>NC_050575.1:39041120-39348685 GCF_011100635.1 Trichosurus vulpecula
GGAGTAAAGAAGTAAAGATGGTTGGAAACAAGATTTAGCTCAGAATCCCAGAGATGGGGAAAGTGGAAGTCTGCTAATCATTGGGAAATAAGTTGAGACAGAATGGGTGGTTTAAGTTTGTCACAGGTGGTGATGATGTTGCATCTTATGAGGCCTCAGAAGTCCTCTCTCAGAACAGGAAGGACTAGGAGAAGGTAAGGGAATTAGATCATAAGGTGTGGTATATTTGCCCAGAGAATGTCTTTAGGAGTAAGAAGTAGATCTGGTCTTGTTCTCCACCCCTACCTTACCAACATGGCCCTAGGGCAAGACCTCAAGTCTAGAGTATGAAGTAGGAAAAGGAGAATTCCATGTCACATCAAGCAATCACAAACATTTATTAAGTTCCTACTATGTGACACTGTGCTAAATGCTCTGAAGGATACAAAAAGAGGCAAAACAAAGACCTTGCTCTCAAGGAGCTTACAATCTAATGAGGGAGATACCATGCAAACAAATCCATGCAAAGTGAATTGTATCCTGGATAAATATGAAATTATTAATAGAGGGAAGGCATGGGAATTAAGAGGGGTTGGGGAAGGCTTCCTGTAGAAGGTGGGATTTTAGCTGGGACTTAAAGGAAGCCAGGAAGGTTAATATTTGGAGCAAAGGAGGGAAAATATTCCAGGCATGGGGGATGGCCAAGAGAGAATTCCTGGAGCTGAGGGTCTTTTGTTCAGGGCACTGAAGACTGAATGGAAGAGTATGTGTTGGGGAGTGAGGTGTAAGAATTCTTTAAAAAGATGTGTAACTATTGGAGACTTCTCTTACTCCTTTGACTATAAAACACCTCTCTGCCAGAGGCAAAGTAGCCTGAACAACAGCTGGCTCAAAAAGTAACTCAAGCAATTAATTCTTTTACTACTAATTCATTTGGAGACTCAAATCCCTGTTCTTTCTAATCTTACTTGTGGTAATTCTGAGAAGACATACATTCATGTCCTATGTAGTCCTGAGGGACAGTTATTTGGATGCTAGTAATAGCAAAATAGATGAAAGGATCATAGAATTATCTTTTTAGAGCTGAAAGATGCCTAAGAATAAATCTAGTCCAACATCCTCATTTTACAAGTGAGGAAAGTGAGGCCCAGAGAGATTGAGACACACTCAGGGTCACGTAGCTATTAAGTGCCTAAGGGAGGATTCTGATACAGATCTTCACGCTTTTAAATCTAGTGCTCTATTCTCTCAACCAGGGCTGCTGGAAAAATTAGATTCCTTTTTTTCTGTAAAATAGGAGTATTACACATTTAGTATACCTTATCCAGGGAAGATTTATTTAAATTCAGATGACAGTCTAGTCTATTGAATTGTATTGTAAATACATAGTTAATCAACAAGTCTGTTGAGTACCTATTAAGCTAGGCATTGTGGAAATTTAAATATAAAAAATAGTAGACTGTCATCAGGGACTACCTACTTGGAAATAAAAAATATAGAGAGATGAAGTAATAATAAACTACCTAGTTTTCTAACTAGGTGGTAAATTAGGAACAGGCATTAACTATTACGCAAATCTAGAGAAAGGAAAGAAGTAATGAGTTGTGTATAATGATATAATTTCACACGTAAATAAGGGAGACTAAATTTCATTTCTTGTGTATCTGCTGTATCAGCTGGTTTAATTTGCACTATTAGTATTTTCTCCATCACTTTCTTAAGGCTAGAATCAACAGCAATGACAACAAAAGTAATGTAAGCCCCATCGATTTATATTTGTGATAGTAAATGCTCACACTAAAAATCTAAGAACTGGTTCTTTGCACTAGTCATTAACAGAAATGTTCACCAACTTGTCCTTTCCTTCATCCCTTTCTTCCCCTCCCCCAAATACCCTGCTGTTGAACACCAACCCTGTGTTTCCTCTGTGTTTGTTTATGTACATTCTTATCTAGCTGCCGATGAAACACTACTGTTGTCTACAGGTCAAAATATTCTTCTTTGATAATCATTCTACCATTATTCTTCCAGAAAAAAACATCTGTTGTTGCTGCCTTGACACCAATTGTCAACTCTGGTTTTCTCACTAGAGACTCATAGATCATGTTGCTGTTGTATTTTGGAGGTTCATTCAAGCTTTTCTCTTCTTGCCTGTTCCCCACCTCCCCGGAGCCCCATGTTCTCTGACATTCCTGGTCTTTAATTCACTCATGCCCTTTCTTTCTCTCTATTTGACCCCTATTTTTTCATTATACTAAATAGTATTTTCTTTATATTTTCCCTCTCTTCTTTCTACCATTGCAAATATATTTGCCTAAGCTCATTGAAGTCTCTTGTTATTCAGAATTGCAATTTTCAATTTTCCCTCATTGTGATTCAAAGGATATTACACCTCTTTAGCACATCTATTATTTGACCACAGCAACTTAGTGTCTTAGCAACATATGATTGATGGAGGAAGTTATTCAGCCACTATAACTTTGTCTTCTTTTAACAAATATGTTTGTGATTCTTAGTATTTTCTTGACACAACATGTCTCCTAAATCAAAATGCTAAATTCAGTATATTTTGTTATATATATATATATATGTATATGTATATACATATATAAAAACATAGATAGATATAAAGATATATACTGTCTCTCCCTATCAGAATGTGAGCACCTTGAAAGTAAGAACTGTCTTACTTTTCCAGTTGCATCTCAATACAGTGCCTGCCACATACATAGTACTTAATAAATGCTTATTCATTTATACCTTCATTTGGATAGAGATATAAAGCCAGGGACACTGAGAGATAGAATGACATAGTGTATTAAAAATCTGGCCTTAGAATCAAGATGGTTTGGGTTCAATTTCCACTTCTAATATATTGGAAATACATATACACATGCATATACGCATGTATGTATTTATATACACACATTTGTGTGTATGTATATACGTATCAATGTCCCAGGCAACTGTCTGTATTGGTGGAGGTAGTTTCCTCATGGAGAATTCCCTATGCTTTAGTCAACGCTTTAAAACTATAAAATGCATGTATGGGTAGAAGGAGTTCTTCTCCTGGGAATTCCTTTTATCAATTAAATTATTGTTAGCTTAAATCCTTATGTTATGTATAATGTATGGAATATATGATTGTTGGGTTTTTTGTTTGTCTATTTTTGGGACCTATGATTTCACTGTTCTGGGGAGCTCTTCATGAGGAACTTCCTCTACCAATGCAGGTTAGCATCTTCGCTACTTACTCTCAGCTCTGTAAGAACTTAGCCTCCTGGGCACTGAAAGATTCAATGACTTTGCCCAGGACTCAAGTTTCAGGTGATTTCTTTTTCCCTAACCTTGGCTTGTTTCTCATCTCTTTTGCTGTTTTGTTTTCTGTGGGCTAGATTTGTTTTAGATGTATATGTGGTATTAAGGGAGGACTGCTTCCTCTCACGTGAGGGCTGCTGAGCCCTTTTCAGAGCTAGTCATCCACCTTTGGTGTCCACCTGCCACTTAGCTCTCACTTGTGGCTGCAAGAAGCTGTAATTTGCCCAGTAGCCACACTCTGGTAAAACCATCTCCACTGATGAGAGAAACTAGGTTGAGCTGGGGTGGGGGTGTCTATCCCAAGCATATGAAGATGTCCCTGGAGGAATAGGTGGATGTGAACATTTTGTTTCAACAGCCCTAAAGGCAGCTGATGCCAGAGCTATTTAGTCAGATACTGAAGACACAAAGGTCATCCACTGAATCTCTAGCTGCAGCCAATCATCTTGACTTTTGTCTTACCACTGGGCTCTGATGGTTCTGGAAGAGAGAGCAAATCTGCAGACTTCATGCAACTCTGCTTCACTTCAATTTATGCATGAATCAAAAGGCATCACCCATACCATTTTACTATTCAATAATTTTATAATAATTACATGATTTTACAATTTTATAATTTTAATAATAAATTATTTTATTATTTTGCTGTGTTACTATGTTTCTATTTTACCTACCTTGAAGTCCTATGGTGACAGCCTAGTGACAAAGAAGCAGGTATGGATACAATGGGAGCTGTAGGCACAGCCCTACACAGAGGTGGCCCAGGCCATAGAGGCATCTTCTCACTGAACTGAAGCAGCAGTGGGATTTGGCCACTCATTGGCTGTCTGAGCAGCCTTATTAAGGACTATGCTGCTTGCCTCCTGGCATGAGGAAGGGGCTAGAAAAGGTGTCCTAAAGATTGTCCGCTTCACCTAATCTTGGTCTGCTTACCACAACAGGTAAGGATCTCACCCTATGGTCATAACACAGCAGCATGTACAAAAACTTGCAAATATTATTCCACTCACTATTGGCACATGGAATGTGTACATGCTTATGGACAATGAGAAGTCTAGTAGGCCTGAAAGATGAACAGCTCTTGTTGCAAGATAACTCAGGGGGTATTGCATCCAAATAACAGCCCTGAGTAAAAAAAGTCTGGTGAATAAAATACAGCTTACAAGTTGGATCTGGATAAAGATTTTCTGGAGTGGCTGTAGTGATGGGGAACACTATGAAGCTGATGTCAGTTTCTCAATCAAAACTAATCTGGTCAACAGGCTTGTATGCCTTCCAAAAGGAGTGAACTGACAGGCTCATGATGATGCAATTTCCACTAGCAGGAAAGTGTCATGCCACCATCATCAGTGCATATTTCCCATCATGACAAATCCTGATAAGGTCAAATAAAAATTTTATGAAGACCTGGAGACCCTAATCATCAATGTGCTGAAAGAGGACAAGCTTATAATTCTGGGTGACTTTAATGCAGGAGTAGGCTCAGACTATCAGACATGACAGGAAAACCTTGAGAAGAATGGAGTCAGAAATAACAACAGCAACATTCACTTACTCTTGAAGATTTTTGTGTCTCATGACCTCATCACCAAAACTGTTTTTCATTTACTTAAATGCAACAAAACTTCATGGATGCACCCTTGCAGCCAACGTTGGCATTTAATAGACTATGCAATTCTAAGGAGAAGAGACAGACAGGATGTGAGAGTGATGAAGGTGATTGGGTGGCACAGAGTGCTGGACTGATCATAGACTTATTCTTTCTAAGCTAAACATTTGCATTCAACAAAAACAGCAGCCCCAAGGAATGATGACTATTAGAAGACTCAGTGTTAACAGATTAGAGTGCTTCTCTGTGTGGGAACATTTTGTCACTGACTTGGAGGGAAAGCTGAGCCAACACACAGTGGAGCAGAAAAGGAGTATTCAGCTTTCAGACATTTAGCATACAAGCATTGCACTTACTCATCTGGGAGAGAACACTTGCAAATGTAAAGACTGGTTTAGTGAAAAGAAATGTGTGATATGCCCCTCCCAAATGATCATACCTATTTGTGCCTGAGCTGTGGTAGAGCTTTCCAAACTTGTATGGGTATGATCATCCATAGCCAGGCTCTAACTCTGACATGATGATATCATTTTGGTCCCCTTCAGGCACAAAGAAAAAAAATACAATGACAACAACATTTTTATATTAAATGAAAAATTGACTTCCTTGTCTAGTTTGTTGATAGGTCGGAAAGAAACAACTCTGGGAATTACTAAAATCATTTAATTTTGCAAACACAATCTAGTTTTACTATATCCCAGATGAGTAAAATGTTTGAAAAGACAAAAAAAAAGAGCGTCAGACAAAACTTTATTTTTTTCCTTGTTTTCTGACCATTTCACCATTAGGATATCTTAAAAGAGATTGTCCCTTTTGAATAGGTGGTTTCAAAGGAAAACATTCAAGCTACTAATAGCCAGATAAAAAATATTCCAAATGATTAATAATTAGGAAATGAAAGTTAAAACTACTCTGAATACTAAAGCAACTTCATATCCATTAGAATGGCAAAGTTGATAAAAATGGAAAATGGTAAATGTTGGAGGGGCTACTAGAAAACAGGAACACTATTAGTGCACTGTTGGCAAGAGCAGTGAGTTGGCCTTGCTATTTTGGAAAACAATTTAGAACTTTGTTGATATTATTACTCAATCATTTAGTCATGTCTGACTCTTTTTGACCCTGTGGACCAAAGCACTCTAAACCCTTCTTTCCTTCACTGTCTCTCAAAGTCTGTCCAAGTTCATGTTCATTGTTTCCATGTCACTACCTATCCATCTCATCCTTTACTGTCCCCTTTTCCTTTTGCCTTCAATCTTTCCCGACACCAGGGTCTTTTCCAATGAGTCCTGCCTTTTCATTGTTGTGGCCAAAGTATTTAATTTCAGCTTCAGTAGTTGACCTTCCAGTGAATTAATTTCTTTAAATATTCACTGATTTGATCTATGTGCTGTCCAAGGGACTCAACTCTCATGAAAATTTGGAACCAATCTAAAATGTACTTATCCTTTGATCCATCCAACTACTATATGCCAAAGAAATCAAAGAAAGAAGAAAAGGTCCCATAAACTATGCAAAAAATATATAAGTGCTTTTTGTTTTGTTGAATAACTCCAAACTAATATGGAAATGTGTTTTACATGATTGCCCATATACAACCCATATCAAATTGTTTACCATATTAGAAAGAGCGAACAACACTGAGGTACATCCCCACACCTATCAGATTGGCTAATAGAAAAGGAAAATGATGATAAATATTGGAGGGGTTGTGGGAAAACTGGGATACTAATGCACTGGTGGTGGAGTTGTGAACTGATTCAACCATTTTGGAGAACAATTTGAAACTGCATTCAAAGGGCAATCAAACTGTGCACATCCTTTGATACAGTAATACCACTATTAGATTTGTATCTCAAAGACATTTAAAAAAGGGAAAAGGACTTTTTTATACAAAAATATTTATAGCAGCTCTTTTTGTGGTATCAAAGAGTTGAAATTATGGGGATGCCTATCAATTGGGGAATGGCTGAACAAGCTGTAGTATATGAATGTAATGGAATACTATTGTACTATATGAAATGATGCTCTCAGAAAAACCTGGAAAGACATAAATGAACTGATGCGAAGTGAAGTGAGCAGAACTAAGAGAACATTATACACAGTAATAGCAATATTGTGTAATGATCAAGTATGAGTGACTTAGCTATTTTTACCAACACAATAATCTAAGACAATTCAAAAGAACTCATTATGAAAAATACTATCCACTTCCAGAGAAAGAACTAAAGGAGTCTGTGTGCACATTGAAGAATAATACTTTTCACATTCTTTATTTTTTCATGGTTTTTTTTTGGCCTGTGTTTTCTTTCACAACATGATGTAACAAAAATATTACTAGCAGATGTTGTGGGGGGTGAAAGACCAACAACAAGAACACACAGAAGGGCTTCCAGCACAGGTTATCTAATCTGCTTTTCTAAGGAAAGCAAATTTAAGGGGTTAACATCTCAGTTTAATTAAATATACATATATTATTCACTTAGTTCAGGGGGAAAAGTGAGCACCCTGGACTTCAGAGAAAATACAAACAGAAACTACAAACAGATCAACAGACAGGCTTTGTCTGATCAAGACATCACATACACAGTTACCAAAAAGAGAAGCACCAACATCTGGGTTTTTAAAGCTGGGGGGCTCTTAACAATGGCTACCCAGAGTCTTGTCTGGTCAAATCACATGATACTCTTCCAGTGAGTGAGAGTCCCAAAACAAAACTCTAACCTCTGAGTTTATATATACTTCTTGAAGGTCAAAAGGCATCACAACCATGTGACTCAAACCCATGTGACTCCTTCCCTTGATGTAGGCAGGTCATCAGAGACTCCCAATTCAATCAAAGATACCTTAGTGCTGAGAAGCACTCCAAAACAAAGACAACAAAAAGTCCACTTTGCTTGCCATTACATTTGAAAGGCAAAATTCATCAAACGTACTTGATTACCTCAGCATTCCAAAAGAGAAAACAGGAAAAAAGTCCCACCTTAATTACCATAATACTTGACTAATACGGAAATATGTTTTTCATGATTGTATATGTATAACTTATATCAAATTGCTTTTCCATCTTGGGGGGTAAGAAAGAAAGGCAAGAGGGAGAGAATTTGCAACTCATAATTCTTTTTTTTCAATGAAAATTTAAGATTGTTTTGTATGAAATTCAGAAAAATATTATTAGTAAAAAAAGATGTTATGGAATCTAAGAGATAGTAGAGAGGAGGTAGAGCACTGCACACATGAAGATTTCACCTGTGCTAAGACACAGAGGCATGAGATGGAATGTCATGTGATGTGATTTGGGCTAGAGCGTAAAGTATACCTTTGAGCTTCATTGAATACAAATTTATTACCCAATTAAATTCTGATATCTGTTATTTACCAAATGTACATACATTCTTTTCCCTTCCTCAGTGAGTTCAGTACTTGGATCAGGTTTTTTCTTCTTCCCAACTCTTGCCCTCATTTTTGGTGACTTCAACTACATATTGATATCCTCTCAAATGTCCTAACCTCCTAGTTAAGGAACTTACTTCTATTCACTTACTTCCAGCTATACTCTCTTTCCAACCCTTGATGAACTAGTTCATTTCTACACTATTCTCTTCTTGAGTCCCTTTCTCCTTTAACCTATCACCAATCATGCCTTGACATGCATCATGATTGGATTATTCCCATAATCCCCTATCTTTAATCCTATTCATGTGTTGCTAAATTGAACTGGAGAAAATCATGAAACTATGTTGACTGGGTCCAAAACAATTTTTGTTACATAATCCCTACTGGGTCCTTCTCACTACAGCAGCTTTTCCAAACCTTTTCATCCTTCCTCAAATGTCCCATGGTCTAAAAAATTCCCTAAAAAAATTCAGGCCATTCACATTTTCTCCCATCCTTATCATACAACATCTAGATGCCTTATGCCATCATCTCCTCCTTCACCCAATTCACAGGAAAAGGTGTCCCTTCTCCTTACTAAGGGAACCCTCAGCATGCTTAAGTGATCCCATTCCATCCTGTCTTCTCCAGCAGAATGTCCCTTCTACCATACCTTCTTGCTATTATTGTTCAGTTATATTTCAGTCATGTCCAACTGTTTGTGACTTCATTTGGGCTTTTCCTGGCAGATGCTGGAGTGGTTTGTCATTTCCTTCTCCAGTTCATTTTACAGGCAGCTAGCAAGTACCTGAGGCCAGTATTGAACTCAGGAATATAAGTCTTTCTGTCTCTAGGCCCAGCACTTTATCTATTGTACCATCTAGCTACCTGAAATAGAAATATACTGATGTAAGAAAATAATTAAAAAGCAATAATGTTAAAAGAACTTGTGATTTCAATAGAAGCCAAACCCATTGATTTAGAAGACAAGGTACATAGAGATAATTTGAGAATTATAGATTTCTGAGTTAAAAAAAGAAGGAAAAACATGCCTTAACTGTATAATGCAAAAAACTTGGGACCCACCAACACCATCTTGATCCTGGTTGAGCTTCCATAAGCCTTGGGGTCATACCACCTCCTGCTTATACCTGGAGTGAGGCAAGCTTTCAGATGCTTCCCTCTCAGTGCAACACAAAAATAATCTAGCTGCCGATATTGAAGATTTTCATTCTTTTCTAAAACATGCTTTATGGGTAGTGCAATATCAACTTCTTTCAACTTTTTAAAGTTACAGTAGTAGCCCAAAAAATACAACACAGAAAGAAAGCAGTAACAAAACACCAATATGGGCTGTAATTGGGTTCCTTTTTGCCCTGGCACTACATAGATTTTTCAACCCTTCTCCATCAAGAGAAAACCAATATAAAAATAATAGTCTTTTTAATCTTTTATATCTAGCTTGATGGGAAATGGTCTCCTGTAATCCTTAGACAATGACTTCAGTGTAACCTATAACTGGAACAAAATAATTTTTTTCAGAGTTTTTATATCGTCTATGTTCCCAAGTGGGTGGGGTAGTGATGAGTGGGAGAGGGCAAAAATTTCAAAAGGCATTAAGAGATTGTGAGGAAGTAAAGAGGGAAGGATTAAGGCCACATTTGAACACAGAAGCAGTTGGCCGTCACTTCTATTTGTGATAAGTTTCTATATTCACATTACAGATTAACACATGGTCAAATACATGGAAAAGGAAAAAAAAACATGAAATAATAACTATGGTGAAAGTCAGGAACAGATGAACATTGATTCTTTATTTTTTTGGAGGGGGGACGGCAGGGCAATTGAGGTTAAGTGACTTGCCCAAGGTCACGCAGCTAGTAAGTATGTCAAATGTCTTTGGCAAATTTGAACTCAGGTCCCCCCTGACTCAAGGGCCAGTGCTGTACTCACTGCGCCACCTAGCTGCCCCTGAACATTGATTCTTAACAAGATGCAACCTTTAAACATCCAATGACTATCTGGACCAATTATCTTGTGAGTTAAAAATTGTGAGCACTTTATAATTTATTGTTATTTTTGTCAGAAGTATCTAAATTCAGATTGTCACAAGCATTTTTTCCTTTCAAGATAGATGGGAAATTAGGAGACAATAGTAGGAATGGAGAAAGCCAGTCCAACAGATTTTCTGATTTGCGAAGCTCTGTAGTATGTTCCTAGCTTTCTATTCTGCAAATAGTTTTGTTATACTTTGAAGCTTCTGGTAAATGCTGTGTCACTCCTAGGTGACATAAACAAGGTAATGACTTTTTAAACAAATTGCTGTACTATCATTTACGGGAAGTTATATTCCAATTAGTTCTATTTGAGTTATCTGTTCCTCCCTCCCCATGCAAATCTCTACTATACAACATGACCTTTATGAAACAAATGAAAATGAAACAAAATAAAAAGAATGGAATGAATATCCAAAATGATAAAAGTAGTGAGCTTCAAAAATCCCGTAAAATATGTAAATGTATGATTATGCATTGATAAAAGGCTGCAAAGTTCTCCTGTTGGCAGTAGAGACTTAAGAACTGTCAAGCCAGGATTTATATTTCAGGGTGAAAAGCATTTTCTCTCAGTTCTGAGAACAACACACATGTATATGTACATATAGGTACACATACGTATATACATATTATATTTTTCTAGTTAGAAGTTTGAATACTGCACTTTTTTGTTTTGTTTTTGCCTATTTTTGAGCAGGATTTTCTTCAAGTATTTTTCAGTCGTTATTGCAATGGTATTTTTTTATTTATGGCACTTATTATGAGAACCTTAATTTTTATTTCCACCTAAGATATAATTACCAAAATCTGCTCTACAGTGTGGCTGATACTTTTGTTATCATTTTTAATTTGAAATGATAGGATTGGTGACTGGTTAGATATTGGCATTATGGAGCAAGATTGTTACCAATCCCACCCCCAACAATGTTAATATAGAAAGAGTTTCACCCTATAAACATTGATACGTATAAGGGCAAACTGATACATGGAGTAAACCATGCATATGGGAATGAGAGTGTTTTGAAAGTTTTGAAAGATGTTGTAAGAAGGTTGGGGAGAGTAAGATAGTTAATTAGGGGATGGGACTAGCAAAGTCTGCTGTAAGTACCATTCAGCCCAGAACTTCAAAGTTTTATGCTTCATGTGGACAACTAATTGTGGACATTGTCAGAAGGGGAGTCAGAAAAATAAATAAAAAATAATTTTAAGCCCCCGGGCTTAAAATATACAACTGAGTGTGAATCACCTACTAAAACAAACTGAAGACATAAGTAGGGCAATTTCACTAAGAGCAAAAATCTTCAATCAGGGGCACACAAGAAACCTTCCAAGGGAGAGTACCATGGACAGCAATGATTTCTTTGGAAAGTACTGGACTAATACATAAATACCACTGACTGTGGAAGAACATAGAGACAGACTTCTATTACAACTGATAATAGGCTACATACAGGTGTGAAAAGAATGCAATCTTGATTACAGAACAAGCTGAGGGCTATGGGACCAGTTATGGGAAAGGGAACTAGGACCAGAGAAGATCTATTGGGATCCTACTAAAAACAAAAATGTTCTTATCTGCAGTACCTGAGAGCGTAAGAGTTAAAACGATAACACCCATTATCCCATTCACATGTGGGAGTTCCTCGCTTTGAAATGATTCGTTCTTGAGAAATTCAAAAACAATGTGTGTGGAGAAAAGTTATGGATTGACGATGGTTGGTCCACTGACATTCTGTCCAGCAGCAAATTGAATTCTGATTGTCAGAGATATGTAGCAGCACTAACGATAAATTCAGCATAAAAATTAATGTAGACACAAAACACTCTGTCCAGAATTACATATGACACCAAAATTATAATGATACTTGGAGAAGGAGCAAAGGCTATCTGTAGCACCTGAGGACCTGGATTACAAACAGATAGAAGTACAGCTGAAAGTTAAGCACTTCCACCAGATAACATTCTAGAAGCATATAGCAATCACATTTCACTGAACCACTCCTCTTTACCTCAGTTGTCTGTGGATGATTGGTGAAGTAAACAGATGGGAGATAAAGTAAAATAAAAGCAGTCACATCAAAGGACTAAAATGCCAATCCTATGAAGTTCCTTGACTGTTAAGACTGTTAGGGAATTTGGAGCTATTTAATGGAGCACTATACCATACTGTCACTAATCTTACACATGATACTAGCAAGTAGTTACTACTATCCAGAACAAATTGTTCCCTGGCCAAAAAAAGTGCTTCATGATGGTTTTAGATATATGGCTCATGAAAGGACCATAAAGCTAGCAACATATATTTTACTGATCCAAGAGGGCCACAGATGGAAGCAAGAGGGAAGACACATGCTCAGTATGTAAAAAGAAAAGCACTCCTAACTCATGCTGCATATTTCAATCTAATTCAATCAACATTTATTAAGTACCTATGATGTAACAAGCAACGATACTAAGTGCTGTGGATACCATTAATAAAAAGAAAGACAGTCTTTGCTTTGAAAGAGCTTACAATCTAAAGGGCAAGACAATACACAAAAGGAGGCAGGTTAGAGGGAGTGGTTGAGAGATCAGGATGCCAGTATAACCAGTGGGGGCATCTCATTCCAGGGAGTTGAAACCAGGTATGGCAACAGATGCAAAGTGGAGTATATTTGAAAATATAAGTACTAACACACCTTTACAACTTGTATAAAATGAATTTTATCTCTAGAAGACAGCAAGAACATCAGTTATGCACTGGTAGTAAATTACCATCACTCAATAAGGTTTGCATGGGAAGCCCACCCAGGAATAAGAAAGCTTCCAGAGTTGCTAAAATATTGTGTGAAAAATTTTTCTTGGTATATGGATTTTCTTCGAGGATCTTTTTCTACTAAGGCAGAGACTTTGAATGTATACTGCTCATGGAAACATTAGCTTTGGATGTAATTAACAAGTGTAGAACGATTCCTTACCATCTTCAAGGGGACCACAATTTGAACATACGTTGATAAACATGTTAGGTCCATTGACAAAAAAAAACCAAATAGCTCATTGAAGTGAGCAAGTAGCTTTATTGGTACCACTGGACAATTCTGCTGGCAATGATGCCTCTGGCTTTACAATGTATTTGTTGATATATGGGCATGAATCATTTCTACCTAATAATTTGATAAAACTCCATAAAGCAACAGTAGAGGGCACCACATGAACCTGAGGGGCCATTATATTGCTAATAAGCTAGAAAGAAAGCTAACTGCTATGACAGATTTTGCCAGGATTTTCTTCTTCAGGATCTGAAAATATCACACATTTGCTCCAAGAGACTCAAACTAACCAAGGCTTCCTATCCACTTACTATCTGTTTACTTATCTTGGGTATCAATTCCCTATTAGTCAATTTTATTTTGCCATTTCCAATGTAAAGTTCATTCTCCTTTTTAGAGAAGACAAAAATAAGAATTAATTACCTCTTCTTTTCCTATTTGCAATTAGCATTATGTATGCCACCCACTACAACCAAAGCTCCTATTTCTTCTAACTTTCTTTTACTTCCAATGTAAGAAAAAAAGCCAATCATTTCCCCCTTGCCATTAACATTCCTTAACAATCCAAGCTCTTTCTGAGCTTTAATTTATGGATTCTATTTTATAGTCCTATGCCATGTTTTTATATTTATCTCTTATTACTTGGCCTTGCTTCTGTCTTTTGTACATTTCCTTTTATTTTTTAAAATATTATTTATTTATTTTTAGTTTTCAACAGTCATTTCCATAAGATTTTGAGTTTTCAATTTTATGTCCCCCTCTTCTCCCCTCCCCAAGATGGCACGCAATTTAACATAGACTCTACTTATACATTCATATTAAATATATTTTCACATTAGTCATGATGTAAGGAAGAATTAGAAGTAATGGAACCACGAGAGGGAAAAAACAAAACAAAACAGCAAAAGAAAAGGAGAGCAAATAGTATGCTTCCATCTGCATTCACTCTAAATCTCTTTCTTTGAATGTAGACAGCGTTTTCCATCATGAGTCTTTTGGAATTGTCTTACACCCTTGCATTACTAAGAAGAGGTAAGTCTATCAAAGTTAATCATTATGCAATACTGCTGTTACTCTGTATGATGCTCTGGTTCTGTTCATTTCATTCAGCAACAGTTCATATGAGTCTTTCCAGATTTTTCTGAAATTTGCCTGCTCATCATTTCTTATAGCACAATAGTATTCCATTACATTCATATACCACAACTTGTTCAGCCATTTCCAGATTGATGGACATCACCTCAATTTCCAGTTCTTTGCCACCACAAGAAGAGCTGCTATAAATATTTTTGTACCTGTGGGTCCTTCCCCCCCTTTTATCTCTTTGGGATACAGACCTAGAAGTGGTATTTCTGGGTCAAAGGGTATGCACAATTTTGTCTATTTCCTTCCTTATCTCTTTTAATTAGATCTGTTTTTGATTTTGCTTTGTCTGAGATCAGGATTGCTACCCCTGCTTTTTTTGTTCTACATCAGCTGAAGCATAACACTCTGCTCCAGCCTTTTACCTTTACTCTGTGTGTATCCCTCTGTTTCAAATGTGTCTCTTGTAAGCAACATATTGTAGGATTATGGTTCTTAATCCACTCTGCTACCCACTTCCATTTTATGGGAGAGTTCATCTCATTCACATTCACACTTATGATTACTATCTGTGTCTTTCTCTCCATCCTATTCCCCCTGCCCCTTTTTGCTTTTCTTTCTCTTTTCTCCCTTTCTCTCCTCACAAGTTTTGCTTTCAACCACTGCCTCCCTCAATCTGCCCTCCCTTTTATCAGATCCCCTCCTTTTTCTTCCCCTTTACCCCTACTACTTCTTCCTTCCCTTCTATCCACCCTCTCCCCTTTCTTTCCCCTTTCCCCTTTTACTTTCTATAGGGTAAGTTACATTGCTATATCTGATTGTGAATTCCTCTTTGAGCCAAATCTGATGAGAGTAGGGTTCAAAGCTCATCTCCCTCCCTTCTTTCCCTCTACTGTAACAGTTTTTTCTGTCTTTTTGTGTGATGTAATTTACCTTTGTCTGCCTCCTCTTTTCCTCTTCTCCCAGTACAATACCTTTTCACCACTTAATTAGATATTTTATCATCATGTCAAAGTCAACTTATACCCATGCCCTCTTTCTATGTATACCCCTTTTAAATGGCATAATGACAAGAGTTCCGAATGTCATCTTCCCATGTAAGGATGTAAACAGTTTGCCTTTATTAATAACATGTTGTTGTTTACCTTTTTATGCTTCTCTTGAGTCTTGTATTTGAAGATCAGATTCTCTCTTGAGCTCTGGTCTTTTCATCAGGAAGGTTTGGATGACTCCTATTTCATTGAATATCCGTCCTCTCCCCTGAAAGATTATACTCAGTTTTTCTGGGTAGTTAATCTTTGGTTGTAATATAAGCTCCTTGGCCTAACAGAGTATCATATTCTAAACCTTTCCATCTTTTAATGTAGAAGCTACAAGGACCTGTGTAATCCTGACTGGTTCCATGATATTTAAATTGTTTCTTTCTGGATGCTTGCAGTACTTTGTTTTTGACCTGGCAATTTCAGAATTTGGCTACAATATGGAGTTTTCAATTTGGGATCTCTTTCAGGAGGTGATCACTGGATTCTTTTAATAACTATTTTACCTTCTGCTTCTGGGATGTCAAGGCAGTTTTCCTTGATGATTTCCTAAAAGATGCTGTCCAAGGTCTTTTTTTCCACCATGGTTTTCAGGTAGACCAATAATTTTTAAATTGTTTCTCCTGGATTTTAAATTGTCTCTTCATGTCAATTGTTTTACCAATGAGATATTTTAAATTTTCTTCTTTTTTTCATTCTTTTGTTTCTGTTTGACTGATTCTTGATATATCATAGAGTCATTAGCTTCCGGTTGCCCAATTCTAGTTTTTAACAAATTGTTTTCTTCTATTAGATTTCATACCTCCTTTTCCATTTGGCCCATTTTACTTTTTCAGGAGCTCTCCTCTTCAAGTGAGTTTTTGTGCTTTCTTTTCCATTTGGCCAATTCTACTTTTTAAGGACTTGTTTTCTACAGTCAATTTTTGTCCTTCCTTTTCCAAGCTGTTGACTCTCTATTGCATACCTCATTTTTATTTTCCCATTTTTTCTTCTACTTCTCTTATTCGACTTTTAAAATCCTTCTTGACCTCTTCCAAGAATACTTTTTTGAGCTTGAGAACCAGGGAATCTGTTCCCTGGAAAATGCCTACTCATCTGGGCCATGCACTCAAATGTTTGACTGCTGGAGGATGTCTGCCAGTCTGGAGCTGTGCATCCTGGAGTTGTGCTTCCTGGAGTTGTGCTGAAGCTCTGGGAGATTTGGTTTTTGGATAATGCCAGAGCACATGGTGATTTTCTGAGGTGGTATCTATTGGATCCCTTGCCTGTGCTGAGGCATTACAGTGTCCTGGTGTTGGTGCTTGCCTGCTCTACCACCTGGGGCTCAGGGTCTCCCTCTAGTTTGCTGCTGGCTTGCCCGGATGCCTCCCATCCTGTATTGCTCCCCCTTCCCAACAGTGAGAGGGACCTTTCCCATTAAACCCCCAAGCTTCCTAGGCTACAAGACTGCTGCACCCTATCTTTCTGCTGGCTCAGCTGCTCCAGGGTTTTTCCTGGGGCAATATTTTCTGGACTTTGAGTGGTCAATAAGGGAGGGTAAGAGCAACTTACTTCTTACCTGCCATCTTGACTCCTTGAACTGTACATTTCCCTTTAAAAACTAAGTTGGTTGGGAAGCTCTCAGTGCAGCTATATCAGTCTCTTTACATAACTTGATTTTTATGCCAATGATTGGAATTATTTACCTTTTTGTCTTAAGAATTGCATATTTGATCATCTCCTATCCATCTTCATCCAAAGCATTATAATCCAAAGGATCTGACCAATCTTTCCTCTGTGTCCTTTGAAACCTACTTTCCTAAAGTTTAGGGCATATGGCAACCTCCTCTATCATAAACTCCAGAATGCAGTGGTCATTTCCTCTGAAGTTTCCCATCATTTCTACCAAAGAAACCACTTCTCTATTACTGAGAATCAGATCCAGAATACAAGTCCTTTTGGTTTTTTTTCACTTTTTGAAGGATAAAATGATCAAGACAAATCAATAAGTTATTATATTCTATTTAGAAGAGAAGGGGAGAGACATAGAGAATCGTACAGAGAAGCAGAGAAAACAAACTCAAAGACAATGAAACAGAAACAGACAGACATGGAGATACAGAGAAAGACACACAGAGAGAAAGGGAGGCAGAGAAAGAGACACATTGGTAGAGAGACACAGAGACAGAGTTGCAGCATATGCCCAGATAAATAAAGTCCCCATTACCACTGTATCAGGCCTCTGTTCCAAGCTTTTGATTTGAGTTCCAAACTCCTCTCTGTCCTTTTTCTATCCAGGTGCTCTATCATAATGGCTCATTTTACTCTTGGATTTTCTCATATGAATATGCCTTCTAAATAATATAATTCTACCCTACCCTTTTTATTTATGTTTTTTCCTCTGAATAAAGAACACCTATTAAGAGTGATATTCTAGTCATTAGAGTCATCCCACCAAGTTTGAATGATGTCTACAAAGTACATTTTGCATACTTGCACTATGACTTCTAGTTCCTCAGTTTTCCATAAACTAGTATTATATAGATGCTTGAGGCCTTGGGTTTTATTACTTGACTCTTTTCTTGGATTTCATCTCCTGTTAAATATTTGGATGATTCGGCTTCTATGATTCTTCATAGCTATTCTCTATAGTACTTATCTTGGAGGATATGCATAGACATTCTTTGTCCACTCCAAATTTTTACTTTAAAGCCCTTTTTATTAGATTTTTAAGGCATCTGACAAATTTGTTCTTCTCAACCTTTGTTAAGTATGTGCCATCTCTGAACTGGAATGTGTCACCCATCTTTTGTTAACCTTGTTGCAGAAATCAAAATCCATATTTGCCATATCAGATACCTCCATCTTAGCCATCTGTGCACTATCCTAATTAAATTGTTTCTGTTCTCCATACTTCAAAGGATAACAATACAAAAAACAGCCTGAAGATTTTTGACCAACACTTCACAGCCACTGTCAACACTTTTTAGATTCTTTCTGAAGGCATTTTGCCCATTATAACAATCAACAGTGTATAGTTGTAATATATTTTGATAAATATTGTTAGATTTGATAAGAATTCTTCTTTGACAAGGCTTCTTTTGTTTTGGACATATGCCCAAGATAAACCATAGATCTCTTTGTTATTTTTAGTTTGACAAATACTTATTCCTATTGATTTTCTCCCTTTCTCTCCTCTAATCCTTACTGGATAGTAAAAGCTTTCCCTTTGTCTTTCCCCCAACTTGGTCTGCCTTTACCACCTGAGGCAGCCAGGCAAAGAGATCTACATGGCTCTTCATACCAGTTAATGTAGAAGTTACCAACTGCAAGATTTATGGTGAGATGAGGGACCTTTCCAACAGCTCTGCAATTGTATCCTAATGTCCTCAAGGCCACTTTTGGTTCTGTTGCTATGCTTTGTAGACTAGGCATCTCACCTGATGGCAAGGAGATAATAAATACTTATTATGTGCCAGACAGTGTGCTAAGTGCTAAGGAGAATGACACTATATCTACTCAGAAGGGACTTGCATTCTAATGGATGGGACAATAAATACATGTATAAATATAAACAAAATAAATAGAAAAGGAAAACTATAAAGTATTTGAATACAAGATAATTTGAGAGGGGAAGGCACTAGCAATTGGAGGATCAGAAAAGGTTTCATGCAGAAGGTAGTCTTTGAATTGCATCTTAAAATAAGAAAATGATTCCATGAGATGCAGTGAAAGATTCTGTGAGTCAATGTTTTTGAGGAAGGAATAAAAGGGGAGGTCACTTGAGTGTGAATATAGAAGGCAAGAAATAAAGGAGAGCTAAAAATAGAAATAAAGGTGAGCTGGAGAAGCTCTTCAAACCCATCCTGGAGGTTAATACTGAGAACAGATAGTAATTTTCCTAATCTCTCAATAATAATGGGTACTACAGGAAAATATGATAAAACCAATGAAAAGGAGGTGGTAGAATGAAGTGGAAGGCAAATTTCACCCTATAAAAGGGAATGAAAGAACTTTCCCATTGGTGGCAAAGAGGTCTATGTCTGTGGTAAGAGGCAAAGGATTTTATATTGAGTTTCATTTGGGTGAAATAGACACAAAAGAAAACTAACATATAAAAAAATTTATGTTCTCCATGATTACATCATATCCCAAGAAAAAGGATGCATATGTCAAGGAAGCAATCAGAAAGTGGGGGTGGGGTGGGGAAGGAGCAAAGAATCAGAGAGAGGACAATCTGAATTTAGGAATGGTGGGAGATTTAGTAGGTGGACCTGTGGAGTGTGGTTGTATGTGATTCTAGGTTATAAAAAGTACTCAAAAACCAACCCGTGCCCCCTACACACACAATTCAGTCTATTAATTGTTTGTTTCCTTATACATTTTCTCTCACTAGATTCAAGGGCAATCTATTTATGCTCTGGGATATTTTTATTATTTAACAAATCACACATTAAAACCTCTCTCTCAAATCAGCTCATTCTCCACTCTGAGTAAACCACAGAAATACAAACCACAAAATAATAGGATTAGACAAAAATAAACCATGTAATTTATTAGCAATATCAAGTAACGAACAAGTTTAAACACAAATTATAGAAACTGTGATGATGCTTGCACTCATGGTCATTTCTGCTCTCTGGAAAGCAGGGGAAAGAAATGCTGTTGTCTAGTCTTTTGTCTCACCAACTCTCATCGGTTATCTGTACTTGGTCTAGCATGGTCTCATACCTAGTCTACTCCTTTGCTAAAAATCAGTCTTTTCCCCTCAAACACTCTGGTTCACATGATTTTCATTTGTTCATATCCTTAGATCATTTATCTGTCATTCTTATGACTGTCATTTTATACACAAACACACACACACACACACACACACAATGTTTTGCCAATTGCTTATATATCTTGGATATCCAAAGTTTATCAGAGAAACCTGCAGCCAAACTTTCCCCTAGTGAACAATTTCCCTTTGAATTTTCATTGTATTTATTGTCCAAAAAGTTTTCAGTGTTTTATAATAAAAATTATCCATTTTTTTTCTTCTAAGATCCTCTCCAACCTATGTCCATGAACTCTTTCTCTATTTGACTTATGAAAGATATTTTCTTTCACATTTCTCTAATTTGTTTATTTAAAAGCTTATTTTGGTAAAGAGTGTGAGATCTTGATCTTAGCTTTATTTTTGCGGTGGTGATTTTCAGTACTACTAGCAGATTTTGTTGAATAGTAAGTTAGTGGTAGTTGGGAGTCTTTGAAATAGTAGAAAAGAATTGTACCATGTTCATTTGCTTCTGTATGTGGTGTACCTAAACTATTCCACTGATTGCCCTCTCTATTTTTTTAAACAGTACCAAATAGTATCTTTGAGGTTTCTAGTTAATACTTTGGAGTTTCCAATTAATTTTTGATACAATGTTTAGGCCTCTTTAATATAATTTGAATTTCATTGTGGTTGGCATAGGATGTGTTTGATATTTCTGCTCCTCTGCATTTATTTGCATAGTATTTGTGTGTTAGTATATGCTTAATTTTTATAAAAATGCCATGTACAGCTAAGAAATAAATGTACTCTTTCAGTATTTACCAGAGATCTATCATATATCTTTTTTAAAATTTTATTTCAGGTCCATAACTTAACTTTGTTAGCCTTTTTACTTAGATTTGTTGAGATCCCAAAATGTTATAGATTTTATTGACTCTTTATTTGCCTAAATCAGTTAACTTTTCCTTTCAGCATTTAGTTGCTATGCCATTTTATGAGTATATACACATATACACGTATAAAGTATTGATAATAATTCATTGTCAGTGGTACATTAAAGTCTAGTGAGGCTTCCGTGTTTGTCTCCTTTAATCAATTATATTTTCACTATTTCTTTGTCTTATTTAAAATCGTGTTTACTATCCCAGTTTTCCTGAATTCCTTTGAAGCATATGAGATTTTGCTCAAGCTTCTTATTTTACCTCTGTATGAATTTTTTTGTTTCAAATGTGTTTATTATAGGCAACATATTATTGAATATTACTTTCCAATCCATTCTACTATCCTCCACCACTTTATAGGTGAGTTTATTCTGTTTGCTTTAATAGTTGTAATTATTGTACTTCCTTCCATTCTATGCTCTTGGAGTATTTACTGTCTTTGCACCAGATTCATTTTCTACGCTGAGGAGCAATGTGCTCCACTCTACTTTCCCTATTCTGTTCTATTCATCCAGTTCCTGATCACATGTTTTTACTTTTACTTTCTTTCCATTTATAATACAAATTTCGGCTTGTTTTGCAGACCTCTCTATGCATCTTGCCATTCTCTTAAATCCCATCTCCCTTCTCCCTGTCTCTCTTTATTCTGTCTTTAATTTAATGCATTTCTACACTAAACTTAATTATTTGCATATGTGCATGTGTGTATAAAACCATATTTTGTCTAATTTACATGAAAATAAGATTTATGTGTAGCCTATTTCCCAACCTCTTCCTTTCTCCATGTTTTACATACTTAATCTTAGGCTCTCTGGTTATATAAATCTTTCATAATAATCTCCACCTCTTTCCTCTATATTTATTCCATAGTGCATTCTTTTTCTCCTTCACATTTAGTTTTTCTTATAGGATCATCAAAATATATCAAATTACTACTATTCTTTCTACATATTCCCTGTGATCATCGAATGCATTAGGGTCCTGAGATGACATTTTTCTTTTCCCATTATAATAATGTAAATATTTCAACTGTGATAGCCCTGTCTAATTATTCAAATGTATATAACTTTCTATATTTCTCTGAACTCCTCTGCTTGCATTTCTCTTTTTTACTTTCTTTTTTCTTTTTATTAATTAATTTTCAGTTTTTAACATTCACTTCCACAAGATTTTGAGTTCCAAATTTTCTTTCCATCTCTTGCCTCCCTCCACCCCAAATGGTAAGCATTTTGATTACTCCTTCCCCCAATCTACCCTCCCTTCTGTCACCTCCCACTTCTCTTATCCCCTTCCCTTCTATTTTTCTGTAGGACAAGATAGATTTCTATACTCCATTGCCTGTATATCTTATTTCCCAGTTGCACTTAAAAAAATTTTTAATACTCGTTTTTAAAACTTCAAGTTCCACATTCTCTCCTTTCCTCCCTCCCCACCAACCCTTATTGAGAAGGCAAGCAATTTAATATAGGTTATACATGTGAGTAATACAAAACACTTCCATAACAGTCATGTTGTAAAAAACTAATTGTACTGTAAGTATATATTCCCTCCAACTACCCTAATATTGAGAAAGTTCTTGAGTTACAAATATCATATTTCCATGTAGGAATGTAAACAGTTCGACTTTAATAAGGACCTTATGATTTCTCTTTCCTGCTTACCTTTTCATGCTTCCCTTGATTTCTTGTATTTGAAAGTCAAATTTTCTATTCAGCTCTAGTCTTTTCATCAAGAATGCTTGAAAGTCCTCTATTTCATTGAATATTCATTTTTCCCACCAGAAGGATTATACTCAGTTTTGCTGGGTGGGTGATTCTTGGTTTTAATCCTACCTCCTCCGATCCCTGGAATAATATCATATTCCAAACCCTCTGATCCCTTAGGGTAGAAGCTGCTCAATCTTGTGTTACTCTGATTGTGTTTCGACAATACTTGAATCATTTCTTCCTGGCTGCTTGCAATATTTTCCCTTCTTCTGGGGAACTCTGGAATTTGGCTACAGTATTCCTAGGAGTTGTCATTTTGGGATCTCTTTCAGGAGGTGATCGGTGGATTCTTTCAATACTTATTTTTCCCTCTGGTTCTAGAATATCAGGGCAGTTTTCATTGATAGCTTCTTGAAAGATGATGTGTAGGCTCTTTTTATGATTGTGGCTTTCAGATAGTCCAATAATTTGCAAATTACCTCTCCTGGATCTATTCTTCAGGCTAGTTGTTTTTCCAACAAGAGATTTCAGATTTCTATTCATTTATTATTGTGGTTTTGTTTTATAATTTCTTTATTTCTCATAAAGTCATTAATTTCCATTTGCTCTATTCTAATTTTAAGGAATTATTTTCCTCACTGAGCTTTTGGACCTCCTTTTCCATTTGGCCAATTCTGCTTTTTAAGGCATTCTCCTCCTCATTGGCTTTTTGGACCTCTTTTGCCATTTGGGTTAATCTATTTTTAAGTTGTTATTTTCTTCAGCATTTTTGTCTTCCTGAGCAAGCTGTTGACACATTTTTCTTCTCCATTTTTTTCTTTATTTAATATTTTTAGTTTTCAGCACTGGTTTTCACAAGAGTTTGAATTACAAATTTCCTCCCCATTTCTACTCTCCCCCCCCCACTCCAAGGTGGCATATATTCTGCTTGCCCCATTCCCCAGTCAGCTCTCCCTTCTTTCACCCCACTCACCCAACCCATCCTGTTTTTCCCTTACTTTCTTGTAGGGCAAGATATATTTCTATGCCCCATTGCCTGTATATCTTATTTCCTAATTGCATGCAAAACTTTTTTTGACATCTGTTTTTAAAACTTCGAGTTCCAAATTATTTCCCCTCTTCCCTCCCCACCCACCCTCCCTAAGAAGGCAAGCAATTCCATATAAGCCACATGCGTATCATTATGTAAACCCTTTCCACAATACTCATGTTGTGAAAGACTAACTGTATTTTGCTCCTTCCTGTCCTAGTCCCCTTTATTTAATTTTCTCCCTTGACCCTGTCCCTTTTCTAAAGTGTTTGTTTTTGATTACCTCCTCCCCCTATCTGCCCTTCCTTCTATCTTTCACCCATTTTTATCTCCTTCCTCCTTCTTTCCTGTGGGGTAAGACACCAAATTGTGTGAGTATGTTATTCCCTCCTCAAGTCAAATCTGATGAGAGCAAGATTTACTCATCCCCCCTCACCTGCCCGCCTTACCGTCCTATAGAACTGCTTTTTCTTGCCACTTTTATTTGAGATAATTTACCTCATTCTATCTCTCCTTTTTTCCCTCTCTCAATCTATTCCTCTCTCACCCCTTAATTTGATTTTATTTTTTTAGATATCATCCCTTCATATTCAACTCATCTTGTACACTCTGTCTATGTATATGTATATTCCCTTCAGCTACCCTAATACTGAGAAAGGTCTCATGAATTACACACATCATCTTTCCGTGTAGGAACGTAAACAAAACAGTTCAACTTTAGTAAGTCCCTTATGATTTCTCTTTCTTGTTTACCTTTTCATGCTTCTCTTGATTCTTGTGTTTGAAAGTCAAATTTTCTATTCAGCTCTGGTCTTTTCACTGAGAAAGCTTGAAAGTCCTCTATTTTATTGAAAATCCATATTTTGCCTTGGAGAATGATACTCAGTTTTGCTGGGTAGGTGATTCTTGGTTTTTATCCTAGCTCCATTGACCTCTGGAATATCATATTCCAAGCCCTTCAGTCCCTTAATGTAGAAGCTGCTAGATCTTGGGTTATCCTGATTGTGTTTTCACAGTACTCAAATTGTTTCTTTCTGGCTGCTTGCAGTATTTTCTCCTTGATCTGGGAGCTCTGGAATTTGGCAACCATATTCCTAGGAGTTTTCTTTTTGGGATCTTTTTCAGGAGGCGATCAGTGGATTCTTTCAGTTTCTATTTTACCCTCTGGCTCTAGAATATCAGGGCAGTTCTCCTTGATAATTTCTTGAAAGATGATATCTAGGCTCTTTTTTGATCATGGCTTTCAGGTAGTCCAATAATTTTTAAATTATCTCTCCTGGATCTATTTTCTAGGTCAGTGGCTTTTCCAATGAGATATTTGACACTGTGTTCCATTTTTTCATTCCTTTGGTTCTATTTTATAATATCTTGATTTCTCATCAAGTCACTAGCTTCCACTTGCTCCAATCTAATTTTTAAGGTAGTATTTTCTTCAGTGGTCTTTTGGACCTCCTTTTCCATTTGGCTAATTCTGCCTTTCAAAGCATTCTTCTCCTCATTGGCTTTTTGGAGCTCTTTTGCCCTTTTGGTTCATCTATTTTTTAAGATGTTATTTTCTTCAGTATTTTTTTGGGTCTCCTTTAGCAAGTCATTGATTTGTTTTTCATGTTTTTCCTGCATCACTCTCATTTCTCTTCCAAATTTTTCTTCTACTTCTCTAACTTGCTTTTCCAAATCCTTTTTGAGCTCTTCCATGGCCTGAGACCAGTTCATGTTGTTCTTGGAGGCTTTTGATGTAGGCTATTTGACTTTGTTGACTTCTTCTGGCTATATGTTTTGATCTTCTTTGTCACCAAAGAAAGATTCCAAAGTCTGAGTCTGAATCTGAGTCTGTTTTCGCTGTCTGGCCATGTTCCCAGCCAACTTACTTGACCCTTAAGTTTTTCATCAGGGTATGACTGCTTGTAGAGCATAGAGTACTTTGTCCCAAGCTTTAGGGGCTGCGCTGTTGTTTTCAGAGTTATTTCTGCACAGCAAGCTCTGCCACATCAGTGCTATTCCCCCAAGAACCACCAACCCAGACTGGACTGAGATCTAAGCTGGCTCAAATCTGCCACTTAATTTCTCCCACCAGGTGGGCCTGAGGCTGGAAGCAACTACATCGGTAGCTTTGTAACTAGCCTCAGAGCTGCATCACCTCCACTGTCCCTTGGGCAGTGCCTGAACCACGAACTCCTTTTGCTCTGTCCCAGCAGCTTTTCCCACTAACCTTCTCTGTTGTCTTTGGTGTTTTGGGGTTGAGAAGTCTGGTAATTGCCACAGCTCCCTGATTCAGGGTTCTAGGGCCTGTTCTGCCTGGCTCCTGGTCTGATTGGTCCAGGCACTCACACTGGGCTCTACTCCCCTCTGCTCCCAGTTCCGTGTGACGGACCTTATCCCACAATCATCCAGGCTGTCCTGGGCTGGAACACTGCTTCCCTCTGCTATTTCATGGGTTCCACAGCTCTAGAATTTGTTCAGTGCCATTTTTATAGGTGTTTGGAGGGACCTGGGGGTCCCTCATGCAAGTCCCTGCTTTCCAGCTGCCATCTTGGATCCACCCCTCTGTTGACTCATTTTTCATGATTTTCTTCCATTATTCTCATTTCTCTTTCCAATTTTTCTTCTTCCTCTCTTTCTTGATTTTCAAAATCCTTTCTGAGCTCTTCCATGACCTGCAGCCAACTCATATTTTTCTTGGAGGCTTTGGATGTAGGAGCTTTGACTTTGTTGTCTTCTTCTGGTTGTATGTTTTGATGTTCCTTGTCACCAAAGTAAGTTTCTATAGTCTGATTTTTCCCACTGTTTGCTCACTTTCCCAGAAAATTACTTGACATTTTAGCTCTTTGTTAAGGTAGGCCTCTGCTTCTAGTGTGGAGAGTATATTGTTCAAAGCTTTAGGCATTTTATGCAGCTGTTTTCAGAGATATTTCTATGGACCCGTAAATTTTCAGTTCTTCCAAGGTTATATGAGGAAAGGAGAGGTGTTTACTCCTCTCCTGGTCTGTGCTCTGGTCTGTGAATGAGCCTAAGCACTCCTTTTTGCCTTTGAATTGTGAGGAGGATTCATTCTCCACCCCTGCCAGCCCTCTTCTTTGTCCCAGGACCACCACCCAGGATTGTGACCCAGATGCAAGCACAGGCAAAGCAAGAGAATTATGCCTCAGTGCCAACAAAGAGATCCCTGCATTCCACCTCTGATCAGCCACTGGATCCCCACAGTATCCATGCGCTGAGAGCCCTGGAAGCAGAAGCTGCTTCCCACACACACCTCTGACCCCCAGGGCTGGGGCCCAACCTGTGCTCCTCTCCCACCCAGGTCTGACAGACCTTTCCCACTGACCTTCTAAGTTGTCTTTGCCACTTCAGCATTGAGAAGTCTGGAAACCAACACAGCTGCCAGTGATTCAGTCCTCTGAGGCCTGCTCTGGCCCCACCTGTGCTGGCATGGCCCAAGATGGACTGCTTCTCTCCCAGCCCAGTGCAACAGATCTTTCTTGCTTACCTTCCAGGTTGTCTTGGGGTAGAAATTTATTTCACTCTCTCATTTTGTGGGTTCTGGTCCCTGCTCTAGAATTTATTTAGAGTCATTTTTTACTGGTATTGGGAGGGGTTTGCAGGAGAACTCAAGCAAGCCTTTGCTTTTACTCTACCATCTTGGCTCAGTCCCACTCTGCTTGAATTTCAAAGCTTCTAATCTGTGCTGGTTTCTTCCCCAGAGATGTATGGAAGTCCTCTAGCTCATTAATTATCTATCCCCCCCCCAATAAAATTAAACCTATTTTTGCCAGGTGGGTTATTCTTGGTTCTAAAGCTTTATCTTTTGCCTTTTGCCCTTTTGTAAATAGTCATAGCTTCCAGGTCTTTTATGTCCTTGTCTATGGCTCCATAGTACTTCACTTCTTTCTTTATAGTTGCTTGTAGTATTTTTTTTCTGTGTTTTAGAAACTGTGGGTATTGACTGTGATATTCCTGGTTGCTTTTGTTTGGGGATTTCCTTCAGCAAATGTTTGATAGAATCTGCCTACTTTCATTTTTATATGAGCAGAGATCTGGAAAGTTTTCATTCATAGTTTCTTGAAAAATTATTTCTAGGACTGTCATGGTTGTTTTTAGTCATCTAATGACTCTTAGACTATCTTTGCTTGACCTATTTTGCAGGGCGGTTTTTTTAAAAATTAGAGATGCCTTACATCTTCTTCAGTTTTTTAAATTCTTTTGATATTGTCCAAATAATTCTCATTGCCTCATTAGATTGTTGATTTTTTCTTCTCATCCAGTCTATTTTTTAAGTGTCTATTCTTTGAGTAAGACCTATTATCTCCTATTCCAAGCTACGTATTCTCCTTCCAGCTCTTTCCTCTAAGCCTGACATAGGCTTTCCCTCTCTAGAGCTCTCATTCCATTTTTATTATCATTTTAAAGCCCTTACCTCATTTCTTCCAAGAATCCCAGTCAAGCTTTGGAAAATTTCTGATGTCCTTTGAAGCTTTGCTTGTAGGTGATATGAAATTATTCTCATCTTCTTGGTTTCTGCTTTATTTACTCCTGCTTCCAGAATATTTCTTTATCATCAGTGGATTTATTTTGTTTATAAATTTTTAACCATACTTCATGAATTAGGACTTTTTATTAAGTCTAGGTTCTGTGTAATCCTAGCTGTTACTAGGTAGTAATTTATAATCTTAACCACACAAAATTAAATCTTAATTAATCAGATGTAATTTCAAATAAATATTTTCATCTGCATAATTCTGGGTAGTGCTGTATCAATATGGTTAATATAAAGTGACGAGCATTATATGTGATAACATAATATCTGCATGTGTATATTTATTTCTAGGACAGAGAAAATTATTTACCTCCCTTATCTATAAAGGAGAAAATGGTTAGAGTGGAAACGGCAAATACTATCATGCTCCATTGATGACTGTTAGTTTTTCAAACTGAATTTTCTTTTTTATTCTTTGTTAAGGAAGAGATGACCCAATGAGTATGTGTGGAAGAATATATTCAGAAATTAAAGTGATATAGAAGGTATCAATAAAATTTCTTTTAAAATAGCTGAATGACTGGATATCTCATGTTGAAAACTTATAGCTGCTTGGATAATTTAAGCAGTTTCTCTATCAGCCACTCATTTTATACCCAATTCAAGGCCATTCTGGGTTCCCATGTCATGGGTAAAGGAGGACTTCCATTTCTACAGTTTGAAGTGGAATGGGCTAGCATTCTACACTTTGGAAACCATAGTGATAGATGGTTTAAGAGTTATTGTTTGATATTTCTCTGCCAGTCTTATAGACAGGAAAGTATAAGCAGAGTGAAAAAGACTTCAGTGCTGCACAGATGGTAACATAATTAAAGGTGTAGGTTTATCCTTTTAAAAAAAAAGTCTCCCAAGAGGCTAGTGATAAACAGTAAAAACTGTAAAGACAAAGTTCAAGAAGTAATTGTGGAAGTTCTTGACCACCAGTGTGATAGCAATAACCGTCAGTTTATGTGCAATTCCATCTAGGTGATGACTTTATTTTTAAGTACTAAATAATTGTAACTGCAGTGCCATTTAGTATTTTGTGGCCAACTTTAACCTGAATACTATTCAGTGAAATTGAAGTGGCATGTAGCTATTGTTTACATTCATAATAATGTACTGGAACATTTCAAACCAATAACTACTTGACATTCTGGAAAAGATTACTATACTGTAAATTCCAGTGCAATGGAAAAGTCATGACTATGAGGCAATAATGTGGTTCAAAAATGATTGTCTTTCTTTTGCAAAAAATTAACTTATTTACTTTTAGTTTGCAACATTCAGTTCCACAACAGAAAAGAGAGAGAGTACATAGTATGCTTCTATATGCATTCAGACTCCATAATTCTTTCTCTGGATCTGGATAGCACTTTCCAATATGAACCTTTTGGAGTTGTCTTAGAAAAAAATGACAATCTTTCATAGATGAAAGGCATGGTACAAATTGAGATGACACAAGAAAATCTAAAGCACTTGATTTGTTTTTGACATCTATGCATCATAAATTGCATCAACTTTATATTGGATTTAACAAACAATATTATCATAACAATAGGTTATGTAAAAAAGTGACAGTTAAAGTTTGTTTCACTTTTCCCCCTACTTTCATGGATATTTCCTGTAGTTTTTGAAATGTTATAGATATAAAATCACAGAATAATAGAATTGGAAGAGACTTTGAATCTTGTATAGATCAGCCATATTAGAAGCATAGATCTCTTTTAGAAGCTCTACTAATCCCATAATCTATTCATCACAAAAATGTAGTACCACACACCCTCTTAGAAGTCATGAAGCATTTGAAAATCCTATGGATGATTGGCCATTTCCAAACTGAAGGAAATTAAGTAAGATTTCTAGTCAATGAGTGAAAATTTGTTTGGCATCTACAATAGTATCATTCATAACCAGTCCTTGGTAAATTTATGCCAGATCAAGGGTTTTTAAGGCATTTTCTTAAGTAATAACAACAAATATACTTGAAATGAAGGTTGCCTGAATATCTTTTTCACAGTGCACCTATAGTACCTATAAAACTTTAGTTTCCCATTAATAGCATAGCCCCACCATGGGCGTATGGAACTGATTTGAAAGAATACTTTGCTTTATTAGATTATAGGAAAGAAGGAAGAAAACAGATATTTATTAAGCTTTTATATGTGTGAAGCACAATGGCAATGACTGGGGATGTGAATATAAAAAAAAATTCCCAGCCCTCAAAGAGCTTATATTCTAATTTTAGAAAATAATACAAAATGAAACTGAAAAGCAGATTAAGGTATGGATGAAATTATTAGGCACAGGGACATAATTTTGAAGTCCATAAAGTTAGGGAAGGGCTAGAAAGGGAATGAAGGTAGGATGGCCGACTAGAGGTGGGGAACCTATGACCTCAAGGCCACATGTGGCCCTTTAGGTGCTCAAGTGTGGCCGTGAATCCAAACTTCACAGAACAAATCCCCTTAATAAAAGGATTTTTTTCTGTAAAACTTGGACTTAGTGAGAAGGCTGCTCCCTAGGACCTACAAGGCCACATGTGGCCTTGAGGCTGCAGGTTCCCCACCCCTTTAAGTCATCCTCAAAATGGAGACTATGGTAGGAACTCAATTTGAGAAGCAGGGTGGTACTTATTCCAGGGTGGTATATGTTCCATGGTGAGGTGTCCCTAAGAACTAAGGAAAGTTCTAGTATGAGACAGCAGTACAGGCATGATTTTTTATACAAGAATTCAAGAATTAGACCAGAAGAGGAACCCATAGATCATAGATCTACAGTTAGAAGAGATCCTAGAGACAAATCAATTTAATTCTCTGTTTTTATAGCTGGGGAAACTAAGTCCCAGAGAAGTTGTGACATGCCCAAGGTTACACAAATAGCAAATGAGAAGACAAGAATTTGAACCAAAGTCTTGTGGTGGTTTCAAATACAGCACCATATTCACTGCAAAACATTGACTTCCCAGATTTTTATATTTATTCCCTTTCACATAGAAGATATAGTTATATCCTTCAACTGAAATGGTACAAAGACTGGATTTAGATGTTAGAAATAGCACTGAATTTCCTTTCTATGCTCCAGTTCTTTGGATAATTCTCCAGGATATTTCTTGACAATTTCTTTTAGTTGAATAAAACAAAACATTTGGTGTCAACCAGTTGTTTTCTTTAAGACTTTTCTCTCACCCATTTCTTATTATGAATGGCTATGTCTCCAAGAAGGGGCTATGCTGCTCATTCAGGATTCAGATCCCACCAGTATCAAATGTCTGATTCTTCTAATATTACAGTATAGAGTAGATCTTGTGGCAAAACGGTGGGTACTAAGCATCATGATTAATAAGTTAAGTATAATTATTAATAGTGAGTCTTACCCAGACTAGCAAGTATACTTAATGGTACTAGATTTCTATTAGTGAAACTGCATCTTTTGGAAAAGGAGAAGCTAAGTTCAAGGGACATAGGGTGAAAGAAAAGGTCCAAGCTTTTGAATGAATAGCAAGAGTTTATGGAACTAAGGATATGGGGAAAACCAGCTCCACTAATATCTCCCTTGATTCCCAGTGCCTGCAGTTCCAAAGACTATGTGCATACTTCACCAGTAAGAACTTCATCTCTTTGGCTGAGCTGAGATTTTATCTCATTCTCAAGTTGAAGAACCCATTATTCTTGTGGGTACTATCTATCCCAATCTCTATAACTTCTCCAGTTTCCGATTCACTATTTCCTCTAACAAATATTTGCTAATTATCCATAATCATATTTTTTGAAAAGGCCTTCAGTAGAACAAAAATAAAGTGGCTAAGAATAAGCTAGTTGTTAACCTTCTCATTCTGGAGTAGGACTATGTACCAAACACAGAAACCAGGTAAAGTGGCTTTTATCCTGAACCTCTAAATATATCATCTACATAGACTTCAAACATCTGATTTCTGTAGACAGAAATAATTCCAATGCCAGAACATTCTCTTGGAATTGGAGAGTGGAGGAGACATTTCCTAGTCATGGATGCCATCCTATTCTACACAATGGAAAAGCTGTAGTATCCCTTGGAAATGTGAAATGTGTTTTCCAAATCCCAGATTTTATCTGTTTAAACACATCCCCATGAGACATCTGTTTGAGTCAGTCCCTCATTTTAAATCTTGTAACATGAACTGATCTATATTATATGTGGAAACAAAACAATTTTACCCAAGACTAAGAAACCCAATTAAAATAATTAGAGAATACTGAATCTAGAAGTATCATTTTTCAGGGAAAAGAGAAAGGCCACGATGTTTTGAAAAACTGATCACCAACGTATAGCATCATTGAGTTCAAATACAGATTTAGAAAGATCAGTAGGTGACAAAATAACAAGAAACATGTAGCCATTGAGTAGGCTAAATTATGTTAGAAAAGTGGTTACTCATACAGCCAGATATAGCTCATTGTTGAATTACATGTAATATTGCATTGTAATTGTAACATACATTATTCTTATTATGTTATCTGAATGTTTCACTGTACAGTAGGTATATACATTATACAGTATAGGAATCATGCCTTACACTTTATTTATGTATGCCCTCTTTAAAAATTTATGTATTTATTTATAGTTCTCAACATTCACTTCTATAAGATTTTGAGTTCCAAATTTTCTCCCCTTCCTAAACCTCTCCCCACCCCAAGATGGCATACAATCTGATATAGGCTATATATATACACTCATATTAAACATATTTTCACATTAATCATGTTGTGAAGAAGAATTAGAACCCATGGGAGGAGGCATGAAGAAGAATAAACAAAAGAAAAAAGGGAGAGCAAATAGTCTGCTTTAATCGCATTCAGACTCCATAGTACTTTTTCTGGATGTGGACAGCATTTTTATCATGAGTCTTTTGGAGTAGTCTTAAACCCTTGCATTGCTAAGAAGAGGTAAGTCTAGCAAAGATAATAATAGCACAATATTGCTATTACTGTGTAGAATGTTCATCTGGTTCTGCTCACTTCACCCAGCATCTGTTCATGTAAGTCTTTCCAAGTTTTTTTTTTTTTTTATGAAATCTGCCTGCTCATTATTTCTTATGGAACAATAGTATTCCATTACATTCATATATCACAACTTGTTCAACCATTCCCCAATTGATGGACATCTTCTCAATTCCTAATTTTGGCCACCACAAAAAGAGCTGCTACAAATATTTTTGTACGTGTGGGTCCTTTTCCCTTTTTTACGATCTCTTTGGGATATAGACCTAAAAGTGGTGTATCTGGGTCAAAGGGTATGCAAAGTTTTATAATCCTTTGGGCATAGTTCCAAATTGCTCTCCAGGATGGTTGGATCAGTTCATAACTCCACCAACAATGAATTAGTGTTCCAATTTCCCCACATCTTCACCAACATTTACCATTTTTCTGTTTTGTCAGATTAGCTAATCTGAAAGATGTGATGTGGTACCTCACAGTTGTTTTGATCTGCATTTCTCTAATCAATAGTGATTTAGAGAATTTTTTCCACATGACTACAGATAGCATTAATTTCTCCATCTGAAAACTCCCTATTCATATGCTTTGACCATTTATCAATTGGAGAGTGACTTGTATTCTTAAAAGTTTGACTCAGTTCTCTATAAATTTAAATTTAAATACAAATGCTTATTCTCCAGGATACTCTAAATTTTCCATCATATCATGTGCAAAGAGTGATAGCTTTGTGTTTTCTTTGCCTATTCTAATTCCTTCAATTTCTTTTTCTTCTCATTGCTAAAGCTAACATTTCTAGTATAATATTGAATAACAGTGGTGATAATGGGTGCCCTTGTTTCATCTTATTGGAAATGCTTCTAGCTTATCCTCATTATAGATTATGCTTCCTGTTAGTTTTAGATAGATGCCACTTGTAATTTTAAGGAAGTTTCTATTTATTTCTATGTTCTCCAGTGTTTTTAATAGGAATGGGTATTGTATTTTGTCAAAAGCTTTTTCTGCATCTATTGAAATAATCATATTTTTATAAATTTGTCTCAGTTCTCTATAAATTTTAGAAATAAGGCCTTTATCAGAGATACTTGCTGTAAAAATTGTTTCTTAACTTTCTGCTTTCCTTCTAATCTTGATTGCATTGGTTATTTGTGTAAATGTTTGTACTTTAATATAAAAAAGTTATCTGTTTTATGTTCCATAATGCTCTCTATCTCTTGTTTGGTCATAAATTCTTCCCTCCTCCATAGATTTGACAAGGAGACTATTCCTTGCTCTTTTAATTTGCCTTTACATCTAAATCATGTACCAATTTTAACCTTATCTTGGCACATGATGTAAGATGTTAGTCAATACCTTTTTCTGCCATATTGTTTTTCCAGTTTTGCTAGCACCTTTTGTCAAATAGTGAGTTCTCATCCCAGAGGCTGAGGTCTTTGGGTTTATCAAACACTAGGTTACCATTGTCATTTACTACTGTCTTGTATATCTAATCTATTGCACTGATCCACCACTCTATTTCTTAGCCAGATAGTTTTGATGATTACTGCTTTATAATACAGTTTGAAATCTGATCTTGCTAGGCCACATTCCTTTGTATTTTTTCATCAATTCCCTTGATATTTTGACCTTTAGTTCTTCCAGCTGAATTTTGTTATTTTTTTCTAGCTCTATCAAATAATTTTCAGTAGTTTGATTGGTATGACACTGAATAAATCATTTTGGCAAAATTGTATTTTTATTATAATGACTTAGCCTGCCTATGAGCAATTGATATTTTAGATCTGATTTTATTTTTGTGAAAAGTGTTCTATAATTGTGTTCATCTAGTTCCTGGGTTTGTCTTGCAGGTAGACTCCCAAGCTTTTTTATTGTTTACAGTTATGTTAAGTCAAATTTCTCTTACTGTCTCTTATTGTGAGGCCTTGTTGGTCATATACAGAAATGCTGACCATTTATGTAGGTTTATTTTATATCCTACAACTTTGCTAAAGTTGCTAATTATTTCCACTTTTTTTTAGTTGATTTTCTAAGTTTATCATTATATCATCTGCAAAGAGTGAGAGTTTTGTTTCCTCATTATCTATCCTAATTTGTACAGTTTCTTTTTCTTCTCTCATTGCCATAGCTAACACTTTGAGTACAATATTCAATAACAGTGGTGATAGTGGGCATCCTTGCTTCACCTCTGATATTTTTTTCTGTATATATTTTGTTTAATATTTTAGTTTTCAACATTGATTTCCACAACATTTTCAGTTACAAATTTTCTCCCCATTTCTACCCACCCCCTCATTCCAAGATGGCATATATTCTGATTGCCCCTTTCCCCAGTCATCCCTCCTCTCTTTCACCCCATTCCCCCCATCCCCTTTCCCCTTACATTCTAGTAGAGTAGGATAGATTTCTATGCCCCATTCCCTCTCAATCTTGTTTCCCAACTGCATCCATAAAAATTTTAACTTTTTAAGCACCTGCTTTTAAAACTTTGAGTTCCAAATTCTCTCCCCTCTTCCCTTCCCACCCACACTCCCTAGAAAGGCAAGCAATTCAACATAGTTCACATGTGTATCATTATGCAAAACACTTCCACAACGCTCATGTTGTGAAAGGCTAACTATATTTTATTCCATCCTATCCCATCCCCCTTTATTCTATTTTTCTCCCTTGACTCAGTCCCTTTTCAAAAGTGTTTCCTTTTTATTACCTCCTCCCCCTACCTGCTCTCCCTTCTATCATCCCCCCTTTTTATCACCTTCCCCTTACTTTCCTGTGGAGTAAGATACCCAACTGAGTTTGTATGTTATTCCCTCCTCAAGTTGGATTGGATGAGAGTATGATTCACTCAATTCCGCTTACTTGCCCCCTCTGCCCTTCCAACAGAACTTCTTTTTCTTGCCACTTTTATAGGAGATAATTTACCCCCTTCTATCTCTCCCTTTCTTCTTCTGTCAATATATTACTCTCTCACCCCTTAAATTTATTTTATTTTTTTTAGATATCATCCCTTCATATTCAACTTATCCTGTGCTCTCTGTCTATATTCCCTTCAACTCCCCTACTACTGAGAAAGGTCTCATGAATTACACACATCATCTTTCCATGTAGGAATGTAAACATAACAGTTCAACTTTAGTAAGTCCCATATGAATTCTCTTTCTTGTTTATGTTTTCATACTTCTCTTGATTCTTGTATTTGAAAGTCAAATTTTCTATTGAGCTCTGGTCTTTTCATTGAGAAAGCTTGAAAGTCCTCTATTTTATTGAAAAGCCATGTTTTTCTTTGGAGCATGATACTTGGTTTTCCTGGGAAGGTGATTCTTGGTTTTAATCCTACCTCCTTTGACCTCTGGAATATCATATTCTAAGCACTTTGATCCCTTAAGGTAGAAGCTGCTAGATCTGATGTTATTCTGATTGTGTTTCCACAATATTCAAATTGTTTCTTTCTGTCTGCTTGCAGCATTTTCTCCTTGACCTGGGAACTCTGGAATTTGGCTACAATATTCTTAGGAGATTTCTTTTTGGGATCTATTTGAGGAGGTGATCTGTGGATTCTTTCAATTTCTGTTTTACCCTCTGGCTCTAGAATATCAGGGCAGTTCTCCTTGACAATTTCTTGAACGATGATGTCTAAGTTCTTTTTTTGGTCATGACTTCCATGTAGTCTAATAATTTTTAAATTATCTCTCCTGGATCTTTTCTCCAGGTTTCTCCAATGAGATATTTCACATTGTCTTCCATTTTTTAATTCCTTTGCTCTGTTTTATAATATCTTTGTTTCTCATAAAGTCACTAGCTTCCACTTGTTCCAATCTAATTCTTTTTTTTTAATTTAAATTTATTTATTTAACATATTTGGTTTTCAGCACTGATTTTCACAACAGTTTGAATTACAAATTTTCTCCCCATTTCTACCCTCCCCCCCACCCCAAGATGGCATATATTCTGGTTGCCCTGTTCCCCAGTCAGCCCTCCCCTATATCACTCCCCTCCCCTCTCATCTCCTTTTCCCTTCCTTTCTTGTAGGGCAAGATAAATTTCTATGCCTCATTGCCTGTGTATCTTATTTTTTAGTTGCATGCAAAAACTTTGTTTTTGAACATCTGATTTTAAAACTTTGCGTTCCAAATTCTCTCCCCTCTTCCCTTCCCACCCACCCTCCCTAAGAAGTCGAGCAATTCAACCTAGGCCACACATGTATCATTATGTATAACCCTTCCACAATACTCATGTTGTGAAAGGCTAACTACATTTTGCTCCTTCCCAACCCATCCCGCTTTATTGAATTTTCTCCCTTGACCCTGTCCCCTTTCCATAAGTGTTTGTTTTGATTACCTCCACCCCCATCTGCCCTCCCCTCCATCATCCCCCCCTTTTATTTTTTTTTATCTTCCTCCCTCTTCTTTCCTGTGGGGTAAGATACCCAACTGAGTATGTATAGTATTCCCCCTCAGGCCAAATCTGATGAGAGCAAGGTTCACTCATTCCCCCCTCACCTGCCCTCTCCCCTCCTCCCACAGAACTGCTTGCTGTTGCCACCTTTATGCGAGATAATCCACCCCATTCTATCTCTCGCTATCTCCCTCTCTCAGTATGTTGCTCTCTCATCCCTTAATTTTCCAATCTAATTCTTAAGGTGGTGTTTTGGACCTCTTTTTCCATTTAGCTAATTGTGCCTTTCAAAGCATTCTTCTCCTCATTGGCTTTGTGGAGCTCTTTTGCCATTTGAGTTAATCTATTCTTTAAGGCGTTATTTTCTTCAGTATTTTTTGGGTCTCCTTTAGCAAGTCGTTGACTTGTTTTTCATTGTTTTCTTGCATCACTCTCATTTCTCTTCCCAATTTTTCCTCTATTTCTCTTACTTTTCCAAATGCTTTTTGAGTTCTTCCATGGCCTGAGCCCAATTCATATCTTTCTTGGAGACTTTCGATGTAGGCTTTTTGACTTTGTTGACTTCTTCTGGCTGTATAATTTGATCTTCTTTGTCACCAAAAAAGGACTCTAGAGTTTGAGTTGAGTCTGAGTTTATTTTTGCTCCCTGTTTATGCTCCCAGCCAACTACTTGATCCTTGAGCTTTTTGTCTGGATATGACTGCTTGTAGAGTAGAGAGTACTTTGTCCCAAGCTTTAGGGTCCAAGCACTGCTGTTTTCAGAGCTACTTCTACTCCACCTTCACCCCAGGCACTGTCACAGCAGTGCTCCTCCTCCCCCAAGGACCACCAACCAGAACTGTGATCCAGATCCCAGCAGGGCACAGCAAGAGAATCTGCCTTTGTGCCCACAAAGCGTTCCTTGTGTTCCCACTCTGATCTGCTGCTAGATTCCTCCCATTGTGTAAGCCAGGGACTCGGGAAGCCACTGACACTGGTGCTCTGGAGGCAGCCTGAGAAGCTTCCTCCTGCTGCTGCTACCACCCCCAATGTAAGACCTCCTCCACCCCCAGAGCTGGTGGCTGGACTGCTCTGAAGTCAATCCTGTAGTTTTCCCCTAACCTTCTCTTTGGTGTTTGTGGGTTGAGAAGTCTGGTAACTGCCACAGCTCACTGTTTCATGGCCCCAAGGCCTGTTCCGGCTGGCTGATTCTGGGTCTGGTCTGTCCTGATGTGGCCCACACTGGGCTGCCCTCTGCTCTTAGCACCATGTGATAGACCCTTCCTGGGGACCATCCAGGTTCTCCTGGGCTGGAGATCTGTTTCCCTCTGCTATTTCATGGGTTCTGCAGCTCTAGAATTTGTTCAGAGACATTTTTACAGGTGTTTGTAGGGATTTGGGGGGGGAACTTAACCAAGTCCCTGCTTTCCTGCCTCCATCTTGACTCTTCCCCCACTTCACCTCCAATCTTATTGAGAAGATTTCTAGCTTATCTCTAATACAGACAATACTTGCTGGTGGTTTGAGATAGATATAACTTATCCTTTTAAGCAATTCTCCTTTTATTCCTATGCTCTCTAGTGTTTTTAATAGGAATGGGTATTTTGTTGAAAGCTTTTTCAGCATCTATTGAGATACTTACATGATTTCTGTCAGTTTTGACCTGATCAGTTATGCTGATAGTTCTCTTAATATTGAACCAATCCTTCATTCTTGATATAAATCCCACCTGGTTATAGTTTGTGACACTTGTGATATATTGCTGTAATCTCCTTGCTAGTATTTTATTTAAAATCTTTGCATTAATATTATTCATAAGGAAATTGGTCTATAGTTTTATTTCTCTGTTCTAGCTCTTCTTGGTTTAGGTATCAGCGCCATATTTGTGTCATAAAATGAATTTGGAAGCTCTCTTTTTTCTATATTCCCAAACAGTTTCTATGGTATTGGGATTAATTGTTGTTTAAGTGTTTGATATAATTCATTTGTGAACCCATCTGGCCCTGGGGATTTTTTCTTAGGGAGTTCATTGATGACTTGTTCAATTTCTTTTTCTAAGATGGGATTATTTATTATTCTATTTCCTCATCTGTTAATCTAGGCAATTTATATTTTTGTAAATATTCATCCACTTCACTCAGATTGTCAGATTTTTTGGCATATAATTGGGCAAAATATTTCCTAGTGATTGCTTTACTTTCCTCTTCATTGATGAGGAATTTATCCTTTTCACTTTTGATACTGATATTTATTTGGCTTTCTTTTTTTAAAATCAAATTAACCAGTGATTTATCTATTCTATAGAGTTTTTTCATAAAACCAGCTCCTAGTTTTGTTTATTAGCTCAATATTTGTTTGTTTGTTTTTTACTTTCAATTTTATTATTTCCATCTTTAGTTTTCAGGATTTCCAATCTGTTGCTCAAATGGGGATTTTAATTTATTCTTTTTCTACTATTTTTAGCTATATGCCCTGTTCATTGAACTATTCTTCCTCTATTTAATTGATCTAAGCAATTAGATATATAAATTTTTGCCTCAGTTCCACATTGGCTGCATCCCATAAATTTTGGTATGCTGTCTCATTGTTGTCATTCTTTTTAATGAAATTATTGATTTTTTCTAGGATTTGTTGTTTGACTCACTCATTCTATAGGATTAGATTATTTAGTTTCCACTTAATTTTTATTCCATCTTTCCTCTGATCTTTGTTGAATGCAATTTTTATTGCATTATGATTTGAAAAATACGTATCTAATATTTCTGCCTCTCTACATTTGTTTTTGTGAGGTTTTTATGCCCTAACACATGGTCAGTTTTTCTGTTGGTACCATTTGCTGCTGAGAAAAATGTATAATCTTTTCTATTCTCATTCAATTTTTTTCCAAAGGTCTGTAATATCTAACTTTTCTAAAATTCTTTTCACCTCTTTGGTTTTTTTCTTGTTTATTTTTTGCTTGGATTTTCAAGTTCTGAGAGGGTACAGTTGAGTTCCTTGCCAGTTTAGGTTTGCTGCCTATTTCCTCCTGTAACTCATTTAACTTCTTTTTTAGAAATTTGTATGACATGCCATTTGGTGTGTATTAGTATTAGTGTATTAGTGTATTAGTATTGATATTACTTCCTTCCCTATGGTACCTTTTAGGAAGATATGGTTTTCTTCTTTATCTCTTTTAATTAGATCTAATTTTGTTTTTGCCTTGCCTGAGGTTCTGATTGCTTCCTCTGTGTTTTTCACCCTTCAATTGAAGCATAATAGATTCTACTTCAGCCCCTTACCTTTACTCTGTGTCTGTCTCTCTGCTTCAAATGTATTTCTTGTAAACAACATATTGTAGGATTCTGAGTTTTGATCCATTCTGCTATCCATTTTATGGAGAGTTCATCCCATTCATATTCAAATTTATGATTACTGCATGTTTCCTTCCATCCTATTTTTCCTCCTTTTTCTCCTTTCCCCTTTCACCCTTTCCCTCCTTACCAGTGTTTTGCTTCTGTCCACCACCTCCCCCAATCTGCCCTTCCTTCTGAAAGCCCCACCCTTATTTAATCTCCTCCCCTCCTACTTCCCTATAGGAGAAGATAGATTTCTATACTCAACTGATTGTATATTTTATTCCCTCTTTGAACCAATTTTGATGAGAGTAAGGTTCAAGCAATGTCCACTTCCTACCTTCCCATTTTTCCCTCCAGTGTAATAGGTCTTTTGTATCTCTTCATGTGAAACAATTTACTCCATTCTGCTTCTCCCTTCCTTGTGCTCCCAATATAATCCTTTCTTATCCCTTAATTAATTTTTATGTCATTCCCTCAAATTCACCTATATCCTCTGTCTATGTCTATTCTAACTTCACTATTCTATTAGTGATACAATTCTTAAGAATTACAAGTTTCTTCCCATGTAGGAAGGTGAAGAGTTTAGCTCTATCAATTCTCTTATGTTTTCTCTTTCCTTTTTACCTTTTTATGCTTCTCTTGAGTCTTGGTATTAAAAATCAAATTTTTTGTTCAGCTCTGATTCTCACCTTACGATAGCTTGAAATTATGCTCAATTTTCAGGGTAGGTAATTCTTCATTGTAGTCCTAGCTCCTTTGCATTCTGGAATATCATGTTTCAATGACCTTGGATCCTTAATGTTGCAGCTGCTAAGTCCTATGTAATCCTTATGGCTGCCCAATAGTTGAATTGTTCCTTTCTGGCTACTTCTGTCACACTTTAAAAAAAATTATGGAGAAACCTAGAAAGACTTACATGAACTGATGCTGAGTGAAGTGAGTGGGACCAGAAGAACATTGTACACAGTCACAGCAACATTATGTGATGATCAACTATGATAGGCTTAGTTCTTCTCAGTAATATAACAATTCAAGACAATTCCAAAAGACTCATGATGGAAAATGCTATCCACATCCAAAGAAAGAACTATGGAGTCTGAATGCAGATTGAAGCAGACTATTTTTGCTTTTCTGTTGTTGTTGTTTTTTTTTTCCTTTTTCATGTTTTCCCCTTTCATTCTGATTCTTCTTTTACAACATTATTAATGTGGAAATATGTTTAACATGATCATACATGTATAACCTATATAAGATTGCTGGCAATCTTGGGGAGGGGAGAGGGAAGAGAAGGAGAGAGAAAAATTTGGACCTCAACATCTTAGAAAAATTAATGTTGAAAACTACCATTATATTAAATTGGAAAAAATAAAGCACTATTAGGTGGAAAAAAAGAACTGATGCAAAGTTAATGTGATGGGACTATGTTCTTCTAGGTCTCCTGCCACATAGACTGGGTTAATTTTTCCCTAAAAGGTAAGTAAGGCATCTTTAAGGTTTGATATCTATAGAAGTGTAGGGCTTAATGAAGTTTCCATCACCCAAACCATAAAAAGCCCAGTTGTCGGAAAGGTCGGTGCCCCCTCACACTTGATAAATGCCCCACTACTATATAGGTCTGCATAACGCTTTGCCTCTGCCATTTTTTTGGTGGAGATTAGGTAAGCTATGTCTATCTGACATATCCTGCTTAAGTATCCTTTTTTATGATAAGCAAGTTTTTCTGTCAACCTAAAATGTTTTGTGCTAAGCAAACTTCTTTTTTGTTAAATATGTGATGTTCTGCAAGTATCTCATTTCATTCCAATACCATTCCTGAATCACCAGACTGGCCTTAATCAGGCTTGACTTACAATACTAAAGAAGTAGAACCAACCAATAGAACAATATATACAACCACAATAATGAACTAGAACTTAGGTCGATGCTAAACTAATTTTAAGAATAATTATTAAAAAAAACAACAACTTCCTTCTCCTGATAGAGAAGTGGCAGACTGTAGTATGGAATGAGATATATGCTGTCAGACATGGTCATTGTGTCATTTTTTTAAAGTTGTGGCTCTTTGTTTCAAGGCAGGATTGTATCTGGGATTGGAGATTAGTGAGGGATTGCAATGTTAAAATAACATTTTTAAGTGGGCAAGGATGGTGTCCAACTACTTGTTACATGCATTACTTCTTTGAGTTGCTTCCTGGCTCCTAGACTAGACCGCTAGTTGTAGAACTATAACAGAAACAGAAATATTAGATACATATTTTTCAAATCATAATGCAATAAAAATTGCATTCAACAAAGAAGCATGATATTTATTTTTCCTTTCCTTTTCCCTTTATTGCTTATCTCTCCAGGGAGATGAGTTATAGTAATAGTAACAGCTATTTTTAAACGACTTTCAAGGAAGGGATTTCCCAATTCTCTTTTGGGACTCATCTAACTATTAAAAATATCACAATTTGATGATATGCAAGAAAACTAGATAAGGCAAAAAATGTATTTCACTTCAGGTCAAAAAGAAAAAAACATCAGAGATTCTTGCCACCTCTTACCCCAGGCTGTTGACATGCAACATTAAAACAATTTTTCCTTAACTAATGTGGCACCTCCTAGGTTTAAAGGTATCATGCTCATTGCATCACTTTTGCTTAGCGTGGATGAAGTTTAGTATTCTTGAGACCTTCTAGGTGCTGGGTGGCAGAGAAAAAGATTGATTGTTCTTCTGCCCAGAAAAAAGGCTGCATAGGGTCCCAAATTCAGTAAGAAAAGAGAAGATGGACCAGATCCAAGAAGTTTTTCCTCTCTTGACTACTAGATAAAGAAAACAGTGACCATAAGATCAGAGCCAAGTCTCAGATCTCATATCTAACCATGAGGAAAAAAAAGATCAAGAGAAAGCCTCCATGAGGTTTGTGTGTTGAAGTCCAGCCTACTACTTCTACTGTAGTCAGATCATATCCTCCTAGTGATATTTCTTCTTACCTGGTCCTCATCTCCTAATTTCTCCCCCCTTTCCCTACCCCAAGGTGAGAGGTGTTAGGGAGTTGAAAACCTGAAACCTCTTTAGTCAATTGTTCATCACATTGTCAAAAATATGACTAAAAAGGAGAAGATAATGACTTTGCCCTTACCTCTCTCTGGTGCTTCAGAGAAAATATTTCCCAGCCAGATTTGTGTTACTATTTTCTTCCTCTAAGATGTCAGTAAAAGCCTTGTACTGGTTTGGTTTATTTATGGTTTTATTTAGCCAGCTGATTCTTGAGGAGTGGAATTTTTGTTTTGCTTTTCTTCAGAAATAGATTTCTAAAGTAGAATCCAGAATAAAATAATTGGTTTAATCACCTTGCTAGAACTATTTTGAAAGGATGTGTTTAAGTCTGAATTGTCCCTACCCTAAGAGAAACTGTGAATGTTGTGGCATGCTGTCCTTTGCATTGTAGTTCTGATTTATGAGCCATTTATTGGGCTCCAGTCACTTTAGAAGTATCTTGCCATCAATAGAAATATCTCCATAGTGCAAGATCTAATAGGTTAAGTTTCTCCATAATCTATATAAGGAGAACTCTGGCTCCCATCTTAACTGGACTTTATTTTTTGGCAGCAGTACCACTATGACTTCACCTTGGAGAAGTAGTCAAGAGATAAGAGAAGGGAACAGTGGATTCCCTGAATATTTTTCCCCCTTTATCTCTCCATAGGTCTGTGAACAGCAGAGTCCTTCTCAAGTTATTTACAGAGTTCTATTTAATCTCTGGCTCCATGGTCTTCAAACTATAGTTGAGCAGTCAGTGTTGTTAACTTTAATAGTCACCCAATAGAAAGTATTACCTTTTTTGTTTCTTTGTTTTATATAACTCATTTATTTATTTTTGGTTTTCAACATTCACTTCTATAAGATTTTGAGTTCTTAAATTTTTCCTCCCCTCTTTCCCCCCCCCCAGATGGTGTGCAATCTGATATGCATTCTACTTGTGTATTCATATTAACATCATTTCACATTAATCATGATGTAAAGAAGAACTAGAACTAATGGGAGGAACCACAAGAAAGAAGAAACAAAACAACAAAAGAAAAGGAGAGCAAATTGTATGTTTCCATCTGCATTCAGACTCCAAAGTTCCTTTTCTGGATGTGGACAGCTTCTCCCATCATGAGTCCCTTGGAGTTGTCTTAGATTCTTGAATTGCTGAGAAGAGCTAAGTGTACCAAGGTCAGTCATAGCACAACGTGGCTGTGACTATGTTCAACGTTCTGCTCCCCTCACTCAGCATCAATTCATATACATCTTTCGAGGTTTTTCTGAAGTCCACCTTCTCATCACTTCTTATGGAACAATAGTATTCCATTACATTCATACACCATGACTTGTTCAGCCATTCCCCAATTGATGGACATCCCCTCAATTTCCAACTCTTTGCAACCACAGAAAGAGGTACTATAAATATTTTTGTGCATGTGGGTCTTCTTCCTGTTTTTATTATCTCTTTGGGATATAGACCTAAAAGTGGTATTTCTGGGTCAAAGGGGACAAAAAATTTTAGCTGTGGTACCTTTTAGCAGTCTGTAGCTTCCTCCTTATCTCTTTTAATCAGATCTATTTTTGTTTTTGCTTTATCTGAGATCAGCATTGCTACCCCTGCTTTTTTCTTTTTACTTTAGCTGAAGCATAATATAGTCTGCTCTAGACTTTTATCTTCACTCTGTGTCTATCCCTCTGCTTCAAATGTGTTTCTTGTAAACAACATATTGTAGGATTATGGTTCTTAATCCACTCTGCTATCCACATCTGTTTTATGGGAGAGTTCATCCCATTCACATTCACAGTTATGATTATTATCTGTGTCTTTCTCTCCATCCTATTTGCCCCCATTTATGATTTTGTCTCTCCTTTATCCCTTTCCCTCCTCACTAGAGTTTTACTTTCAACTACCACCTCCCTCAGTCTGCCCTCTCTTCTATCAGACCCCTCCTTTTTCTTCCCTTTTACCCTCAGTACTTCTTCCCTCCAGGCTATCCAACCACATCCTTTTCTTTCCCCTTTCCTCTCCTACTTCCCATAGGGTAAGTTAGATTTATATACCTAACTGATTATGTTATTCCCTCTTTGAGCCAAATCTAAGGAGAGTAAGGTTCAAATAATGCTCATCTCCCTCCTCCCCCCCCCCACTTTTTCTCTCTACTGTAATAGGTTTTTGTGCCTTTTCATGTGATGTAATTTACCCTTTTCTGCCTCCTCCTTTCCTCTTCTTCCAGTACAATCTCTTTCCACCACTTAATTCAATTGTTTATTATCACATCAAAGTCAACTTGTAGCCATGCCTTCTGTCTATGTATAGCCCCTTTAAATGGCATAACAACAGTACAGTTCTAAAGCGTTACAAGTGTTATCTTAACTTGTAGGGATGTAAACAGTTTGCCCTTATTCACAACATGGTTTTTTTTCCTTTCCTGTTACATTTTTATGCCTCTGTTGAGTCTTGTATTTGAAAATCAAATTTTCTATTAAGCTCTGGTCTTTTCATCATGAAGGTTTGAAAGTCTCCTGATTCTTGATGCTTAATGAAGTCATTCACTTCCACTTGCCCAATTCTAATTTTTAACCAATTATTTTCTTCAGTTAGCTTTTGTACCTCTTTTTCCATTTGTCCTGTTCTGCTTTGCAAGGAGTTCTTCTCTTCGGAGGGTTTTTGTACCTCCTTTTACATTTGTCCAATTCTACATTTTTTTGTAGATAAAGCATTTGTGCTTTTAAATTAATCAATTCATTTTTAGTTTTCAACATTCACTTCCATAAGATTTTGAGTTCCAAATTTTCTCCCCAACTCTCCCCTCCCCTCAACTCAAGATGGCATACATTCTGATTACCCCTTCTCCCAATCTGCCCTCCCTTTGATCACTGCCTCCCCCCCTTCTCTTATCCCCCTCCCTTCTATTTTCCTGTACAGCAAGATAGATTTCTATACACCGTTGCCTATATATCTTATTTCCTAGTTGCATGTAAAAACAATTTGTTAACATTCATTTTTTAAAAGTTTGACTTCCACATTCTCTCCTTTCCTCCCTCCCCACCCACCCTCATTGAGAAAAGAAGCAATTTGATATAGGTCATACGTGTGTAGCCATGCAAAACACTTTCATAACAGTCATGTTGTGAAAGACTAATCACATTTCCCTCTATCCTGTTCTTTCCTCCATTTATTCCATTCTCTCTCTTCACCTGTCCCCCCCAAAAAGTATTTGCTTCTGATTATCCCTTCTCCCAACCTGCCATTCTTTCTATTATCCCCCTTCTCTTATCCCCTACCCCTTTCCTTCAAGATAGATTTCCATACAAAACAGTGTGTGTTATTTTCTCCTTAAGCCAAATCCAATGAGAGTAAGGATCACTTATTCCCCTTCTTCTCCCCCCTCTTACTCTCCATGTTAAAAGATCTTTCTTGCCTCTTTTATGTGACATGATTTACTACATTCTACCTCTACCTTTCTCTTTCTTCCAGTACATTCTTCACAATATTTAATTTTATTTTTAGATATCAGCCCTTCATATTCAGTTCCCCCTGTGCCTTCTGTCTGTCTGTTTGTCTTTCTCTCTGTGTGTATATCTATGTATGTATATGTATATATATACATATATACATACACACATATATACACATACATACACATACTATATGTGTGTGTGTATAGATATATATATGTGTGTGTGTGTGTGTGTGTGTGTGTGTGTGTATGTATATGTGAGTGCATGCACACACATTCTCTCTAACTACCCTAATACTGAGAAAGGTCTCATGAGTTACAAATATCATATTTTCATGTAGGATTGTAAACAGTTCAACTTTAAAAAGTCACTTAAGGCTTCTCTTTCCTGTTTACCTTTTCAAGTTTCTCTTGATTCTTGTATTTGAAGTGAAATTTTCTATTCAGCTCTGGTCTTTTCAACAAGAATGCTTGGAAGTCCTCTATTTCATTGAAATTCCATTTTTTCCCTTGAAGTATTATACTCAGTTTTGCTGGGTAGGTGATTCTTGGTTTTAATCCTACTGCTTTTGACCTCTGGAATATCATATTCCAAGGCCTCTCATCCCTTAGTATAGAAGCTGCTAAATCTTGTGTTATCCTGATTGTGTTTCTTCCTGGCTGCTTGCAATGTTTTCTCCTTGACCTGGGAACTCTGGAATTTGGCTACAATATTCCTAGGAGTTGTCCTTTTGGGATTTCTTTTAGGAGGTGATTGGTGGGTTTTTTTAATATCTATTTTTACCTCTGGTTCTAGAATATCAGGGCAGATTTCCTTGATAGTTTCTTGAAAGATGATGTGTAGGCTCTTTTTGTGATCATGGCTTTCTTCAGCATTTTTTGGGTCTCCTTTAGGAAGCTGTTGACTCATTTTTCATGATTTTCTTGCATCACTCTCATGTATCTTCCCAATTTTTCCTCTACTTCTCTAACCTGATTTTCTTTTTTGTAAAATCTTACTTGATTTTCAAAATCCTTTTTGAGATCTTCCATTGCCTGCCACCAACTCATATTTTTCTTAGAGGCTTTGGATGTAGGAGCTTTGATTTTGTTGTCTTCTTCTGGTTGTGTGTTTTGATATTCTTTGTAACCAAAGTAAGATTCTATCCTCTGATTTTTCCCACTGTTCGCTCATATTCTCTGCCAATTATTTGACTGTTGAGCTCTTTGTTAAGTGGAGGGTGTACTGCCCCAAGTTTCAGGGGTTTTGCACAGCTGTTTTCAGAGATGTCTCTAGGGGCCCATAAATTCTCAGTTCCTCCAAAGTGGTATGATCAAAAGAGAGGTGTTTACTCCTCTCCTGGCCTGTGCTCTGTTCTGTGAGCAACTACAAGCACTCTCTTTTTTTTTCTTTTTTTTGAGGAGGGAATGCAGGGCAATTGGGGTTGTGACTTGCCCAAGGTCGCACAACTAGTAAGTGTGTCAAGTGTCTGAGGCTGGATTTGAACCCAGGTCCACCTGACTCCAGGGTTGGTGCTCTACTCACTGTGCCGCCTAGCTGGCCCACAAGCACTCTATTCTACCTTGGAACTCTGAAGAAATTTCCCTCTCAACAGCTGCCACTACCTCTGCCATGCCAGCACTTCTTCTCACCCCAGGACACACCTCCCAGGACTGTGACTCAGATCACCTGCTCTATTTTCCCACCATCTGTAAGCCCAGAGCTCCAGAAACAGCTGCAGCAGTGGTTGCCACTGCCTTGGGGCTGAGGCTGGGGCTGGGGCTGGACCATGCTCCTCTCTCACCCAGGTGAGAAAGCTTTTGCACTGACCTTTGAAGTTGTCTTTGGCATTTGTGGGTTGAAAATTCTGGAAACTACCAAAGCTACAAATGATACAGTGCCCTGTGTTCTGCTCCAGTCTTGTCTGTTCCAGCATGGTCCGTGCTTGGCTGTGCTCCATCTCAAGCCCAGTGCAATAGACCCTTCCTGTTGGCCTTCCAGATTGTCTTGGGCTAGAAATCTGTTACACTCTGACATTTTGTGGCTTCTGCTGTTCTAGAGTTTGTTTAGAGTCATTTTTCAGGTATTTTGAGGGTGTTGGGGGGAGACCTCAAACAGGTCATTGCTTCTACCCTGCCATCATGGCTCTACCCCAAGGAATTATTTTCTTCAGTGGTCTTTTGGACCTCTTTTTCCATTTAGCCAATTCTGCTTTTTAATGCATTCTTCTCCTCATTAGCTTTTTGGACCTCTTCTGCCATTTGGATTAGTCTATTTTTAAGGTGTTATTTTCTTTAGCATTTTTTGTGTCTCCTTTAGCAGGCTCTTGAATTGTTTTTCATGATTTTCTTGCATCACTCTCATTTCTTTTCTCAATTTTCCTCTACTTTTCTTATTAGATTTTCAAAATCTTTTTTGATGGCCTGTAACCAATTCATATTTTTCTTGGAGGCTTTGAATGCAGGAGCTTTGACTTTGGTATCTTCTTCTGGTTATATGTTTTGATGTTCCTTGTCACTAAAGCAAGATTCTATCGTCTGATTTCTTATGCTGTTTGCTCATTTTCCCAGACAATTACTTGACTTTTTAGCTTTTTGTTAAGGTAGGTCTCTGCTTCTAGTGTGGAGAGCATAATGTCCAAAGCTTCAGGGGTTTTGTGTAGCTATTTTCAGAGATATTTCAAAGAACCTGTAAATTTTCAATTCTTCCAAAGTTGTATGATAAAAGGACAGGTGTTTACTCCTCTCCTGGTCTATGCTCTGGTCTGTGAATGACCATGAGCCCTCTTTTCCACCTTGGAAATGTAAGGAAGATTTTGTCTCCCCTGTCACCACAAGCTCTGCCATGCCAGTGCTCCTCCCCTCCCCAGGACCACCACCTAAGACTGTGACCAAAATCCAAGCAGGGCAAAACAAGAGAATCCTGCCTCAACACCACCAAAGGGGTCTCTGAAATATTCCTCTGATCAGCTGCTGGATCCCTGCACTATCTGTGGACTGAGAGCTCCAGAAGCAGCCACTGAAGCTGCTGCCACCACCACTGCCTTGGGCCTGGGGCTGGAGCTGGACCTTTCTTCTCTCTGCCCCCAATCCCAGAGGCCTTTAGTAATGAATGACCTTCCAAGTTGTCTTTTGTATTTGTGGGTTGAGAAGTCTGGAAAACACCACAGCTGCCAGTGATTCAGTCCCCTGAGGTTTGCTCCAGCCCCATCTGTGCCAGCACCATCCATGCTGAACTGCACTCTTCTCTCAGACTGGGGCAACAGACCTTTCCTGTCAACCTTCCAGGTTGTCTTGAGCTGGAAATTTGCTTCACTCTGTCATTTTGTGGGTTCTGCTGCTTTAGAATTTGTTTAGAGTCATTTTTACAGGTATTTGGAGGGGTTTGGGAGAGAGCTCAACCAAGTCCCTGCTTTTACTCTGCCATGTTCACCAATTCCACATTTTATACAGTTGTTTTCTTCAGTGGATTTTTTTTCCATTTGGCCAGTTGTATTTTTAAGGGATTGTTTTCTGCAGTCAATTTTTGTCCTTTCTTTTACAAGCTGTTGACTCTCTCTTCCATACCTCTCATTTCTTTTCCCAATTTTTCTTCTTCCTCTCTTATTTTATTTTTAAAATCCTCTTGAGCTCTTCCAAGGAGGCTTTTTGAGTCTGCGACCTGTTCATAGTCCCCTTTAAGGTTTTGGATGTAGGTATATTGATAATTTTGTTCTTTTCTGAATTTGTGCTTTGATTTTCCCTGTGCCCATAATAAGAATCTGTGGTCGTTGTCTGTGTCTGCTTTTTGCTCATGATGTTTGACTAATTCCTGGCTTTCATAGTAGAGTTCTCCTGCTGGAGCATGGGAGGAACTGACCCAAGTTTCTTGTGCTTGGTGCCTGGGACTTGGTCACTGGCTTTGTGTGCTGGGGCTTCAGGTGCTGGCAGCTGGAAGTTGTAGGGGTCTGGCAGGGTACTGGAGGCTATAGGGGTCTTACCTGGTACTAAACTGTGGTCAGAAAACCTGGATCTCTTGAGGTAGGGTGGGAATTCTGGCCCTTGGAGGACACCTGCTCACCCAAGCCATGAACTTGAATGTTTGGCTGCTGGAGAATGTCTACCAGCCTGGAGCTGTGCCTCTTGCAGTTGTACTTCCTGGACTTGTCCTGAAATACTGGAAGATTTGGCTCCTGGATAACATCAGCCTATGGTGGTTTTCTGAACTGGTGTCTACCAGTTCCCCTGCCTGTGCAGTGGGGGATCCTGGTGTTGGTACTTGCCTGCTCTACCACCCTGGGGCTCCGTATCTTCCCCTGGTTTGTTGAGGTGGGGCTTACCACTGACTTTCTGGGACAACTCCTCTCCTGTACTGCTCTCCCTCACCCAGAGTGAGAGAGGCCTTTCCTATTATTCCCCCAAGCTTCCGAGACCACAAGAGTGCCATCTTTCTGCTAGCTCAGCTATTCCAGGGTTTTTCCTGGGGTGATATTTTTTAGGCTTTCAGAGGTCAATAAGTGAGGGTGAGAGCAACCTACTTCTTACACCACCACCTTAGCTCCTGGACAAAATTTTTATCTTTTCGTGAAGGCATTTGTTAAGATGGTATTGAAAGAATGACAGTAATAAAGCATTTCTCCATTCCTCCAGGCCTGGGGCTCACTTTTCTATGCTACATAAAGCAGTGATGTATTGAGTGTGCACAAACTCTATAATCTACTCTACTAGTTCTTTCTATAATGCACTAGTAGAGAGAAACACACATAAGGAATGTAAATGACCAAGGCAACTCACACTTCTGCCACTGAAAGACCCTAGTGTACTGTTTCCTCTTGTGGCACCTTTGTGCTGCTCCTCTGGATGCAACATATCTGCACGGTAGATTGTTCAGTTTCCTCCCTGGTCCTGTTTCTTTCTGTAACTTAACTCCTAACAAGTAGGGCAAATTCTCTCTTGACACATGGTGCTACTCTTCTGTTGGGCCTCCAATCCTTGCTGGGTGTAGTGTTTCCTACTACCCATCAGAATATTAATTCTACTGCAAAATCTCATGATCAATGGGAAAAAAAACCCTAACCAAAGCAATATGTGCAATTGAAATTTAATTACAGTTATCAATTAATATAGCATTTGTCATTAGCTGGTAGAAAAGTAAACTTTTGTGTCATACCTAGCACTTCATTATTGTCAATTGATATGGTTTCCTAAAAATAAAAATATCTAGTGTCCATTTTTCAGCAAGAGAGCTTGTGAAATTCTTCTACCATTTTCCATTACATATTTGTGTGAGCAAGCCTTTTCACTTTATTCTTGGTTTAAATAAAAATACAGAAATAAAATAAATGCAGAATCAAATTTAAGATTGTGTTTGTGTTAAGCCAAATATTGCAAACCTTTGTTTAAATTTAAATGTCTAATACTTAAATTGTTTATATATGGTGATTATATTATGTTGAGCATCTTCCAAATGATAACTTTGTCATTAAATGTTAATTATATTAAACAGAAATTGAAAAATAAAAAATTTAATGTGAAATCTTGCAAACAATAGTAAGCATGTGAGAGCTTACTTGATAATTTCCTTTATTTCTTACACAATATAAAATATTCATAATTATTTTATCATTAAAGTCTTATAATTTTACATATAATTTTCATAATTACAGCTAAAATAAATATTAAACTTTATAATTATATAATGTAAATTTCATTTTGGAGCACTTTTTTGGATACAATTTGTTATTGTTGTTAATATAAGAATACACCTAAATGAATATTACAAGTAGTATATTAAATTACTCCAGAGGTTCACAACACAATTGTTGTTGTTGTTTGTTAAAGGGGTTCTCAGAACAGAAAAAATTGGAAGTAACTGATTTAGACCAAACCTCTCAAGGTTTATGGCTGAAAGAACTGAGACGATGAGAAGTTATTGACCACATAAGTGACAAGAATAATAATTATTAAAAGGGTTGAGATACAAGGCCTTGCAGAAAAAAAAAAAACTAAAGGATTCAGGACATTTTCTAAGGAAACAGAATAATATCCAAATATTAAGAAAGACTTTTTGCAAGGGCAGTGCTGGGGTAAGGGATGCACAGGTCTATTTATTTCAACATCAAAACAAGAAGGGATAGATTAACAGCAGGACATCAGTGAAAAACCTTTTCTGACTATAAGGTTGTGAGATACTAGTTAACATTACTAATGAATAGTAGTAATCTCTTGCTCTGTACATGTTTTTTTTTAAATTGGAATTATACCAGAGTAACATTTCTTAAAAGTAAGGGGGTGAACAAGGTGACTTTTCAAAGTCTCTTCAGGGTTATCATATTTGGATTTCTTTTTCCTTTTTCTGCAACTATTCTATTTTCCCAAAAGAGGGAGCTAATTCCCTTTATCATTACATTCCTTGAATGTTGCTCTGCCCAAAATAGCATAAATGCTTTTCAGAACTTATAATCAAGAAAAATTAAGTTGTAAGTCAAGCATAAAAACTCTGATTAAAAAACAATCTTGCAAATAATAGTTCACCCTTCTTTAATGCATTAAGGCTTGCAAAACACTGTACTCACAAAGGCTTTATGTAAGGTCAATAAAAGAAGTTTTGTCACCCCCGTTTTATAGATGAGACACTGAGACTCAGAAGTGACCTGCCAGTGCAATTATTAAGAGTTAACCAACCCAGATGTCCAGATTCAAAAGCCAATATTCTTTCCATAAAACCATTCATGAGTAGCATTCAGTTTAATAAGCACCTAGTTTACTAAGCAGTAGGGGAAGATAAGAGGAGCTCCATATTATTATATAGAGAGCCCAGAGCTAGAAAAGCTATTCTATAGATTGGCCTTAGTATTTATAGCAAAAGTAACAATCTTGTCCAAGCCTTAGTTCTTTTTACATGGAATACTCAGATCCTTTCAATTATGCAAGTCACAACCCAGCACCTTCTCGCACTGTTAGCCTTTAGTCCATATTCTCCTGAAAATCTTCCATGGGGTGGAAACACCTATTGTGCTGGGAATTTCTTCTAGATATCTTAAAATTGTAGATGATGCTAGCTACATTTCTGGTTTACAACTTTTGAAAAGTATTCCATCTTGAACAAAATTATGATACGCTTGAACTAGCCTATATTACCTATCCTCATTTCTAATAATGCATCTCTCTGAAAGAATATTTTCTATGTAGATATGGCCCTTTGTGCTTTTTATGGTTAATAATTTGTTTCAGTCTATTAATTTCCACCATGTACCTGAAAGAGAAGTTATTGTCTACAGACAGTATAAGAATTGTTGTTTCTTACCACCTTCTGCTCCTTTTCTGACATTCTGCCACCATCACTACATTTGTGGAAGGGAAATGCACAGGATTGATGGCCATTTTATATTTTTCATTGTTTCACATTTTTATATGGCAAAAGATTCCATTGCAAAAACAATGTCATTATTTCTGGCAGTTCTCCTCTCTGTACTTCAGTGGCTGGTCCTCGAAAAGCAGGCCTAGTCTATTACTAGGATCATATTTGAAAGTTGTCCAGAATCTGTCGATAATGTATTGAACTTCTATGCCCACTCTCTGCTCAAACTGTCATCTGGTGGCCAGCATTATGGTTATGGCCCTTTCCAAACTTACCTACAGTACTAGTGCTGAGGGTATGAATGTATGGTTTTGTTATTATTGTTCAGTCATTTTCACTTGCGTTTGACTTTTCATGACCCAGCTGGGGTTTTCTTGTCAAAGATACTAGGGTGGTTTGCCATTCCTTCTTTAGATCATTTTACAGAAGAGGAAACTGAGGCAAATAGGGTTAAGTGAATTGCCCAGGGTCACAACCCAGTTGAGTCTGAGGCCAGATTTAAACTCAAGAAGATGAGTCTTCTTGACTCCAGGTGTGGCACTCTATTCACTACATTATCTAGCTGCCCTGAATTGTAACATGATGAAACTATGATGAAAGTTGAAGTAGGAAGACAGAATCTTTAAAACAAAAGAAAAAGACAGAAAAAGAATATAAATATAAAAGTCTTTTGCTTCAGTTTCTACATCCACTGACATTCTCAGCAATGGCAAGACCATTTTGAGCAATAAAAGATTTCTATGACTAAAATTCCTCCTGCTTTAAAGATGAAAAGTCTCTGGGAAAATAAAATGTGCTCAGAAAGTATCTCATTCACTTAAAACAAGAAAGAAGGCTGCTCTTTGCTTCCAAGGAATTCTGATGTGTGCTTAAACCTCTAGAGGGCAGCATGCCCTTAAAAAGAAAGTCTCTTCAGCTACCACTTGGACTTTGTGTGAATAGCCAACTATCTTCTATTGAAAAGTTTATGTCCTTTTTCAATGACTTTCCAAAATCTCATTAAAAGTACTAAAGAGTAACTAAATGTTTTCTCTTTCTAATTTCCAATGAATATCACAAGAACCGGTTTTATCAAATACAAAGTATTATGACAAACAGAACCACAAAGGAGGAAAATCACCAAATGGGTTGTACTAAAAACAAACAAACAAAAAAGCAACCCATCTCACCAGTGAGATTGTATGGTGTAAACGTCATTTGCCTCCAGTATTATGAGTCCGAAGCATTCCTCTACATTCTCTCTTTAAATAGGAAGTGGCACTAGAGAGGAAAGACTCTCTCTTACCTGCTTGACCTACACTCTTTGTTTTTCCCATCTCAGACTCTGAGCTACTAACTTAATATCAGCATACCAATCTTCCCCCTTACCCTCTTTTCTTGCATTTCTCTTAGGATTTTTTCCATAACACCTTTCTCTCTGCTTCCCAGCACACCGTGTAATCAATCTTTGCAAAAGGATAGTGGAAAACTTGCACACTATAAACTGCCTGAGATTCCACTTACCTCTCAGTGTCACTTTTCCCATCTCCTTACCTCCAAGTGCTTCATGTGTGTACTTTATCCCCACCCCCACCATTTACGTGCTTTGATTCACTGATATTCCTTTTCTTGCTGGTATTTGTCCATTACCTAGAAAAGAGCTGGATTAAAATCCCAGATATATTACTGATTAACCATGTGACCTTCAGCAACATATTTCAGTTCTCCATGCCTCTATAAACTCATTTATATTATGGAGGGCAACGGTAAACTGTTAATTTATTCATCTACTTTTGTCCAGTCTTTCTCTTCTCCAATCTAGTCTCCATTTATCTCCCAAAATAATTTTCTCAACGCACAGGTCTGAATATGTGATTCCCATACTCCAAAACATTCCACAGCTCCCTCTCGTCTATAAATACAACTTTCTCAGCCAACATTTGATTGCTCCTATAATCCGACTCCAACTTGTCTTCAAAGATTTATTTCAAATTATTTCTTTTCATGCAATCTTTATTTCATCCAAAGTAGACTAAAAGCTGGTCCCTGAACTTTATATTTTATCACTACTTCAGTGCATTCTCATAAACTCTCCTCTCTGAATGCACTCTTTCCTAAGCTTTCCCTCTAAGAATCCTTATTTTCCTTTGAGGCTAAACTTAGTTTCTTGATTCTTCATGAATAATCCTTTATCCCTGTTGGCAAAGTTTTTTACCTCCTCACTCAAATTAAAATGTGGTTTTTTTACATGTAAAAACAAAGAACTGTTTTGTTATGTTTTTATCCACTGTGCTTAATAAATGTAAGGAAATGAGTAGAGTGGGCTCCACAAATGTAGTGAGGACTCCTGGTGTAAGGAAAGGAGGCTGTCTTTGTGTGGATCTGAGAATAGCCATCTCTAGATTCTTCCCCAACCCTTCTCCAAGGGAGATTTTTGTTCCTGCCAGAAGTGGAAGCAAGAGGTTGGTGCCGGAGGCCACCACTCTGCTCTCCACAGAGAGAGGGGGTACTAGGGCACTGGTATAACTATCTGCTCCCTTAAATATTGTTAGTCTAGGGAATCTGATCAGATTCCACCTAACTTCTGACTGCTTTGTCACTTTGGATGGAAAAGGAAACCCTAAGCTCTATATCCAAGGTCTGAGTCCTTCTCTACCTAATACCAGTTCCACAGTTACACCTAGAGAATAGCAAAGAAACACATCTTTCCAAATCATTACAAAACAGAAATTTTTTTGAAAAAGAGAATGTATACCAGACAGAACAGAGTGAAGGAACTCTTACACTGGGAGTGAAATAACTCAGCTCAACTGAGAGAGAATGTCCTAGATCTTGTTGAAGGAGAATATTCTCCTAAGTCTCTAGAATAGGAAGGCTGGAACAAGGATATGAGAGAGGCTTCTGGTTCCTCTCATGTCTTACCAGAGTTTACCTTCAACAACATGAAGTGGCATTGGCCTCTTCAATCTTCCCTCTTGAAGCTGGAAGCCGGGAACACCCAAAGTGACCAGACTATCATGAAGAAGACTCAAAGCTTGATGAGTTCTCAAGGAGGGACTCAAAGGGTACTGATGAAAGTTTGAGCTCTCTCACTTTTCACCACAAGGTGATCACCAGCTTCAATCTGCCCCTCACACGGGGCAGGATATTCATCTCCACCAGTAGGGAGAAAGTCCCATTCCAATAGGCTTTAGGACATGAGTTATATAAATGGCTGTTAAACAAAATGCCTTTATCTACCTTTCAGGGACCTAAGCAAGCATTACTTAGCACATTTCCATATCAAAATAATATTGCCAGCACGGAGCTGAACACATAATAGATTATTCATAAGACCATACCCCTAAAGATCCCTGAAAAAGCATCTGGGCTAAAATTCCATCTTTGCTATTTACTGCCTGTATGATACAGAGAAAGTCACTTCATCTCTCTGGATCTTAGTATTCTCATCTACAAAATGAGATGAATGGACAAAATGTTTCACAAAGTCTCTTCTGGCTTTACATTCATCAATATCCATGATATTTCTTATCTATTGTTCGCTTAATTTTTGGTTTGTCTCATTTAAATCTTTTCAAAAGTTATCTGGGTGGGATGAATACTTTGGGTGAGTAAAACAATTTCGACCATGTACAGAAATTTTGTCAAAACATGACTATGATGGGAACAATATACTAAGGCCCTATTCCGTGGAAACTAGTTTTTCCCTAACAGATATTGATACTGTACTCATGACTAAATTGGCCCAGGGCACTGGGACTTGAACCACTGACATAGCTTCCTTATGGATTAAGTATAAAATCCATTGCAGGAGGAATGAGAAGCTTCTTGCTCAGGCTTTTTACTGGCAAGCATTGTCAATATGGACAGAGAACCTACACCCAATTGAATCCTTGCTGAAAATTATTTTTTTCCCCTCCTATGGCTAAACCTACTTTTGTTAACTGTTAGATGGGCTACAAATGTCTCATTTAACTGCAATTTTGAACCTAAACCACATGACAGGCTTGAGTCAGGCCCAGTCTACAACATAGACACTAGACTTAAGAATGAAAAATAACCCTTCCTGTGCTGAATAATAATTCACTAATTCCATAGAAATTCTTTTCATGAATAAATATGTTGAAAAATCAGCAGGCAAATGCATGCATCAGTTGCCTATAATATTGCCTAATATAAACTTGCAGACATGATCCTATTAAGTAGTTTACATTTCTTTTGAGATGAATGCTACTGATAGTAGACTCATCTGATTCACTAATATCTCTTTAGAATAGCGTTTTAATGTAGACTTTATTCAATAGAAAGCTACCTAGACCTAATTTTAAATGATCATCTCAACTAACAAATACATAATCAAGAAGCTCTTAAAATTTTATTAAAATTCAAGTCTTTCACTATTAGGTAACCTTCATTAACATATTTAAAAAACAATGTTCATCCTAATTAGCATACTTTTTCTTTGTGTTATTGTATTTAAAATAATTCAGATGAACTTGATAGGAAAGTCCTTCTCAAAAGAACACCAAAAGGACAATGAAGATTCCTAATCACCATTCATTTTGTAATCCCAAAATTTCTACTGTGAAGCTCATAATTTTCCAGTCCTCAGTCTTCTCTTCTCTCCACGTTGAATCAGCAGCCCAGTTCAATCTGAATGATATAGATGAGCTTTGAAACATTTGAAAAGAATGGTATATCTATTGAAGAAATAATTCTTGCTCTCTGCAATATAGAAACATTTTATCCTAAAATTTGTCTTCCACAATAGCATGACTTGGAAGAAAGTTTGCTTTTTACACACACACACACACACACATGCATGCAGGTACGCAGAGAGAGAGAAAACAAAACCCAAATTTAGTATATAAAAACAAAAGAAATACTTGTTGAAGGAAATCCCAATTCAGAATAATGTGAAGATTAACAGTATCAAGACAAAGTTTTTTGTAAAAAGTATGTTAGAATGGTGCCTATCCCAGAGGCCCAACTAGGAATTTGTTCAGCTGGAACTAAAATATTGAAACTTGTCAGAGAACAACATGATATGGACCTGCAGCCACACTGTGAGAGGGTGCAGCCTGACCCTTACCACCTCGCTTAAGGACCCTCAGAAAGGGATTTCACAGTGAAGAAATCATGAGGACTTGGGCTAGGAGGCAAAGGGAGTTAATAATAGTTGCTTGGGAGGAACCTTTCCCCATCAATGTCAGTACCCTGGGGCAAAACCATGGGCTAATTATGGAGTAACAATCCACTTCACAGAAGATGAAAGAATCCAGAAAAGGGATGAGTTATAAGACCCAGAGAAATTAAGTGATTTCCTCAAGGTCACACAAATTACTATTAAAACTGAGACTAGAAGCCAAGGTCTCTCATCCAGTGCTTTCCATTTCATTTGGATGGCTCTGATTTTTCTCGATAAAGAAGGAAACAAGATGGGGGGCGGAGCCAAGATGGCAGCTGGTAAGCAGGAACTAGTATGAGCTCCATACCGAGTCCCTCCAAAAACCTATAAAAAATGGCTCTGAACCAATTCTAGAATGGCAGAACCCACAAAACAGCAGAGGGAAGCAGGGCTCCAGCCCAGGACAGCCTGGATGGTCTCTGGGTGAGGTCTATCCCACACGGAGCTGGGAGCTGGGAGCTGGGAACGGAGTGGAGCAGAGTCCAGCGTGGGCTGCGTGGACCATCCAGACCAGAAGCCGGGCGGAGGAGGCCCTAGCGCACTGAATCAGTGAGCTGCGGCAGTTACCAGACTCCTTAACCCACAAACACCAAAGACTGTGGAGAAGGTTAGTGGGAAAAGCTGCGGGAGTAGAAAGAGTTCGCAGTTCGGCTTCCAGCCCCGGGGGCAGCGGAGGTGGGGCAACTACAGCTGTTGTTACTTCCGGCTTCAGGCCCACCTGGTGGGAGGAATTAAGTGGCGGATCAGAGCAGGAGTGTACGGCCTGCTGAAGATCTAAGCCCAGTCCGGATTGGGGGTTGGGGAAGGAGCAGACACAGGGTGAGTTGAAGATGAAGGGAAGATATCTAAAAGAAATAAAATCAAATTAAGGGATGAGAGAGGAATATACTGAGAGAGGGAGATAAGGAGAGAGAGAATGGGATGGATTATCTCCCATAAAGATGGCAAGAGGAAGCAGTTCTGTGGGAGGAGGGGAGAGGGCGGATGAGGGGGGAATGAGTGAACATTGCTCTCATCAGATTTGGCCTAAGGAGGGAATACCATACATACCCAATTGGGAATCTTACCCCACAGGAAAGAAGAGGGAAGAAGATTTAAAAAAATGGGGGGGATGATGGAGGGGAGGGCAGATGGGGCTGGAGGTAATCAAAAACAAACACTTTGGAAAGGGGACAGGGTCAAGGGAGAAAATTCAATAAAGGGGGATGGGTTGGGAAGGAGCAAAATATAGTTAGTCTTTCACAACATGAGTATTGTGGAAGGGTTATACATAATGATACACATGTGGCCTATGTTGAATTGCTTGACTTCTTAGGGAGGGTGGGTGGGAAGGGAAGAGGGGAGAGAATTTGGAACTCAAAGTTTTAAAAACAGATGTTCAAAAACAAACAAAAATGTTTTTGCATGCAACAAGAAAATAAGATACACAGGCAATGGGGCATAAAAATTTCTCTTGCCCTACAAGAAAGGAAGGGAAAAGGTAATGGGAGGGGAGTGGGGTGACAGAGGGGAGCGCTGACTGGGGAACAGGGCAACCAGAATATATGCCATCTTGGAGTGGGGGGGAGGGTAGAAATGGGGAGAAAATTTGTAATCCAAACTCTTGTGAAAATCAATGCTGAAAACTAAATATGTTAAATAAAATTAAAAAAAAAAGAAGGAAACAAGATGATTCCTATTAACAGGAGCAGAACAACAAATGCAGGCAAAATGAAGGAAGAAAATATTTCCAATATGGTATATAATACAAAGCACTATTTGAATAAGATAAAGAAATCACTTAAACTTATGCCAGATAGTTGTGTTTTCTTTCTGTTTTTTCAATAATTGAGTATTCTATATCTGTAGACAGAGTCAAAATTATCTTATTCTTTTTCATTTTTGATTTATTTTATTTTATTTTATTTTTTGAAATTGCCTTATTCTTGATGGAAGGGGTCTCAAATTGGCTTAAATTCAGTGATGAATAAAACTGAACATGACCTATAGTAACTTAATTTAAGACATGTTTTTGGTCACAGAATTTAAAAAGGAACTCCAGTATTATTGTTTTCCTGTATCTCCCATCCACATAATCTTTAAAAAAAATTTTGTAACAGTCACTCCCATAAAATTCAATGAGAGGGTACCTGCATCAAGCAAATTAATACTAACTTTGGGCTTTGTGGCCCCAAATCTCATTCATTAACATATATTTCATACCTTGCTGCCCTCAATCTATCCTTCCTTCCTCATTTTCTTTTTGATTTACAAAAGCTATACAAGAATCATTGAACTGCAACCTATATTTTGACTGTCTAGAGGAATTTTGGCACTGTGCTCTATCTTCTACCTGACTCCATATACTTTTTCCACACTTACTTTTAATCTCAATATTCCTAAGTTATAGGGAGTTATCCTAGGAATACTTCTCTGTCTCTTACAGGTACAAGATTTAATGGGTTCAATCCTTGTATCCCTTCGTTATTGGTGTACATGAACTTTGCAACATTTATTCTTAATAAGACAACACTGACTCCTTCTACCTTTCATTCTTTGAACTTTAAATGACTTAAACCATTGTACACAAGGTCAATATCTGACTCCAAGCTATCATTCTAACCTTGTTATACCTCTTCATATATGCATTACTCTTGCCAAGCTGAACTATTACCTATTCTTCAAACTCTATCTCCACTGTGTTTGCAAACATTGTTCCCAATGCCTGAAATGCCTTTCCTCCACAATGGTATACTGGGAAAAATTCTGAGTGTGTTTTTAGGTAGATATGAGTTTGAATCACACCTTTGACATTTACTACTTATATGACCATGGACAAGTGTCTTAATTTTCTAGAATCTCAATCTTTGCAACTATAACATTTGCCTCACTAATCAAGTAATATTTGTAACACTTTAAAGTGATATACAAATGTTAGCTATTATTATATCTGCTTTTCACAACCATTACCTTCCTTCAGAGCTCAGTTCTCAGGTTTCATTGCATATGAAGCCATCTTCAATTTCCTGTCTCAAATTTCTTGTATTTACTTAGCTGTATACTTATTATATTTCCCAATGGAATGTAGTAAGCTGGATGGTAGGTCACTCACTTTCTGTGTTTAATCTGGTGTCTCTGTTTACCTTTTTATCTTTATGGAAATCCTAAGGACCTAGGAAATAATGCTCAGAGAAAGGTTGGAGGAGCAATTTCTGATGATCCTCTAATGGGAAAATGACTACTTCTCCCCTTTCGTCTGTTAGCAAAATGATCCTCTCATGACAGGAGCAGAAGTCAATGCAATAGAATAAAAGAAAGAAATTGCACTTTGCTCCCTTTCTTGCTTTTCCTTCTTTTCTTCTGACCATACAACTGTCAATTACAGAGCGTGATGTACACACTGGAGGCTGAGAGACAGATATCTATGACATAACTGTGTGGGCCAGAATGGTGACCAGGAGCTGAAAGGATAAAAGACATCTGAAGCTACTGAGAACTGTCAGCTACTCTAAGTTCTGTGCATCTGGTAATTATGAAATAAGAGGCTTTATTTTTTCAGTCCATGATCCTGACATGTGGAGTGCATACCTCTCCCATCTATTTCTTTTCCATGAGCCAAGGGTATTTGTGTTTGAAATTCTCTCATTTACACCCAAAGATGTCAGAAAAAATGAGGGGTAGGATTAGGAAAGGGACATAGTTGATGGCAATTTTCTCTGCACCTGAATGTTTGGTTTAGTTTTCTTTTCACTTTATTCTGTGTAATCACAACATATGAAGTATCTATATTTATGGTTGTCATTGAAAGTGAGCTGAGAGGGAATAAAATGACTACAGAGTGTAGTTTAGATAGTGGAATTTGTATTTTGATATTTTAGCAATATCTCATTGTATCTGCAAGACTAAATTGTGGATTGACTACAAAGGAATTATAACACAAAAGCTGCTTCCTAGCTGACATGCTGAAGTGTTACCGCTCACTCTGTGTTGTGGGGAGCAGATTAGGCTTTTGAAGGCTTGAGCACCCTCTAGTAGTCAGAAGACACACTGCAGTCTATTGTACAGTGCCAGTCCCTTCAGAGCCTGCTCAGGAGAGTAACTGAAGAGACTTGGTAGCCCAACTAGCCCATTTTGTGACTAATTCAGATCTTATTATTGACTAAATAAAACCATTTTCCTGGTTCCTGGTTCCTGATGATATTTTGACTTTCTTTCTCCCTATATACTTAAGAATGTCAGCCTTAGAGCAACCAAAAATGTCGCATCATCCTGCCTCAACCCAAGCACATGATGTTGAACATGATATCAATACCAGAATAATCCTTTGTACAGAGTTAGCATTTTTAAAAAGATTTGTTAAGTATAGTTGGCATGCCTTCTGAATGTTTTTTGCAAGATCATAATTCTACTCCCAGCTACTACTACCACTAAGTGCTGATATCCTTAAAGATTCAGTCCTGGGTCTTCATTTTTCTTCTCTACCCTCTCCCCTGGTGATCTCATCAGCTTCCATGATAATTATCCCTATGTTAAGTCTCCCTAATTGCTCTGCTGGACTCTATTTCTACATACCAGCTGATTGCTAGCCTTCTCACCTGGATCTTCCTTAGGCATCTGAAACTCAACATGCCCCAAACTGAGCTTATTATATTTCCTTCAAATTTGTCCCTTCTCCAGATTTCTGTTAGGAGGCTCTTGCATCCTTCTAGCCATTGAAGTTCACAACCTTAGAATCATCCTTGACACTTCCTTCTCTCTCACCTTTCAAAACCAATACTGTTGCCTCTACAGTATCTCTTGTATTCATTCCCCTTTTGCCACTCACATATCCTCATCAACATTTGCCTGGACTAGCACTTTTCTCATCATCCTGTCTTCCATACATCTTTATCTTCCTAAGACCCCCATAACACCATTTTAATCTCCTATGTAAATATATTCCATAGCTCCCTATTGTTTTAAAGAGGGGAGGGGAAGGGAAATGTATTGACTTTATAAGTATGATGAATAAGATAATTCTTGTATGATAGAGTTGTCCAATATAATGAGTGTAACCAACAAGATTCTCTGTGCCCAAACAACTTTATTAGCATCAATCAAGGGTACAAACTACATACTGTACCCCCTCTAGAAAATGAATCAATAAATCAAAAGTATAACTAGGCAAAAATTGAAAGACAGTAGAGCTTAGAACAGCAAGACAGTTCAGAATCTGATATTCCAATGAGTAACCAGAGTAGTGGTAGAACAATTCTAGCCAGGCCACTAAGAGGGAATCACTTGGGATATAGGGGATGAGAGGAGGGAGTCTCTATTTTCTCCCTTTGACAAAAAGATAACCTTGTAAACTTTGAAAGTTTGAAAAATTTGGACTTCCCATTGGTATCACTAGCAGTTTCCTTAAGACATTGGTTGATAATGGTATCTGTATTGAGCCAAGGACAAACTAGATGTACCTGGAAAGACAGCCACAGGATCCTAAAAAAGTGCTGACCCTAAGAGAAGAGAAGGGGTCTATGTACGCCAAAGAGGAACTTCATGAAGTCTCCACAAAGGAAGAAAAGAACTTCTGGCGTTACCTTTTTGCCACATGTGCCCTCTAAGCATGAGCATACTTAGCTCCTGAGCTCTGTATGTTCTTGAGATGTATAGTGTACATGCAAAACCAATTAACCATTATTTATACTAACTAGTGGGATTGAAGCACTCATTAGACTTGTGATGCTAGCAATCAAACTTTATTAACTAAAGGCATGCAGGTGTTAGTTTATATAATTTGTTAGACAATCCAAACTTTAAACCCACAAGAAACAAATCATCAACCTGGCCTCCCAGTGCTTCCCAATAAGTGTTTCTAATATTGATACACAATGACAAGGTTTTCCCTCTACCCATCTAGTGTTATATACCTCCCTCCAAGATGGCAAGTCAGCAAATCTCCATCAATCAGCATTATCCTCAAGTCAGCATGGGGGATGCTTAAGTCTCACGTGCAGAGAATACAAGGGTGAGCCTCAATTACGTCATAAGATTAGACTGATCATTAGTGGCTTCCTTATGGTTCTAGTTATGAGCAGTAACCAAGTTCTAATTGGTGATTTATTATCTTAGTCTATGATGAAAGGAAACTATCAGCCAATGTTAAAGTCAATAGCAATTGATTGTCAGTTGTTCGCCAGATTTGGGTGACATAAGTTATTAGCAGCTGTTTACCAAATCTTAGGACTTGTTTACCAAATTTAAAGAACACACACAGATCATTGCCAAACTACACCATCTTTATCTTATAGAAAAACAACTGAAAGAGGTGGGTAAAGGGTGGTAAAGAGGTAGGTAAAGGACGGAGACAAGAGGGCGGTTGGAAAACAGGGATTGGCTTAAATTCTCCCACAAATCCCTTCAAACTCCTGTAAAAAAAAATGGCTCTGAACAAATTCTAGAGCTACAGAACACACGAAAAACAGAGGGAAGCAGGTCTCCAGCCCAAGATGGCCTGGATGGTCACTGGGAAGTGTCTATTACACCATACTGGGAGCAGAGTGCAGCCCAGCATGGGCCATGCCAGGACAGACCAGGGCAGAGGAGATCAGTGAGCAGGCCTCACAGCCAGGAATCACTGAGCTGTAGCAGTTACTGGACTTCTCAACCCACAAACATCAAAGACCAGGTCAATGGGAAAACGGCTGGATCTGGGTGAGACATGCATGGTCCAGCCCTGGGGGCAGTAGAGGTGGCATGTAAGCAGCAGGAAGCTCCAGCAGCTGCTTCCAGAGTTCCAGCTGTGGCTGCTTCCAGAGTCCCTGGCCCACCTGGTGGGAGGAATCAAGCAGCAGATCAATGCTGGAGTGCAGGAAGCACTTTGCTGGTGCAGAGGCAGGGTTCTCTTGCTTTGCCCTGCTTGGATCTGGATCACAGTTCTGATTGGTGGTTCTTGGGATTGAGGAGCACTGGTGTGGCAGAGCTTTTGGTGGCTTAGAAGTAGCTCTGAAAATAGCTGTGCAAGGCCCCTGAAGCTTGGGACAAAGCACTCTCTACCCTGAAGGCAGTCATAACCTGACCAAAAGCTCAAGGGTCAAGTAGTTGGCTGGGAACATGAACAGGCAGCAAAAAAGGACTCAGACTCAGACTATAGAATCTTTTTTGGTGACAAAGAAGAGCAAAACATACAGCCAGAAGAAGTCAACAAAGTCGAAGAGCCTATACCAAAAGCCTCCAAGAAAACTACGAATTGGTCTCAGGCCATGGAAGAGCTCAAAAAGGATTTGGAAAAGCAAGTTAGAGAAGTAAAGGAAAAATTGGGAAGAGAAATGAGAGTGATGCAAGAAAATCATGAAAAACAAGTCAACGACTTGCTAAAGGATATCCAAAAAAGTACTGAAGAAATAACAGCTTAAAAATAGACTAACCCAAATGGCAAAAGAGGTCCAAAAAGCAAATGAGAAGAAGAATATCTTGAAAGGCAGAATTAGCAAAATGGAAAAGGAGGTCCAAAGGACCACTGAAGAAAATAATACCTTAAAAATCAGAATAGAACAAGTGGAAGCTAGTGTCTTTATAAGAAATCAAGAAATTATAAAATAGAACCAAAAGAATGAAAAAATGGAAAACGATGTGAAATATCTCATTGGAAAAACCACTGACCTGGAGAATAGATCCAGGAGAGATAATTTAAAAATTATTGGACTACCTGAAAGCCATGATCAAAAAAATAGCCTAGATATCATCTTTCAAGAAATTATCAAGGAAAATTGCCCTGATATTCTAGAATTGGAGGGTAAAATAGAAATTGAAAGAATCCACTGATCACCTCTAGAAAAAAAGATCCCAAAAAGAAAACTCCTAGGAATACTGTTGCAAATTCCAGAGTTTCCAGGTCAAGGAGAAAATATTGCAAGTAGCCAGAAAGAAACAATTTGAGTATTGTGGAAACACAATTAGAATAACACAAGATCTAGCAGCTTCTACATTAAGGGATCGAAGGGCTTGGCATATGATATTCCAGATATCAAAGGAGCTAGGATTAAAACCAAGAATCACCTACCCAGCAAAACTAACTATAATACTCCGGGGCAAAATATGAACTTTCAATAAAATAGAGGACTTTCAAGCTTTCTCGATGAAAAGACCAGAGCTGAATAGAAATTTTGACTTTCAAACACAAGAATCAAGAGAAGCATGTAAAGCTTCTTCAGCCTTTGAGTCCCCTCCTCACTGCATAGAAGAAAATAAACAGGGTTTGGACCCAAGACACCTGCACTTGAACCCTGCCTTGGCCACTCACTTTCCATGGGACTCTGAGGGAGGAACTGAGCCTCTCCAGGCCTCTATTTCCTTATCTGAAAATGATGAGGTGGGACTAAAGGATCTCCATGTCCTTCCCAGATCCACTTCTATGATCCTAACTCACCCATGAAGGTTTGCATAACCAAAAGGAGATCCTGATATTTGGAAATGGTGGGGGGGTTATCTACATTACCTAGGACAAATGGTTATCCAGGCTTCCGTTAAACACTTCAAGCGATGAAAAATCAGCACTGTGAGATAGGCTGGTCCATTGTTGGAAATCTCTAAGTGCCACTAAGAAAACCAATCTTCCAGCCTAGAATTTCTATTCACCATTCCCAATTGTGACCTCTGAAAAACAAAGTCAAATCCCTCTTCCCAATGATGCCCTTCAAATATGTGAAGATCTTTTTCCCCTTAAATATCCTCTTCTCTGAGCTAAACATCTTGTTTCCTGATCCACTGGTTATATCACTGTTCTGGACCCCTCTTCATTCTGATCATCCTCCCATAGATGGTCTCTACTTTCTCATTGCTTACTATAAAGTTTGGTTCCTATGACTGTATTCAATACATTAGATATAATCTTGCAAACAGAAAAAAATAACTTATACACAACTACTCAGTCACAAAATGAAGGCTTAAAACAAAATGGAGTCAAAATGTCAAAGCAACAAACATTCTGACTTCATTCTACCCACTGGCTGCTGAATACTCCTGAAGCTATCTAGGAAAGACTATAATTAGTATTATAATTATGACTAGTACAATCCAAATAGCAATTTCAAAAATGAGTCTTGGGTCTTAAGTATTCCATTAAATCTTTCCATCATCCCTGCAGCCTGTGAATTATAAGCTAAGTGTCAGTTCTACGTAATTCCCTAGCCATTTTCTCAGTTCTCAACTTTCTGGGACACCAAATATGAACCTTGATAAAACCTCAGTCATTACTGGTGAGCTGTAATGACAATATAACAATGCTTTCCCTTCAATAATGGAATCTGTATTTGCTCATACACAGAAATGTTATGCATATGCAGATTGCAGTTACACAATTTTGCCTCCTTTTTTCCCTTAGTTTATGCCAAGTCATGTCAAAATAACAAAGTTATTCTTACTATAGTACTTGTGGGAGAGTTATGTACCAGCCTTTTCTTGGGGAGGGGGTGCATTTCAAACCAACTCTCCTTACTATATCACACTAATAAATACTCCTTTCTGAAAGTTAATTAACCATAACTGACTAATTGATGAGGGGAGCACATCAGATGGGAGCTTATGAGAAATAGTACTAGAAAGCACTTCCAATCTCTGAGTTACCCCTAGAATTCTAAAGAGAGATGTGTTTGGCTACCATCTTGGGACTTAACCTGCTAATCTAGTGGGGGTTGGGGAAGTAGATCTCGAGACTGTGATACACTTGTAACTAGTAAGCCAGACTCTGTGCCTCTGATTCCCTACTGTTTTGATAAGTTATTTTATTTTATGGTGCTTCATCTCCTCCTATGAGTGATCCATCTTATATAAGTGGATACCTTCCATTCTAAACATTCCTGCTTCCTTTTACTGATGTCCAAAATTTCTTGTGCCTTTTCCTCTTTCCTCTACTTGAGCAGTTTTAAGAGAATTATAGAAGTCTGAAGGTATGCATATCTTAAGAGCTTCTCAAGATGTAGATTTCTAACTGTTACTAGATTGATAGGAGCTTTCTCTTCCACCCCTTGAACTGTGATTGATTTGAGAGGGGAACTCTGTATGGAAATCCTTCCACTGATGTAGATTTTTAATTCATCTGTAACTTAGAGTCTTAGACAGTTGTTTGGGCAGTAAAAGAGTAAAATGATTTTCATAGATCACATAGGTAGTAGCATTAGAGGCAGAACTGGAACACAACTCTTCATAACTCCAAGATCAGCTCTTCATCCACAAAGCCAGGTTATCTCTCAAAGCCCTGGGTGGTTTAAGTAGTTCCATCAGAAAGATAAAATAGAGAAATTAAATTTTTAAATTATTGAGCACTTATTATGTACAGAAATATGGGCAAGATAATTTAAAGAGGGAGAAAATACTTGCAACTAGAGATCTTAAGAAGGGCTTCATGGAAAAGGAAGCACTCAAACTGAAGGTTGAATAAAATTAATGATTGGAAAAGCTGAAGTCCAAGTTCAGAGGAAATTCTGTGCAAAGGTATAAAATTCAGAAACAACCATTTAGACTAGAACATAGAGCATCTAAAAGAGAAAAATGTGAAATAACACAAGAAAAGTAGATGGGAGCTAAATTGTGGAAAACTTTAAATACCAGAAGAGTTTGTATTTTATCTTAACAGCACTAAAAAGCCACTGAAGAACTTGGAGTAGGTGAGTTTCATTGTCAAATCTGACCTTTAGGAAGTTTACCTTATCAGGTATATGAAAATGGGATTATATAAGGCAAGGAGTAGAAGCGCAGGAGTCTAATTAGGTGGATATTGCAATGGTGTGAATGAGAGGTGACAAGGTCCTTCCAGCTTCTGTGAGAGAAAGTTGTAGGAGTAGAAGAGAGAAACATTTGAGACACAGTGAAGGAGAAAGAATTTTTGTGGGTCACTTGGAATGATTTGAACTCTCAGAGATAGAACTTGAGAATCAAAGCAGATCAAGAAAGATTAAGGAGTGGAATTGGAAAATGAGTCAAAAAAGGGGAAGATGCTTTGTAAGGAAAGTAAGAAAAGGTATATGGAATAAGATCATTAAGCAAATTGATAGAGAGGATTATGGGTGGGGCAAATCAGTGAAACAGGAAGTTGGTGCAAGGCTGAGGGAACATGACTGGTGGCTGGGGATTTGTTGAAACAAAGGAAAGAATTTTGCTTAGCACTGCCAAATTTTTAAGAGGCAAGAATTGGTTATAGATGTTTTAACTAGGTACTTAGGGTTGAGATGGAAACACCTACTCATACCTAGCTCAAGGTTTAAAGAAACAAGGTTTAAAATCTCAACCATTATGGAAAGAAGTAGAAATTCTTCAGGGATTTGCATCAAATTTGCAATATTTTTTTATTTCTAACATAGCCAAATGACTATTATCTGTTCTCCAAGTATAGGCTGATTTTCCTTCTGGAGGAGAAATGGAAGAGATTTGATGAATACCTCTCCACACTGCATGTGAGAAAGGCGAATAACTATGTGACAACAAGGAAAAAGGGCCAAAAAAGGGTAGGTATAAAATTAGAGCTAAAAAACAGATTTGAGGCTCTTCTTGAAGAAGACAGAGCTATATTGTCTGAGAATAAAGCTGATGCTTGTCCTCCAGAGAATGCTATAATACAGCCACAGAAACTTTCATGAGAGGGATCGTGCAGTAACAATCTGAGGAAGAAGTTGAGAGTTGTAGAAGTTAGTGATTCCTTATTTAGGGGTAATGGGGAAGTTATTTGTTGAACGAAAATACAAAGGTCCATCATCTTCCCAAGGAAACCACCTTGAAGAAGGGACTCGAATTCATAGCACACAAGGATCAGTTGAAAGAGCTAGGCATATTTAGCCTGAAGAAGACAAAATAGGGGTGTGTGGAGGGGTACAAAAAGATGGATATCTTCAAGTATCTGAAAAGTTATCTTATGGAGGAGGGATTAGACTTATTTTGTTTTGCCCCATGAGGCAGAACCAGGAGCAATGAATAGACAGAAGAGTCAAAGAGGCCAAAATTTAGGCTTGATGCCAGGAAAAACTTCCCAACAATTAGAACTGGCTAAAAGATGAATGAACTACCTCAAGAGAGAGGAAAGAGGTTAGGTAGAAACTGTGGGATCCCCCTAATTTTGGAGGTCTTCAAGTTAATTCTGGATGACCACTTATTGAACATATTATAGTGCATATTCTTTTTGTATATGAGTCAGACTAGATTGGCTGCTAAGGTCCCTTCCAACTTTCAAATTCCATGATTCTGTACATAGAGACAAAAGACTAGGATGTTTGCCATGGTATCAAGGTAGAATCAACAATAAATGGCAAATGGTTGGATGTGGAATGTAAGAAAGAAACAGTGACTGAAGTTGTGAACCCAAGTAACTGGAAGGAGGAAAGTGCCTTCACTAGAAATAGTGAAGTGTGGAGAAAGGGGTGGGTTAATAGAAAGACAATGAATTCTTTTTAATTTTTTTAGACATGTAGACATTGGGATGGATGTGTATGGGACATCCATCTAAAACCTGAGTTTGTGATGGAAATGCATCGAACTAGAATACAACATGACATCTAGATCTCTGGTAAGTAATACTATATACAAAGACTGATTGGCAAAGCTGCAGTAGTACCGCTGAGAGTAAATCTCTGACTTGACACTGAAGCAGTGGCCACTGAAGAAAGAGTTCAATTTACACAATACACAATTCCTTAAGAATCTTTCTCTTTTACCATATAATATGACAAAGATGAATTAATCACCTATTGTGTGCAGAGCACTGTGCTAGAAAATAAAGAAATAAGACATAGATCCCACCTTCACAGAAAGCAATAAAGGGACAAGACAGAACATCACAAAAAGCTGCAATATTACATGCATTGGTGAGTTAATTAAGCTTTTCAAAAATATGACCTTGAGAAGTCTCCAAAAAGGGGACAAAAATCTAACAAGATATTTTTCAAAGTTTCATTTATACTTTTACAGAGCTAAGGCAAATGTTATTTAATAATAAAAAAAGGATGGGCTACATTGGTCAGAATATAGGTCATACATTCAGATCATGCTCTTTAATGGCATGATAATGCCATCATATTAAGACCTATCGTGGTTTTACTTTCAACAGTTGTTTCTTTTCAAAATGAATTCATGTTAAGAAAGCTGCTTAAATTCAAACAAATATTTCATTAAATTTACACCGTTATCTGAATTCAAAAGTAATGAATATAGTGTCAATAATTTTAAAGTCCAGGCATAAGAAGCATATAAATAACCAGATCTTCAAGTGCTTCATCTCCATAAAGACAGTCAATGTAAACACTCCAAATAATAAGACTTTAAGATGAAGAACTGAATTGTGTTGAGGAAATAGAGCTAGAAATAGTAAATGAAATGGATATTGAGGGCAGGAACCAGAGCCCATAAATAATATTATTAAATAAATTAAAATCTTATCAGATTGTGAGAAATATAAACAACTACTGATGTAAATCACTTCACTCACTCCTTTCTCACTTGCATTTCCCCCTTCCGTGCAGATATAGTGACAAAAAAGAGCCATGTTGAAGGGCCAGGAAGGTCATTTACAGAGATGCCAGGTGGATCACCAGTTGAAAGAAGAAGAGACAGGGAACTGTCGAGAGGATTTCGCCATAGGACAACAGAGAGCAGTATTCTAAGACAAGATATTTAGAAAGCCTCAGCCAGATGAACTAAGCCATATTTTGGAATATCAGTAACTAGAGATTCATATTTTGGGAAATTTGGAAAGAATAGTTACTCAATCAAGGGATTGTTTTATCTTCTTGCTTTCAATAAGATTGTCTTCTCCTTTCAGATAAAGAATGCTTTTATTATGCCTATAAATCACGAACACCTAAGAGATAGTAAGTAGGCATTTAATAAATGCTTGTTATAATAACACAAAAATGGAGGTGGGGGAGGGCCAGATGTTTAGTATAAGTAGATCAGATGATTCACTTAAGATAACTTTATCTCTTATTTCAGGGTGGGAATCAATTTTAAAAGAATTATGGATTTCTGGATAATGTGACCAAAGCTTTGGAGAACTAGACACTTTCTCTGATCTTCACAAGCCCTCAAACCGCTCCAAAAAAGAAATTTGTCCCAAAGATAAAGCAATTTTAGCTGTTTCCATGACACCAAGAACCCAAAGGAAGTAAAAACTCCATGAGCTAATACCTGACTCAGAATCACTCATCACCCCATCACCTACCACCCACATCACTCTCAGCAGAAAGGCAGCGTTACCTGAGAAGACCCACCAATTTGCAAGAGAATGACTCCACACTCTGACTCCACCACCTGTCTTTCTGGTGCCATGAAGATCCATATTCCAAAATAGAGGAAGAGAGGAAATGCAGCAGGACAGCTGTCCAGGCTGGTAACAAAGTTCAACTCTTCACCCTAACCTCTACCTTTTCTTAGATCCAAACTCCATACAGAAAAAAAATTCCAGAGCTGTGAGAATCACATTCCAGTGACTCTGAATGCCTATAAATCATCATCCAAACCCTACCCCACACCCCCTACCACCCAATTCCTCATCCCCTTTTCTCTCAACCTTCCCACCCCAAAGTTTCATCCTACCTCTACTGAACCCTCCCACTGTGCCCTCTGGAATGTCTGTTCCACAGGCAACAAACTTCCCTTCATCTTAAATTTATTCCTCTCCCACTACTTTTATCTACTAGATCTTATGGAAACCTGATTTCCCCCAATGACACAGCCTTCCAAGCCACACTTTCTAGTACTGGCTATACTTCCAATCATTCTCTTTGGCTCACTGATTGAGGAGTAGAAATACTCCTTGCTCCCCACTGTCACACCCATTTTCTCCCCCTTCCTCCACTCAGTAAATTCTCTTCTTTTGAGACTTATGCTATTTCTATATACCATCCTAGCAAAATCCTAGTAGGTATTGTCTTTGTCTACCCAGGTCACTCCCTCTCCTTCCTCAACGAGTTTGATAACTGGCTTATAATTTTTTTTTCTCCTCCCCAACTCCTGCCCTCATAGTAGAGGGCTTCAATATATATCTTGAGTTTCTCTCAAATACCCTAATCACTCAGTTCCTTAGTCTATTCATTTCCCATGAGCTAACCCACTTCAGTCAAATGTAAAGAGAGAGAGGCATGTACATGAGAAAGTGGGGTAAGGAGAGCCATAGGAAGTTTAAGGAGGGGATAAAAGGTTCGGAAGAGCTACTGTGGAACAGTGGGATAGTGAATTGATAAGTAAAGTATAGTAGGATTGACTAGTAGCAGTGAGGGCCCAGTTGAGGCTCATAACCTTGATTTTGCCATCACCCACAAATATACCACCTCTATGTTCAAGAATTCTTAAATACCCTTATCTGAGCATAACCTATTGGCATTTCACCTCTCCCTCTGCCTTCCCTTACATAAGACTACTCTTGAGCCTCATTGTGACCTGTAATCCCTTGATTCCTCAATTCCCTCTCCTGTACTAAGCTAGTGTCTCCTCTTTTCCCCATCTTGACTTTTTGGTGAACTAATTCAACTCTAAACTGTCCTCTTCTCTTGAATTTCTGTCACCTTATACTGCTGATTATTCTCAGCCAAGCCACAGCCTTGAATCACTTCTACCATTCATCATCTTCAAACCTATCCACGTAGGTTCTGCAGATGAATGTGGGGGGGGGGTAGGGAATCACACAACCATTCTAAGTGGGCCCACTACAAATTTATGTTATACAATGTCAACTCAAACTCATACACCTCTAGAGAGTGAATAAACATCTAGGCTTATATTGTGTTTCTTTTGGGCATAATGAAAACATTAGAAGACTATCATCCTTGAGCAATGGCCAGGCTTTATAGGTTTCCATTCCTTTACCTAGGAGAGGGACTATATGTTTTGCTGAGGTGGCTAGTATCTAAAATAGAAGAAAAGATGCAGCTCCAGGGGCCCCTAACAGAGATGAGTGGTGAAGGTATGGGAAGGAGGTATCATTGAGCTTCATGATTCAGTATAAAAAAGGAATTTTTACCATAGCACACTGTTTCTTAGCTTTGAATCTTCCAGCTAGCTGACATGGACTAGGGCCAACTGCACTTTCTTGGAGTTCAACCCAAAGGTGAGCCTACATTGTGTCATGCAGACCCAAACCAGGTTCAGGAGCTATAGAGCTCAGGAGAGAAAGGCAGCAATAAGATAATGTCCTATATCACACTGATTAGGGCACACAAAAGTTTGCAGCTTCTAGGTTTGAGCTGCCCCTGAAATCCTCTTAGTACACAGAAGTCAAAACACTGAGAATGCAATAGTATGATCTCAAATAACATGGAAAAGTACTATGCATGGCCCCAACATTCAATCCAAAAATATGAGAGTCAGACCACAAAGTCTGAATTTAGGAAGTAAGGCTGGAAGAATGAATAAACAAAAAAAGGCATGGACAATTTTAAAAAGTACAATGGATACAAGGATGCCCACAACACAAATAAAGAACTGTTATAATTCTAAAACATCTACAGTACAAGAAAAGTCTCAAATAAGAACAAAAGTTGGCCATATGGTCAAAAAGAATTCTTAGAAGAAATAAAGCAGGAGATGTTTAAAGGAATTAAAAAAACTGTAATAAGTTAAATGAGATATCCAATGAAAAGAAATTAGGTTGTTAGAGGGAATATTGAAAAGAGAATTAACAGCTTAATACAAGGGGCATAAAACCTTAGGCCATTAAAAGATTCCCTGAAAATTAGAATGGAAAAAATAGAAGTTAATGACTTCACCAAATAACCAGAAATATTTTAACAGTCAAGACTAAAAAAAATAGAAGAAAATGATGGATATTTCATAACAAATGTAACTGACATAGGAAACAAGTTGAGGAGAGATTAGTTATCATGCAATATAAATGGAAACATAAAAGAATTTACAAACTTTTCAGCTGTGTCTGGAAATTTCACATTTGTTGGGCATAAAGACTCCAAAAAATGAAGAAAAAAAGAAATATTCAATACATGATTTACTGATCACAGTGCAAAAATATTATATTCAACAAAAGAATTTCTAAAAAAATAATTAAAATTCCATTGGTGACTAAATAACTTAATTTTAAAATTGTTGGGTCAAAGAACAAATCATAGAAAAAGTAGACTTTTTCACCAAAGATAATGACAACAATGAGACAACATATGAAAACCTAGGAGAGGGAACTAAAATAGTCTCTAGAAGAAAATTGGCCATGCAACTAAAAAAAGATAGAAAAACAACAAATCAACCCCCCAACTAAACAACAAAATAGAAATTCTAAAAATCAAAGAAGAGAATAATAAAATGGAAGTAGAAAATAAGAGTAAATAGCTCAATTTTTTGTTAATATCTCAGGATTTCTGGAAGATGACTAATTAAATAAACAGCTAATCTGATTTTTAAAAAAGGAAAACTAAATTGTTCACAATAAAAAAAAATTCAAAACAGTTGAAGAAGAAATTAAGAAAATTGTTTTGTCTGATTATATGCCAAAACAAAATAATATAATAAATTGATGAATTCTTCTAAAAACATAAAATATTATACCAAGATTAAGATAAGAAATAGATTATTTAAATAACCCACATCACAAAAAGATATGAAACAAGCCATGAAAGAACACCACAAAGTTGAAATCTCAAGCAACAAATGGATTTATAAGTTAATTGCATCAAAAATTCAAGGAAAAAATTAATTAAATATTAAATAAAATGTGTACAAAAAAATAAGAAAAAAAGTCCTTAAAAACTTTTTCTGATGCAAAATAAAAGTTTTGGTACTAAAATTAGAGTGGGGCAATGTAACGAAAGTAAACTACAGAACAGTGACAAGACATTCTATTAGGTCTATAAACCCAAAGATATCAAAGACAGTGGAAAATAAAACAACTGATGTTTTCAAAAAATATTTATAGTAATTCCTTTTTATTTTTAAAGTTATTTGTTAAAACAACTTTGAGCTTTCACCTCAGACCTACCAGATTGGCTAAAACAACAGAAGGGGAATGACAAATTTTGGAAGGGATGTGGAAAAATTGGGACACTAATACATTGCTGGTGGAACTGTGAACTGATCCAACCATTTTGGAGAGCAATCTGGAATTATGCCCAAAGAGTTACAAGACTGCATATACCCTTTGACCCAGGAATACCACTATTACACGTTCTTCCCTGGGTGATCACAGAAAAGTGAAAAGAGTGTATATGTTCTAAAACATTCATAGCAGCTCCCTTTGTAGTGACAAAGAACTGAAAATGGAGGGGATGCCTGTTAATTGGGGAATGGTTAAACAAGTTGCGATGTATGATTGTGATGGAATGATGAGTAGGTTGATTTTAGAAAAAAAAACATGGAAAGACACATAAAATAATGAAGAGTGAAATGAGCAGAATCAAGAGAATGTTGTATATGGTACTAACAATATTTTTCATAGAATAACTGAATAACAAATTATTCTGATTATTATAAATACTCAACTCAGCTACAAAAGACTTACAAAGGAAGATGTTATCTACCCCCAGAGAAAGAGCTGATAAACAGAAATACACACAATATGGTTTTATATTAATTAAAAAAATATTTGCTTCAATCAGCCAAAATATACCTTCTCACTTTCCCCCTTTGCAGGTTAAGTTATTCTTGGCTGTAAGCCCATATCTTTTTCCTTCCGAAATATATTACGAGTTCTCCTCTCCTTTATAGTGGTGGCTGCTAAATCATGTGTCATTCTGATTGTAGTTCCTCAGTATTTCAATTCTTTTTTTTCCATATTGCATTATATTTTTATTTATTTTATTAAACATTTCCAATTACCTTTTTAGTAATTTTAAACTTAAATACTAAAAGTTAAATACACAACAAGAAAAGAAAAAGAACCATATTATAAAATTAAATGCAAAATAATTTTTTTGAAAAGAATGCCATGTGCCTAGAAGAATGTAAGAGAGGATTCAAAATATGCAGCAATAAATTTCCATTTCAAGAAAGCTTATATAATAAATACTACACATTGTGTTCAGCGCTGGACATCTTTTCTTTGCCTCCTTGTAAGTTTTATTTTGTTCTGTACCGTGCACTTTTTACTTCGTTCTTTTTTCCTTTTTCTCTCTCCCTCCCCCAAGAAGGCTAAAATTAAGCATATATATACATATACATATATACACACACATATACATATACACACACAACACACATATTCATATATGTACAATACATATATGTACAACACATATAGACACAAATATACATACATGTACATATACACACTTACACACTTACATGTACATATAGTACATACATATAATCATACATGTATTAATATATACATTCATATGCAACTTTGTAAAACCATACTATGCTTGTTTGTCCTCTATTTCTCTGAGGGTGGATAACATCTTCATTTGTAAGTCCAAGCCTTTCTGTATGTTTCTAAGTCCACCAACTCATCATTTCTTACTCCACAGCAAAATTCCAACCTTATACTGTCTAGTTATTATAAATAGTCAATAATAACATTAATTAATATGGCTGACATAAAGTGTAGTTTCCTTATTTTTCTCTTTTGATTAAAATCTATTTTAGCTTTAGCTTTGTCAGAGATCATAATTACCACCCCTGCTTTTTTTTTCCTAATAAATTCTACTCCTGACCTTTATTTTGTGTTTGTGTGTAACTCTTATTTCTTTTCCCTCCTGACTCCTCTACTTCTACCTGGTACATTGCCCTCCTATTACTTAACTCCTTCAGAGACCCTTCCCTTATCCTTTCATTCCCATTAATCTAAACACCCTTCTAGACTCCCCCTTATCATATTCCCTCACCCTTCTATTCCTTTGTAAATTTAGAAGACTTTTATTCCCTTTAAAATGTATGTATTTTTCTCTTTTTAACCCAAATATATGAGTTGGGTTCCCTCTAAAAACCCCTCCCTTATCCTCTCCCCCTCCCTATCCACTTAGCTTTCTATTTCTTTCTGAATTTTATACCCTTTTAGACATATATATATATATATATATATATAACATACACACATATGTACATACATATGTATATGAATATGTGTACATATATATAATGTACATATATGTGTGTATATATATATATATATCCTTCATGAGCCAGAACTACTGGCCCTCCTCCTCCATCTAATTCCTCTGTGTCAGTTCTTCCTCTCACACCTCATTTGTATAAGATAATTACTCTTTTTGACCCTTTCCTAAATGTTTACCTTTAAGAATCACATCATACACAGGTCTACAAAATCTTTCTTTCAAACTACTCAATAACTAATAACAATCTTAGACATACATTTTATATTTCCTCATATAAAAAGCAAACAGTCTGTCCTCATGGAGTTCCTTGTAAATGATCTTTGATATATAGCTTATATTTTTCTTGGATCTTCTATGTCAAATTTTCTATTGAGTTCATGTCTTTTTTTGCAACAAAATTCTAAAAGTCTGACATTTCATTGAATTTCCATTTTTTTCCATTCAGGGATATGCTTAACTTTACTGGGTATGATATTTTTCAGCCATAACCCCAGTTATTTCTTTCTTTTTTTTTTTGGTTTTTTTTTTCGGTAGGGCAATTGGGATTAAGTGACTTGCCCAAGGTCACACAGTACATGTGTCAAGTATCTGAGGCCAGATTTGAACTCAGGTCCTCCTGCCTCCAGGGCAGGTGCACTACTCACTATGCCACCTAGCTTCCCCCATAACCCTAGTTCTTTTGCTCTTCAATGCATAGCGTTCCAAGATCTATAGTCTTTTAAGTGTCACTGCTGCTAGGTCTTATGTGATTCTAATTGTGGCTCCACCATATTTGACTTTTTTTCTTGTTGTATGTAATATTTCCCCTTGAGGTGGGGGGTTTTAGAATTTAACTGTTTTATTACTATAGTTTTTCTTGTAGGATCTCTTTTAGATGGTGATCCATGGATTTTTTCTATTTCTACTTTCCTTTCTTGTTCTAATGCTTCAGGACAATTTTCTTTAATTATTTCTTGTATTATTGTATCAAGATTCTTTTTTTCCGTTGTAGCTTTCAGGTAGTTCTATTATTCTTATGTTTTCTCTTCTTGATCTGTTCTGCAGATCACTTGTTTTTCTTATGAGATATTTCACATTCTCTTCTATTTTTTTTTATTCTTTACATTTTATTTTGTTATTTCTTGATCTCTTATATCTTCACTGACTTCCCCTTGACCAATTCTAATTTTTGAGGTGTCATTTTCTTCCTTAAGATTCTGGATCTCTTTTTGCAATTGGTTCATTTTCTTTTCATAATCTTCTTGTTTTTCTTGGATTATTCTTTTTAAAATTTTTTTCCTCAATCTCTCTCATTTGATTTTCAAAGTCTTTTTAAAGTTCTTCTCTGAATTCTTTTTTTTTAGGCAGGTGACCATTTGACATTACTCTTTGGGGTAGAAGAGACTTTTTTTCTTCAGCATCCTCCTCTGAAGATGAACTCTGGTTGAACTTTCTATGGTTGGGTTCTTTCTCCTTTGACTGCTCATTTTTTTTTATTTGTAGCAGCTTATTACTGTAATCACCTCTGGTCCTGGGGTGTGGTTAATGGTGCCTCTGGCCACAGATCAACCTTCAAGTCTCCTCTCTGGCCTGGAATTGAAACCAAGAACTCCACCCTTCTGTAAGTGCCCACAGACAGGAGCATCCTACCTCCACTGCTTCTGAACTCACCAAGTGTGTGCTAGGTCCTCCTTGCCCATGGCCACATCTCATCAGCACAGCTGGGTCTGGTGTCACTTATCAGCAGAGGTTCCCTAAATCTTCACTGGCTCAGAAGCCTGACTCCCCACTCTGTCCAGGAGATGAAAATTCCTGAGGCTACCTCACAACCTAGCTGGTCCCTGGGCTCACTGCTTGCTCTTTCAGACATGTTTACTCTTCACGGTGACCAAACCTCAGTCCTAAAATTTTTCTTTGGATCTTCCCTGGTTGTCCCACTGTTTTGACCCAACTCTTGCTTATTTGTACCTATGTTCACCCTGAAGTGCTGTTTTGTCTTGTTTGTGGGGGAAATCTGGAGAGCTTGGAATTTTCTGACCTACTCCACCATCTTCCCAGAATCCTCTCTCTAGTATTTCAATTCTTTATTTTTGGCTGCTTGTGATATTTTTTTTTGTTTCACTTGGAAGCTCTGGATTTTTGCTCTACTGTTCTTGAGAATTTTCATTTGGGGGTTTCTTTCAGGGAGTGACCAATGAATTCTTCTGTTTCTACTTTGCCCTCTGGTTCCAAGAGATCTTGGAAGTTCTCTTTAACATTTCTTAAAATGTGGTTTCTAGCGTTTGGGGGTTTTTTGTCATGGCATTCAGAAGTTCTGATGATTCTTATTTTCTTCTCCTTATTCTGTTTCCTAGGTTAATTGTTTTGGTTATGATACACCTTACATTTTCTCCTTTATTTTATTTTCTGACTTTGTTTTAATATTTCTTGTTCTGCTTCATGGAGCATCAGCTTCTATTTGGTCCATTTGAATTTTCAGGGAGTTTGTTGTTTAGACAAGATTTTGTTCCCCATGCCAAGCTATGAAGTCCTTTTCCATTTTTTTTTTCTTAGCTCTTATTTCTTTTCCATTTTTTCTCTAGTGTTCTTATTTCATTTATAAAAACATTTTTAACTTTTGTTTAACTCTTGCTTAATCTCTTCTAGGAATGCTAATTGAGTTTGTTTTCAAGTCGTGTTTTCCTTAAAGTCTTTATTTGTAGGTATTTTGGAGCCATTCTTTTCTTCTGAGTTTATGTCTTGAGCTTTCCTGACACCGTAAGAGCTCTCTATGATGGAATTATTTTTTTGTTTCCTCATTTTCCCAGCCCACTTCTTGACTTCATATCTGATGTTAGAGCTAGGCTCTGCTGAACTTCTGGAGGGCCATTCTGGGCTAGCCCTGTTGCTAATTTCTTGAGAGTAATGAATGTTTTGTTATTCCAGGATCTCAGGGACAGACTGGAAAATCTGCAAACTTTCAGTGCTTCTATCCTGGGCTGATCCAGGGCAAATTGCTGACCATTTAGTCTGAGCTTTCCAACATACTGACCTGAATTTGCATCAGAACAAGAGTAAAATGCTGCTGAATTCAAGCCCTATCAGCTAGCTGAAAATCTCTGTTCGTTTGTAGTATTGTAGGCTCCCTTTCGGTCTGGCATTCCTGCACTAGTTTTTTTTTTTTTTCACTATGGGCTACATGTCGGAAATGAGACCCTGCTACTGCTGCTTCTGCTCTTGCTGCCTTTTAGACTTTTTCCTTCTTGGGCACACAGCCCAGGACCTCCCTACTGCCACTATCACTGCCCCTCCCTGTAAGTGTTCTCTTCTCACTTCTCTCTGGATCTGTGCCCCGGAACTGAGTAGTGAGTGACAAAGCAGGCAGTTAGCACCTGTCCCCATACAAAGCTTTGGAGACCTTGTAAGGTCTAGAGCCTCTTGTTTCCTTAGTGCACATTATCTCACTGGGCACCAGACTTCTCTGTGTTTAGTCTGTTGCTGCTCTGTCCCCAGTCTCCAGTGTCTTCAGACTTCCATATCTGTTTTCTTATGTGAAGATGGGCTGGACAAACAATTCACTGTGCCTTTTTTCATGACTTTTCCCATCAGCATTTGTTCTGATTCTAGAGGAGTATTGCGGAAAGGACTTCAGGTGTACTGGTTCCTACCATTTTACTACTTTGGCTCCACCCCATAGTAATTATTTTTTGTAGTAGCAAAGGACTTAAAACTAAAAAGGTGTTATTCAGTTACAGAATGACTTGAAATTTATGGTACATAAATTTGATGGAATACTACTGTGCCACTAGAAATGATGAAAGGGGCATTTTCAGAGAAACCTGGGAAGATTTTTGTGAATTGATGCAGAATGAAGTAAGCAGAACAAGGAGAACAATTGGATGATAAATTCAATATTTTAAAAACAAACAACTTTGAGAGACTTAAGAAGTTTGAAAAACTAAATGAAGCATGAACCCAGAAGACTAATGAGGAAGTATATCTCCCCCCCCCCCACACACACACACCAAGAGGATGGGGATGGGTCTGAGATGTACAATAAGATATATATATATATATATATATATATATATATATATATATATATATATATATATACATTTTTTTTTACTTGACCTGTATAGGAATTTATTTGCTTGAATATGTGTAGTGGTTACAGGGATTTTTTCTTCTTCTTTTCCATTGGTAATCAAGTGAAAGGGAGAGAAAATAACTGTTTGTTCATTGAAATAGGTAGATAGATAGACATAGATAAACATCATCTTTATTTTCCCAAAGAGCTATTTATATGGAAAAATAGTATTTTAGAAGACAAAATAAGAAAAAGGAAGGAAAAATCATAACTAATAATTCCACAAAACATCTGAAAATATGTACAGTATGCAACACTTGTGGACCTTCCCCCTCCATGAAACAGTAGGTTAGAAGTGCCGTATTTCCTCTTTTGAGACAGAAAATTAAATCAATAAAGCATCCAATGAGCAAGGTGAAATACACCCAAAACTAAGAACAGAAAAGAAATAGAACACTGAGAACACAAAATTTTAAAAATATAAAACAACCAATCTAATGGGAGATTGAATAGACATCTTAAATAACCCAGTCTCAAAGAAGGAAACAGAGCTAGCTGTATTAAGAACTACCAAAAGAAAAAAGAAAACCCTCATCCTGATGGATTCAAAGGGAAACGCTGCTTGAGTTTTAAAGAATAGTTAATGCCCACACTACAAATATTATCCCCAAAAATTGATTAAAAAAAGTCCTACCAGAATACTTTTATAAGACAAATATCATCCTGATTACCAAATCAGGAAAGGATAAAAGACAAAAAGAGAACATCCTGAATATCCAGTAAGTACATCGAAAATGAACATAGAAACAAAAACTGTGAGAAATCTGCTAACATATTTAGGGTGCAAATAAAATAATCCACAGGAGGAAAAAATATATACTTCTCTACAAGTATACATTAAAAAATAGGAAAATCCATTAATGAAAAAGGTATGCCATTTTTAAAAAAACTACAAAATAAATTAATAAACTCAAGAGAAGCACCAAAAGAAATCATAAAATTTGGAAGCCATATAGGTAGAAAATACTCCAAAAATATATCCTGGGACATTAGACTTGCTCTTTTAGATCAAATATTTAGCTCTTAAATCACTAGAGATAGCAATATGTATGTGTGTATACACAAAATCTCACATACTTTTTCTTCTACTCCTCTTTAATATTAATGGCCTTACAACAAAATCAATTATGATATTAGATTTGGTTAGCAACATTCCACCACTTTTTATAGAAAAAAAATACAAGTATTTCAAAGCAAAGTAATTTATTCTGAGCCATTTCTACTACATGGAAAAGAAGGTCAATGTTCAATATCACATATAAGAAAAGGATGATATACTAAGATCAGAGATAACAATATTTTCCTTATGATATTCTATGAGTTCTATGTATAAAGTCCTTCTACATAAAGAGAAGATGGCATGAACTATATTGAACTATAAGATACAGAAGTAAAATTTAAAATCCCTATCCTTACCTGGATGATTTAGATTGCTACAAATACGTTAATGTGGTTGAAAGTCTTAGAATGAGGATTTTTCTCACAAATTGCATTATGGTAGAATCAATGCTAGAAAGCAACATGTGGAACTTTCAAGTCCATGACTTTGAAGACATTATTCCAGATCAGCTGCTTTTATAATAAATACTATCTTTAATATTATATTCCCACAGTTTGATCCATACTTAATATTCAATGATACTTATTGACTCATAAGAATTTCTTCCTCCTAGCAAGTTTTGATCACCACAAGGTTTTGAAAAGCAAAGCATGTTGTAAACCATAAATTTGCATACAAATGAGAGTTATTATAATCATCAGCAGCATCATGATGACATATTATCAAACGAGTACAGATAGACCAAATATGATTTTGGAAAGCTTCTTTTCAATAACAACTGATATGAATTATATTTATCCCTATCCTTGATTTCAACCCTCATGACATGTGAATTTTACTTATGTCTAGTTCTACCTTAAGGGACATTCAGGTTCCTCTAGAGCTAGTCAGCTTCTCTGAGAAAAACTGAGGCTACCTACATAGAGTGAATTTATTTTATACAACAAAGAATACAGAAAGGACTTGTACCTAAAACCATAGTGAGAATCAAGAAAACTTTTCCTTATCTTGCAACCAACTTTCTCTCAGGATCTACATAGTTGCTCCACATTAACAGTGCCCCACCAAGTCCCAATTACTTGGGAACTGACTGTCAGTATCACTGAAGATAGCTCCCAGGCCTGCTTCTCCACATTGTGCCTCTGTTTTGTGGCTTCTCAGTTCTGACCTCTCCTCTTTTGTTTGGTCTGAGGAGTCCTGTTGTAACAATCTCTTCTTTTCTTGTGATTCTATTGCTTAGCTGCTGAGCTACTGCCTTCTCTGGTTGGGATGTAGAGGACATTAGGGGAGGGCTGGAACCTCTGGTATGAGGGCTTGCTGAAATCTTTTCAGGGCTGCTCATCCATCTTTGCTGTCCAACTGTCACCCAACTGTCACCTGTGGTTCCGAGAAACTGTAGTATGCTTCGTGGCCACCTCTGTCAAACCATCTTGACAGATAGGCTAAACCAGATTGAGGGCAACTGCAAAGCCATCAGTGAGTTAGGAAGATGTCTACCCCAAGCACGTGAAGACTTCCCCTAGTGGAATGGCCAGATGAGAATAATTTGTTCCAACTGCCATGAAAATGGATGAAGCAGGCACTGTGGAGCACTTTGAGCTTGGTAAGACATTGAAAATTCCAAGGTCATCCACTGCATCTTGACTTTTGTCCTGCCACTGGATTTCAATGACTTAGGAAGAGAGAGGGAGGCTGATGATTTTGTGCAACTCTGCCTCACTTAAGTCCAATTCATTCTCAAGTCAAGACCACCAATTACTTTGTGATGTCGTTGGTCCTCTTTAAAAAAAATGAAGGAAAAAAAGTCTTCTCTGGTTAGACTTTGGTTTGTTTTCCCCATGAACATGCATTAAGATCATTAGCCTTTCATATGCGTCAAGATCTCAATCATCCCACTACTACACTATGGTTGCCCCCCTTACTACCATTCATTTTTGAAGCTTTATTACTATGTATTTGATAAATACCCCAAAATGAGCATCTACATATGTAAAATAGAAGAGTGAATTATATGTGAAACTTCAAATCTCTTACATCCAACTTGCCATTATATTAATATCTATAATAAATTCAACATGTTAGTTTCTTTTTGTATTTATTTAGTATTTAATTTTCCACAGTTACATATAAAAACAATTTTTAACATTTGTTTTTAAAATTTTGACTTCCAAATTCTTTCCCTTCCTCTCTCCCTACTCCACACTTTCATTCAGAAAGCAATTCCACATAGATTATATATGTGTAGTCATGCAAAACATATCCATAATAGTTACGTTGTAAAAGAAAACAGATGAGAAAACTCAAGAAAAATAAAGAAAGTGAAAAAAATGTTGCTTCAATTTGTATTCAGACACCATCAATTCTTTCTCTGGGGATAGATACCATTTTCATCCTAAGTTCTTCATAGTTGTCACGGATCATTGTATTTCTGAGAATAGCTAAGTCATTCACAGTGGATCATACTATAATATTACTGTTACTTTGCACCCATTACATTTCACTTTGTATCAACCCATGTAAGTGTTTCTGGGTTTTTCTGAGAGCATCCTGCTAATCATTTCTTACAATACAATACTATTCCATCACAATTATGTACCACAACTTATTTAGCCATTCCTCAATTGACGTTCATCTCCTCAATTTCCAATTCTTTACCTCCGGGGAAAGAGCAGCTATAACTATTTTGTACATATAGATCCTTTTCATTTTTACTTTTTCAAAACTCTTTTGAGATATAGACCTGGTAGTGATATTGCTATGTCAAAGGGTATGCATTGTTTCATAGCCTTTAGGGCATAGTTCCAAATTGCTCTATAGAATGTTTTAATTGCTTCACAACTCCAACAGCAGTACATTAATGTCTCATTTTTTCCACATCCTTCCCACATTTATCATTTACTTTGTCCTATTATCTAATCTAATTAAGTGTGAGGTAGTACCTCAGAATTGTTTAAACTTGCATTTCTCCAATGCGATAGTGAGTTAGAATATTTTTTCCTATGGCTATAGATAGCTTTAGTTACTTCATCTGAAAACTAATTACACTTATCAATAGGAGAATGGATCTTATTTTTATAAATTTGATACAATTTTCTATAAGTTAGAGAAATGAGGACTTTATCAGGGAAAATTTTAAGCATCTGCTTTTAAAACGTTGAGTTCCAAATTCTCTCCCCTCTTCCTTTCCTACCCACCCTCCCTAGGAAGTCAAGCAATTCAACATAGATCACACATGTATCATTCTGTAAAACACTTCCACAATACTCATGTTCTGAAAGGCTAATTATATTTCCTTCCATCCTTTCCTGTCCCCCTTCATTCAATTTTATCCCTTGACCTTGTCCCTTTTCAGATGTGTTTGCTTTTGATTACTTCCTCCCCCTATCTGACTTCCCTTCTGTCATCCCCCCTTTTTATCACCTTCCCCTTACTTTCCTATGGAGTAAGATGCCCAATTTAGTGTGTATGTTATTCCCTCCTCAAGTTGGATTGGATGAGAGTATGATTCACTCATTCCCCCTCACCCATCCCTCTTCCCTTCCAACAGAAGTGCTTTTTCTTGCCCTTTTATGTGAGATAATTTACCCCCTTCTATCTCTCCCTTTCTCCTTCTCTCAATATATTCCTTTCTCACCTCTTAAATTTATTTCTTTTTTTTTTAGATATCATCCCTTCATATTCATCTCATCCTATGCTCTCTGTCTATATTCCCTTCAACTCCCCTAATACTGAGACAGGCCTCATGAATTACACACATCATCTTTTCATGTAGGAATATAAACATAACAATTCAACTTTAGTAAGTCCCTTATGACTTCTCTTTTTTGTTTACGTTTTCATGCTTCTCTTGATTCTTGTATTTGAAAGTCAAATTTTCTATTCAGTGCTGGTCTTTTCACTGAGAAAGTTTGAAAGTCCTCTATTTTATTGAAAATCCATATTTTGCCTTGGAGCGTTATACTCACTTTTTCTGGGTAGCTGATTCTTGGTTTTAATCCTAGTTCCTTTGACCTCCACAATATCATATTCCAAGCCTTTTGATCCCTTAATGTAGAAGCTGCTAGATCTTGTGTTATCCTGATTGTGTTTCCACAATATTCAAATTGTTTCTTTCTGTCTGCTTGCAGCATTTTCTCCTTGACCTGGGAGGTCTGGAATTTGGCCAGGCTGCTGTGAACATGATCCTGTGGTTTTCCCCTAACCTGCTCCTTGGTGTTTGTAGGTTGAGAAGTCTGGTAACTGCCAGAGCTCACTGTTTTATTCCAAGGCCTTTTCCAGCTGGCTGATTCCGGGTCTGATCTGTCTTGGCTCGGCCCATGCTGGGATGCCCTCTGCTCTCAGCACTGTGCAATGGACCCCTTCCTGGCAACCATCTATGCTCTCCTGGGCTGGAGACCTCTTTCCCTCTGCTATTTCATGGACTCCACAGCTCTAGAATTTGTTCAGAGCCATTTTTACAGGTATTTGGAAAGATTTGGAGGAGAGCTTATGCAGCTCCCTGCTTTCCAGCTGCCATCTTGGCTCCGCCCCCTAGCATATAAATTCTTAAAGGAAAAGTTAAATGAATTACAGGTGGAACTAGATAGCAGTACTATAATAGTGGAAGACTTTAATCTACTCCTCTCAGAACTAGACAAATATAACCAAAAAAATAAATAAGAAATAAATTAAGCTCCCCTTTCCCAAATTTGTTCCCAAACTCCCTGATACATAATTCATTGATGGGATGGCTAGAATTATGCTTTGGCAAGTGGAAGAGAATGGCAGTCTCTATCTTGACCTCTTTAATAGTGGGGGCTGGAGTATTAACAGCTGTAGGCAATTGCATAATAACTTGTGTAAGGGGGTTAGTATAGAGATTAATCAAAACAGCAATAACAAAGCAAATATCCATGAACCCCCAACCAAATAATCTGTTTCTACTAGATGAAGAGACTGAGGGGAACCTTAATTATAACAAGGAAAGTGAAATAATGTTATCAAAACTAGAATCCTCTTATGATACAATGAAATAAGGTGCAGGTGCAACAATGAGTAAGTAAAAAGAAAAAAGGGGGAATTGTAGAAAATCACCATTAGGACATTGTTCCTGCAGATTGCTCAATAGGGTGTAAGAATTTCCATGGCAGTTAGACAGTTGGAAAATCCCACCCTCCCCCATACAACAATAGGGAGGTTTCACTTGAGACTGGAACTAGTCTGGTTAAAAATTGGTTCAAACTGGCTTCATTATCGAGCATGTCCACTTACAGCTATGAGGAACTATTACCAAATGAGGTAAAACGGAAATCAGGGGAAGAGGGCACCAAAATGTGGGGAATAGGAGATGTAAGCAGGAGCAGAGACTCATGTGGGTGGTTTAGGAGTTCCAGATAGGCTGTGAACCCTACAATACCCAGCCAATGGGGAAATAGGGGAGGGAATTGTGAATCTTGGCTAGGGATAAATAGCTGTGTATTTGTCTTAAATGGGTGTTCCTGCTTGTTGGTGATCCATTCTTTGTTTTTTGTTTCATTTTGTTTTGTTTTTTGGCAGGGCAATTGGGGTTAAGTGACTTGCCCAAAGTCACTCAGCTGGTAAAATGTGTCAAGTGGCTGAGGCCGGATTTGAGTTCAGGTCCTCCTGACTCCAGGGCTGGTGCTCTACTCACTGTGCCACCTAGCTGCCCCTGGTGGTCCATTCTTGCAAGGACATTAAATAAAAGTCCTTCCTGAGTTTGAGAAAGAAATAAAGAAAGAAATAAAGGAAGGAAGGAAGGAAGGAAGGAAAAAAGAAAAAGAAAGAAAGAAAGAAAGGAAGGAAGGAAGGAAGAAAGAAAGAAATTAAGGAAGTGAATAAAATTTTAGATAAGCTAGGTATGACAGATATCTGGAGAAAATTGAATGGAAATAGAAAAGAATATATCTTTTTTCTCAATGGTACATGGTCCCTTTACAAAGATTGATCGTGTATTAGGGCACAAAAATTTTATAACTAAAGGAAGGAAATCATAAATATTAAATGCGTCCTTTACAGACCATAATGCAATAAAAACTATATCTAATAAGGAACCATGGAAATGGGGTGGGGGGGAGACTAATTGGAGACTAAAGAACTTAATCATAAAGAATGTATGGGTTAAAAAACAAATAATAGAAACAATTAGTAATTTCATTAAAGAAAATGACAATAATGAAACAACATAGAAAACCTATGGAATACAGTAAAAGCAGTAATCAGAAGAAAATTTATATCTCTAAGTGCTTATATCAATTAAAAAAAGAAAGAGGAGATCAATGCATTGGGCATGCAATTAAAAAGACTACAGAATGAATAAATTAAAAATCACCAATTAAACACTAATTTGGAAATCCTAAAAATTAAAGGTAAAATTGATAAATTGAGTATAAGAAAACTACTGAATTAATAAATAAAACTAAGTTTTGGTGTTATGAAAAAAATCAATAAAATTGATAAACCATTGGTTAATATGATTTTTAAAAAGAGAGAAGAAAACCAAATTTCTACTATCAGAAATGAAAAGGGTGAATATATCACTATATAGGATGAAATAAAAGCAATTATAAAGAGTTATTTTGCTCAATTATATGCCAATAGATTTAACAACTTAAGTGAAATGGATAAATATTTACAAAAATACAAACTGTCTAGACTAGCAGAAGAGGAAATAATATCTAAATAGATTTATTTTAGAAAAAGAAATTGTACATAAGTGAGTTTCCCAGGAAAAAGCACTAGGAGTAGATGGATTTATAAGTGAATTTTATCAAACATTTAAAGACCAACAAATTACAATATTAGATTATTTAGAATAATAGTCCTTTGCCTGTTATATTATAGGTTCTGCCAAACTCCTTTTACAAAACCAATATGATACTGATACCTAAACCAGAAAAAAGTAAAAACAGAGAAACAAAATTATAGACCAATTTCATTAACGAATATGGATCCAAAAATTCTAATTAAAATACTAACTAAAAAATTATATATAGTAATACATTACAGAGATTATACATTATGACCAAGCAGGGATCCATATGAGAAATGAAGAGATGGTTCAACATAAGGAAAACTATTAATATAATTGATTATATCAATAATAAAATTATATGAAAACATCAATAGATGCAGAAAAAGCATTTGATAAAGTACAATGTTCATTGCTATTAAAACATTTGAAAATATAGGCATAAATGGACTTCTAGTTAAATTGATAAGAAGCATTTACCTAAAACCATTAGCAAGCATTATTTGTAATGAGGATAAGCTAGAAGACTTCCCAGTAAAATCAGGTATGAAACAAGGATGCCCACTGCCACCAATAGTATTCAATATTATGTTGGAAATCCTAGCAGTACTAATAGGAAGAAAAAAAAGAAACAGAAGGAATCAGAATAGGGAATGAGGTAACAGAATTGTCTCTTTTTGCAGATAATATGATGTACCTGGAAAATCCAAAACATAGTTGAAATAAAAAGATAATTAAAATAATAATTTCATCAAAGTGGCAGGATATAAAGTAAACCCACATAAATCATCACCATATCTCTATATTTTACCAATGGGATACTGCAGGAAGAAAGCGCTAGAGATATTTAAAATAACTCTCAATAGTATAAAATACCTGGAAATACACATACCAAAACAAACCCCAGATCTATATGAAAAAAAAAATCTTTGCACACAAATAAAATCAGATTTAAAGAAATGGAGAACTATTAATTGCTTATGGGTAGGCAGGGCCAATATTACAAAAAAATGACAATTTTTACCAAAATTATACCATATAGTTTTATATATAGATTTGGGATAATAATTCATTATTTTATATAAATTGTTGGGAAATCTGGAAAGCATTCTGGCAAAAGTTAGGCATAGATCAATACCTCACCCTCCCTTTTTGAACTTGAAAAACCTGGCTAATATTGCCTCAGGAAAAAATCCTGGAACAGTGAAGCCAGCAGAAAGACAGAGTGCAGCAATCTTATTAGCTTGGGAGTCTAGGGGCATTAGCAGGAAAGAGCCCTCTTGCTGTGGCTGAAGGGGACCAGTATAGTCACCACCACAAGCTCCAACTCAGCACCAGATAAGCTACCAGACCCCTAGAGTCTCCAGTGGTCAGCACCTGAGGCCCCAGCACAGAAAACCCTGTGCCCCAAAAGCAGAGATCAACTTTAAAAGTCAAATAAGAGGCAAACACCATGAGCAAAAAAACAAAACAAAACAAAGTAAAACAATGACAATAGAGAAATATTATGGTGACAGTGAAGATAAAAAAACAAATTCAGAAGAGAACAATATTGTCAATATATCCACATCCAAAACCTGAAAGGGAATATAAACCAGTCTTAAACTCAAAAAGCCTTCTTGGAAGAGCTCAAGAAGGATTTCAAAAATCAAATAAGAGAGGTAGAAGAAAAAATGAACAATTCCTTTAAAAATACAATCGGCAAAATGGGAAAACATACACTGAAGAAAACAACTCCTAAAAAGGTAGAATTGGCCAAATGGAAAAGGAAATACAAAAGCTAACTGAAGAAAATAATTTGTTAAAAACTAGAATTGGGCAAGTGGAAGCTAATGACTCTATGAGACATCACGAATCAGTCAAACAAAATAAAAAAAAATAAAAAATAGGAGAAAACATAAAATATCTCATTGGAAAAACAACTGACCTGGAAAATAGTTCCAAGAGAGACTATTTAAGAATTATTGGACTATATGAAATCCATGATCAAAAAAAGACCCTAGACATCATCTTACGAGGAATTATCAGGAAAAATTGCTCTGAGGTCCTAGAATCAGAAGGTAAAATAGTCATCAAAAGAATCCATGATCACCTCCTAAAGCAGATCCCAAATTGAAAATGCCAAGGCATATTGTAGCCAAATTCCAGAATTATCAGGTCAAGAAGAAAATACTACAAGCAGCCAGAAAGAAACAATTTGAATATCATTGAACCACAGTCAGGATTATGCAAGACCTTGCAGCTTCTACATTAAAAGACTGGAGGGCTTGGAATATGATGTTCCATAAGGCAAAGGAATTTGGATTACAAGCAACGATCAACTACCCAGCAAAATTGAGTGTAATCATTCAGGGGGGGGGATGGATATTGATTGAAATAAGGGACTTCCAGACATTCTTGATGAAAAGACCAAAGCTCAATAGAAAATATGACCTTCAAATACAAGATTCAACAGAGGCATAAAAAGCTAAGTAGGAAAGAAAAAAAAAAAACAAGCAAAGCGTTCAATAAGGGCAAACTGTTTAATCCTAACATGGGAAGATGATACTTGTAACTCTTGAGAATTTTATCTTTATTATCTCATTTAGAAGAGATATACAGACAGAGGGCTTGGGTATAAGTTGACTTTGATTGGCTGATGGGAAACCTAATTAAGTGGTGAAAATGGAATGTAATGGGAGAAGAGGAAGGAAGGAGGCAGAAAAGGGCAGATTACATCTCATGAAGAGTCACAAGGACATTTTATGATAGAGGGAAAGAAGGGAGGGTGAGCATTGTTTAAACGTTACTCTTAGCGGAATTGGCTTACCAAGGGAATAACATACTCGGGTATAGAAGTCTAACTTGTCCTATAGACAGTAGGAGAGTAAAAGGGAAAGAGAAGGGAGAGGGGACAGAAAGAAGGGAAGAAGTAGAAAGGGAAAAAAGAAAGAAAAGGGAGAGGGCTTACAGAAGGCAGGGCAGATTGAAGGAAGTTATGGTCAAAAGCAAAGCTCTAGTGAGGAGGGAAAAGAAGAAAGGAGAAAGAAAACCATAAGCAGGGGGTGGGGAATAGGATGGAAAAACACAGAGAATAATCATAACTGTGAATGTGAATAGGATGAGCTCTCCCATAAAATGGAAGCAGGTAGCAGAATGGATCAAAACCCATAATTCTGCAATATGTTGTTTAAAAGAAACACATTTGAATCAGAGGGATACACACAGAGTAAAAGTAAAAGGCTGCGATAGAATATATTGTGCTTCAGCTGAAGTAAAAAGAAATCAGGGGTAGCAATCCTGATCTCAGACAAAGCAAAAGAAAAAAACTATTTTAAAAGAGATAAGAAAGGAAGATACATTCTGCTAAAAGGCACCATAGACAATGAAGTAATAGCATTACTAAACATGTATGCATCAAGTGGTATGGTATCTATATTCTTAGAGGGGAAGCTAAGATAGTTACAGGAAGAGATAAACAGCGAAACTATACTAGTGGCGGACCTCAAACTCCCTTTCCAAACTAAATAAATCTAAACATTAAATAAACAAGAAAGAAATTATAGAGGTGAATGGAATTTTAGAAAAATTAGATATGGTAGACATCTGCAGAAAACTGAATGAAGATAGAAAGGAATAGACTTTTTTCTGATAAATACATGGCACCTACAAAAAAAATTAACCATGACTAGTGCATAAAAATCTCACAGTCCAATGCAGAAAGGCAGAAATATTAAATGCACCCTTTCCAATTATGATGCAATAAAATCAGATGTATTAAAGGGCCACGGAAAGACAGACTAAAATTTTATTTGAAACTAAATAATCTTATCATAAACAATGAGTAGGAAGACTACAGCAACTTATCACAAGGATAATACACTTTTATCAGGTAGAATTTATACCAGGAGTGCAAGGCTGGTTTAATATTAGGAAAACTATCAGCATAATTGATCATATCAACAGCACAACTAACAGAAACCATTTGATTATCTCAATAGATGCAGAGAAAGCTTTTGACAAAATACAACACCCATTCCAGTTGAAAACACTGGAGAGTATAGGAGTCAATGGAGCCTTCCTTAAAATGATAAGTAGCATCCACCTAAAGCTATCAGCAAGCATTATATGTAATGGGGATAAGCTAGATGCATTTCCAATAATATCAGGGGTGAAACAAGAATACCCATTACCACCATTGTTATTCAATCTTGTACTAGAAATGTTAGCTGTAGCAATAAGAGAAGGAAAAGAAATTAAAGGAATTAGAATAGGCAAAGAAGAAACTAAGTTATCACTCTTTGCAGGTGATATGATGATATACTTAAAGATTCCTAGAGAATCAAGTAAAAAACTACTTGAAATAATAAACAACTTTGCAAATTTGCAGAATGTAAAATAAACCCACATAAATCATTTACCTTTCTATATATAACTAACAAAGACCAACAGCAAGAGATTGAAAGAGAAATTCCATTTAAAGTTACTGTAGACATTATAAAATATTTGGGAGTCTACCTGCCAAAACAAAATGAGGGAACATATGAACACAATTACAAAATACTTTTCACACAAATAAAGTCAGATTTAAATAATTGGAAAAACATCAATTACTTGTGGGTAGCCTGAGCTAATGTAATAAAAATGACAATACTACCTAAATTAATTTACTTACTCAGTGCCATACCAATTAAACTACCAAAATATTATTTTACAGAGCTGGATAAAATAATAACAAAATTCATCCAGAGGAACAAAAGGTCCAGGAGATGAAGGGAATTAATTAAAAAAAAATGCTAGTGAAGGTGGTCAACCATACCAGATCTTACATTGTATTATAAAGCAGTTATCATCAAAACCACTTGGTATTGGCTAAGACATAGAGGAGTAGATTAGTAGAATAGGTTAGGTACACAAAACACAGCAGTCAATGATTATAGCAATTTATTGTTTGATAAACCCAAGACCCCAGCTTCTGAGCTAAGAATTCACCATTTCACAGAAACTGCTGGGAAAACTGGAAAATAGTAAGGCAGAAATTTGGCATTGATCAATGTCTGACACAGTACACCAGAATAAAGTCCAAATGGGTATGTGATCTAGGTGTAAAGGCTGCCACTATAAACAAATTGGCGGCAGTAGGGGGTGGGGTTTCTGTCAGATTTATGTGGAATGGAGAAATTTATGACAAAATAAGAAATAGAAAACATTATGAAATGCAAAATGGATAAGTTTGATTACATTGAATTGAAAAGTTTTGCACAAACAAAGCCAATGCAACCAATATTAGGAGGGAAGCAGAAAACTGGGAAAGAATTTTTACAACTACTGTCTCTGATAAGGGCCTCATTTCTAAAATACAAAAAGAACTGAGTCAACTTTACAAGAATATAAGTCATTCTCCAATTTATAAATGGTTAAAGGATATGAAAAGGCAGTTTTCAGAGGAAGAAATTAATGCTATCTATAGTTATATGAAAAAAATGTGCTAAATCATTATTGATTAGAGAAATGCAAATCAAAATGACTCTTAGGTACCACAACTCACCTATCAGATTGGTTAACATAACAAAACAGGAAAGTGATAAATGCTGGAGAAGATGTGGGAAAGTTGGAACACTAATTCATTGCTGGTGGAACTGTGAGCTGATCCAACCATTCTGGAGATCAATTTGGAACAATGCCCTAAAGGCTATAAAAATATGCATACCCTTTGAGCTAGCAATAGCACTTCTAGGGCTGTATCCCAAAGAGATCATACAAATGGGAAAAGGTACCACATATACAAAAATACCAGCTCTTTTTGTGGTGGCCAAGAACTGGAAATTGAGGGAACGCCCATCAACTGAGGAATGGCTGAACAAGTTGTGGTATATGAATGTAATGAAATACTATTGTGCTGTAAGAAATGATGATCAAGCAGACTTTGGGAAAACCTGGAAAGACTTATATGAATTGTTGCTGAGTGAAGTGAGTAGAACCAGGAGAACATTGTACACAGGAACAGCCACACTGTGCTGGTACTGATTTTGGTAGACTTAGACCTTCTCAGCAATTCAAGGACCTAAAACTTATCCAAAGGACTCATGATGGAAAATGCTGTCCACATCCAGAAAAAGAACTATGGAGTCAGAATGCAGAGTAAAGCAGACTCTTTTCTCATTTGTTTTCTTTTCTTTTCTTTCTCATGGTTTCTCCCATTTGTTATAATTTTTCTATGCAACACGACTAATATCATAATGTTTTTAATAGGAATGTATGTGTAGAGCATATATTGGATTGCATGACATCTTGAGGATGGAGGGGGGAGGGGAGAAAATTTAAAACTTATGGAAATGAATGTTGAAAACTGAAAACAAATAAAGTAAATATTTAAAAAATAAAGAATGTGCGAACAACAAATCATAGAAACCATCAATAACTTCATCTAAGAAAATGACAATGATGAGATAGCATACCAAAACTTATGGCATGCAGTGAAAGTGGTTCTTAGGGGAAGCTTTATATCTCTAAACGCTTGCGTGAATAAAATAGTGAAAGAGGAGATAAATGAATTGGGCATACAACTAAAAAAAAACTAGAAAAGAAACATATTAAAATCCCTAATAAAATATGAAATTCTAAATTCTGAAAATGAAAGGACAGATAATAAAGTTGGAAATTAAGAAAACTATTGGACTAATAAGTAAAACTAAGAGCTGGTTTTATGAAAAAAAAACAACAAAATAGATAAACTTTTGGTAAATTTGATTTTAACAAAAGGAAAAAGGAAAAATGTAAATAAAAACAACCTTGAAGAGAGTGCTTGGAATTAAACCATACTGAAGCTGTAGTAGGAGCAGGTCTGGAGCTGAATTGCCAGCTGTGGTGGTGATACCCAGGCCTCTCAGCAAAGGACAGGAGTCTGTCACAGATACATGAGACAGAAGCACAGACCCTGCAGCAAGAGTAGCAGCTACTCCTGGAGTTATCACCCCAGAGTCTAAAGGTTTGAAACTCACCTTCTTGAGTGTCTGGGAGCCACAATGACCAAGTAAAATGGTCCCTCCCTTGAATAAGCCAGAGTATACTGCCCTAGGAGAAACCCTGGAAAAGAGATGACAGAAGTGGGGGTTCAGGAGTCTTTTAGCTTGAGAGACTAGGGTGTCAGGCCCCTCTTGCAGTGACAGAGGGGGACCAGTGCAGGAAGGGAGGCATCCCAGCAAGCTATCAACTTAGCAGACTAGTGTGAGTTCCTGAGCCCCTGAGGGAAGGAGCTGGCAAGTATCATCACCAAGACCGCAGCCCTGCCTTTCCACAGCCAGGAGAATTAGCAGACAACAGTGCAGACAATTGCTGAGACCACTTGAGCTATAGCACAGCCCTAGGGGCAAAAGAGACTTCCAGCATCCAGACCAACCCTCCCTCACATCTCACACTCTAACCCTAGGGGAAACTCAGAAAGACTTCACTGGGACTCGATCCTTGGCACACACCAGCCAGCTTCAGCTCAGCACCAGGTGAGCTGTAGCGTTTTATAGCCTCTAGCTGACAAAACCAGAAGCCACAGCACACAAAACCAGTAACTAGGCCCCCAGTTCCCAGCACAAGAAGCTTGGAATAGAGCACTTTGTACCCCAGAAGCAGAGATCCACTTTAAAAGACAGGAAAAAAAAACAACCATCATGAAGAAGCAATCCAGAAAAACAAATGCCATTTATTTTACTACAGAGACAGGGAAGATCAAAATACGAATTCAGAAGAAGGCAGCATTAACACTATACCCACATCTGAAACCTCAAAAGGGAATATGAACTGGTCACAAGCCCAAAAAGCATTCCTGGAAGAGCTCAAATTGGATTTTAAAAGCCAAATTAGAGAGGTAAAAGAAAAAAATGAAAAAAAATCACTGATGAGAACAAATCTTTAAAAACTAAAATTGGTGAAATGATTAAGGAGGCACAGAACCTAACTGGAGAAAATTACTCCTTGAAAAGTAAAATTGGCCAAATGAAAGAGGAGGTAAAGAAGCTAAATGAAGAAAACCATTCGTTAAAAATTAGAACTGGGCAAGTAGAAGCTAATGACTCTATGAGGCACCAAGAAGCAGTCAAACAAAACCTAAGAATGAAAAATAGAAAGAGATTAATAAAATTGAAATTGAACTAATAAATAAAAATAAGAGTGGGTTTTATGAAAAAAAAACAATAAAATCAATAAATCTGTGGTCAATTTGATTTTAAAAAAAGAAAGAAGAAAACCAAATTACCAGTATCAAAAAATGAAAAGGGTGAATTAACCTCCAATGATGAGGAAATTAAAACAATATTGCCCAGAATAAAAGAAGAGGAAATAAAATACTTAAATAACCCCCATCTCAGAAAAAGAAATTGAACAAGCCATCAATAAATTACCCAAGAAAAAATCTCCAGGGCCAGATGGATTTCCAAGTGAATTCTCTCAAACATTTAAAGAACAATTAATTCCCATACTTTATAGACTATTTGGGAAAATAGGTGAAGAAAGAGTCCTACCAAATTGTTTTCATGACACAAATATGGTACTAATACCTAAACTAGGAAGAGTCAAAACAGAGAAAGAAAATTATAGACCAATTTCCCTAATGAAGATTGCTGCAAAAATTTTAAATAAAATATTAGCAAAAAGATTACACCAACTTATCACTAGAATAATACACTACGACCAGATAGGATTTATACCAGGAATGCAAGGCTGGTTCAACATGAGGAAAACTATCAGCATAATTGATCATATCAAAAACAAAACTAACAGAAACCAGAGGATTATCTCAATAGATGCAGAAAAAGCTTTTGAAAAAATACACTGCCCATTCCAATTGAAAACACTAGAAAGCATAAGAATAAATGTAGTCTTCCCTAAAATCACGAATAGCATCTACCTAAAACCATCAACAAGTATTATATATAATGGGGTTAAGCTAGATGCATTTCCAATAAGATCAGGGGTGAAACAGAGATGTCCATTATCACCCCTATTATTCAATTTGGTAGTAGAAAAGTTAGCTTTAGCAATAAGAGAAGGAAAAGAAATTGAAAGAATTAGAATAGGCAAAGAAGAAACTAAGTTATCACTCTTTGAAGATGGTATGATGATATACTTAGAGAATCCTAGAGAATCTGGTAAAAACCTACTTGAAATAACAAATAAATTTAGCAAAGTTGCAGGATATAAAATAAACCCATATAAATCTTCAGCATTCCTATGTATTACTAACAAAGCCCAAAAGCAAAGGATAGAAAGAGAAATTCCATTTAAAGTTACTGTAGACACTTTAAAATATTTGAGAGTCTGCCTGCCAAGACAAATCCAGGACTTACATGAACATGATTACAAAATACTTTTCACACTAATAAAGTCAGACCTGAATAAATGGAAAAACACCAGTTGCTAATGGTTAGGACAAGCTAATATAATAAAAAATGACAATTTTACTTAAATTAATTTACTTATTCAGTGCCATGCCAATCAAACTACCAAAAAATTATTTTACAGAGCTAGATAAGATAATAACAAAATTCATCTGGAAGAGCAAAAGGTCCAGAATATCAAGGGAATTAATGAAAAAAAAATGACAGGGAAGGGGGCCAGTCATGCCAGATATTAAACTGTATTATAAAGCAGCATTCATCAAAACTACTTGGTACTGGCTAAAAAATAGAGTGGTGTATCAGTAGAATAGGTTAGGTACACAAGACACAGTAGTCAACAACTATAACAATCTCCTCTTTGATAAGCCTAAAAGTCCATTTTCTGGACTAAGGATTCACTATTTCACAAAAACTGCTGGGAAAACTGGAAAATAGTAAGGCAGAAATTAGACAAAGACCAATATATTACACTATATAACAAAATAAAGTTAAAATGGGTTCATGATTTAGGTATAAATGCTGATAATATAAGCACTTTGGGAGAGCAAAGAATAGTTTACCTGTCAGATTTATGGAGAAGGGAAGAATTTATGACCAAACAAGAGATAAAGAGCATTAAGGAAAGCAAAATGGTTAGTTTTGATTATGTCAAACTGAAAAGTGTTTGTACAATCAAAGCCAATGCAACTAAGATTAAGAGGGAAGCAGAAAATTGGGAAAGAATTCTTACAATTAGTGTCTCTGATAAAGGCCTCATCTCTAAAATATACAGGTAATTGAGTCAAATTTATAGGAATACATGTCATTCCCCAATTGATAAATGGTCAAAGGATATGAACAGGCAGTTTTCAGAGGAAGAAATTAAAGATATCTATAGTCATATCAAAAAATGCTCTAAATCATTATTGATTAGAGAAATGCAAATCAAAACAACTTTCAGGTACCACATCTCTCCTGTCAGATTGGCCGGCATGAGAAAACGAAAATCATAAATGCTGAAGAAGATGTGGGAAAATTGCAATGCTGTTACGTTGTTGGTGGAGTTGTGAACTGATCTAGCCATTCTGGAGAGCAATTTGGAATTATGCCCAAAGGGCTATGAAGATGTGCATACCCTTTGGCCCAGCAATATCATTTCTAGGGCTGTATCCCAAAGAGATCATAGAAGTGGGAAATGGACTAGTACGTACCAAAATATTTATCGCAGCTCTTTTTGTGGTGACAAAGAATTGGAAATTAATGGGATGCCCATCAATTGGGGAATGGCTAAACGAGTTGTGGTATATGAATAGAGTGAAATACTTTTGTGCTATGAGAAATGGGGAGCAGACAGCCTTCATAATAAAGTGGAAAGACCTACATGATCTGATGCTGAGTGAGGGAAGCAGAACCAGGAGTACATTATACATGATTACAGACACATGGTATCTTTGATGACTAACTGATAGATTTGTCTCTTCTAGCAATACAAGGTTCAAAGACAGCTCCAAAAGACTCATGATAGAAAAAACTATCCATATCTAGAGAAAGAATTATGGAGTCTGAATGCAGATTGAGGCAAACTATTTGCTTCCTCTTTTTTTTCTTTTTTCTTCTTTGTTTGTTTTGTTTCTTCTTTCTCATGATTCTTCCATTGGTTATAATTTTTCTTTACAACTTGACTATGTGAAAATAAGTTTAATGTGAAGGCATATGTTGAACCTATATCAGATTACATGCCACCTTATTGAGGGGGGGAATGGGGGTGGAGAGGAGGGAGGAAGAGAAAATTTGGAACTCAAAAACTTGTGGAACTGAGTGTTGTAAACTAAAAATAAAAACTAAATTAAAAATGAGAAAAAAACAACCTTGAGATACCCTTTTACACTTATCAGATTGGCTAAAAAAGATAGAAGGGAAAAGTTACAAATGTCAGAGGGGATGTACAAAAATTTAGTTTTAATTTAGTTTTACTGGTCTGTGAACTAATCCAACCATTTTGGAGAAGATTTGGTCTTATGCCCAAAGAGTTATTAAACTGCATATACTATTTGACCCAGCACTGCCACTGATCTGTTTCCCAAGATGATCAGGGAAAATGGAAAAGAACCTATATTTTTTTAAATTAATTTATTTATTTTTAGTTTTCAACATTTTGCATTCCAAATTCTCTCCCCGTCTCTCCCTTCCCCCCAACCCCAAGATGGCATGCATTCTGATTACCCCTTCAATTACTCTATCCTCCCTTCTATCACCCTCCCCATCCCTTTCCCTATTTCTTGTAGGGCAAGATAGATTTCCATAACCCATTGCCTGTATATTTTATTTCCCAGTTGCATGTAACAACAATTTTTAACATTTGTTTATAAAACTCTGAGTTCCAAATTCTTTCCCTTCTTCCCTCCCCACCCACCCTCCTTGAGAAGGCAAGAAGTTCAATATTGGGTATACATGTGTAGTTCTGCAAAAAACTTCCATAATAGTCATGTTGTAAGAGACTAACTATATTTCCCTCCATCCTATCCCACCCTGCATTTATTCTATTTTGTCCTTTGACCCTGTCCCTTCTCAAAAGTGTTTGTTTCTGACAACCCCCTCCCCCAATCTGCCTTCCCTCCTATCATCCACACCCTTCTTATTCCCTTTCCCCCTACTTATCTGTAGGGTAAGATACTCAATTGGGTGTGTATGTTATTTCCTCCTTAAACCAAGTCTGATGAAAGTATGGTTCACTCATTCCCTTTCACCTCTCCCCTCTTCACCTCCATTATAACAGCTTTCTTGCCTCTTTTTGTGAGATAATTTACCCCATTCTATCTCTCCCTTTCTCCTCCCAATATATTACTTTCTCATTTCTTAATTTTATTTTTTAGATATCATCCCTTCATATTCAACTCACTGTGTGCCCTCTCTCTATATATATATATGTATATATACATACATACATATATATGTGTATGTGTGCATGTGTATATATGTATGTATGCATGTGTGTGTGTATATATATATATTCCATTCAAGTACCCTAAAGCTTAGAAAGGTTTCGTGAGTTACAAATATCATCTTTCCATGTTGGAATGTAAGCAATTCAACTTTAATAAATCCCTTATGATTTCTCTTTCCTGTTTTCCTTTACATTTTCTTCTTGATTCTTGTATTTGATAGTAAAATTTGCTATTCAGCTCTGGTCTTTTCATCAAGAATCCTTGAAAGTCCTCTGTTTCATTGAATTTCCATTTTCCCCCCTGAAGTATTAAACTTAGTTTTGCTAGGTAGGTGATTCTTGGTTTTAATCCTCTTTCCTTTGACATGTGGAATACCACTTTCAAGCCCTCCAATCCCTTGATGTAGAAGCTGCTAGATGTTTTGTTATCCTAATTGTGTTTCCACAATACTCGAGTCATTTCTTTCTGGTTGCTAGCAATATTTTCTCCTTGACCTGGGAACTCGGTAAATTGGCTACAATATTCCTAGCAGTTTTCCTTTGCATAATCTTTTTCTACAGATGATCAGTGGATTCTTTCCATTTCTATTTTACCCTCTGCTTCCAGAATATTGTGGGAGTTTTCCTTGATAATTTCTTGAAAGATGATTTCTAGGCTCTTTTTCTGGTCATGGCTTTCAGATAGTCCAATAAATTTTAAATTCTTTCTCCTGGATCTATTTTCCAGGTCAGTAGTTTTTCCATTGACTATTTCACATTGTCTTCTATTTCTTCATTCTTTTGTTTCTGTTTTATAATTTCTTGATTCCTCATAAAGTCATTAGCTTTCATTTCCTTCATTCTAATTTTTAAGGAATTATTTTCTTCAGTGAGCTTTTGGATTTCCTTTTCCACTTGGCTTTTCTGCTTTTTAAGGCATTCTTCTACTCATTGGCTTTTTGGACTTCTCTGGTCGTTTGGGTTATTCTACTTTTTTTTAATTTATTTATTTAACATATTTAGTTTTCAGCATTGATTTTCACAAGAGTTTGAATTGCAAATTTTCTCCCCATTTCTATCCTCTCCCCCACTCCAAGATGATGTATATTCTGGTTGCCCTGTTCCCCATTCAGCCCTCCCTTCTGTCACCCCACTCCCCTCCCATCCCCTTTTCCCTTCCTTTCTTGTAGGGCAAGATAAATTTCTATGCCCCATTGCCTGTGTATATTATTTTCTAGTTGCATGCAAAAACTTTTTTTTTTGTTTTTGAACATCTGTTTTTAAAACTTTGAGTTCCAAATTCACTCTCCTCTTCCCTTCCCACCCACCCTCCCTAAGAAGTCAAGCAATTCAACATAGGCCACGTATGTATCATTATATATAACACTTCCACAATACTCATGTTATGAAAGACTGACTATATTTTTCTCCTTCCCAACCCATCCCCCTTTATTGAATTTTCTCCCTTGACCCTGTGCCCTTTCCAAAGTGTTTGTTTTTGATTACCTCCACCCCCATCTGCCCTCCCCTCCATCATCCCCCCCTTTTTTATCTTCTTCCCTCTTCTTTCCTGTGGGGTAAGATACCCAATTAGGTATGTATGGTATTCCCTCTTCAGGCCAAATTTGATGAGAGCAAGATTCACTCATTCCCCCCTCACCTGCCCTCTCCCTTCCTCCCCCAGAACTGCTTGCTCTTGCCACCTTTATGCAAGATAATCCACCCCATTCTATGTCTCCCTATCTCCCTCTCTCAATATATTCCTCTCTCATCCCTTAATTTGATTTTATTTCTTTTAGATATCTTCCCTTCATCTTCAACTCACACTGTGTCCGCTCTCTCTCTCTCTCTCTATATATATATATATATATATATATATATATATATATAGATAGATAGATAGATAGATAAACACATACATATATACATACATGCATATTCACTTATATATATAAACACATATATATATATATATATATATATAAACGTATATATATATATATATATGCATATTCCTTTCAGCTACTATGATATTGAGGTCTCATGAATCATACACATCATCTTTCTATGTAGGAATGTAAACAAAACAGTTCAATTTTAGTAAATCCCTTATGGTTTCTCTTTCTTGTTTACCTTTTCATGCTTCTCTTAATTCTTGTGTTTGAAAGTTAAATTTTCTATTCAGCTCTGGTCTTTTCACTGAGAAAGCTTGAAAGTCCTCTATTTTATTGAAAATCCATATTTTGCCTTGGAGAATGATACTCAGTTTTGCTGGGTAGGTGATTCTAGGTTTTAATCCTAGCTCCATTGACCTCCAGAATATTGTATTCCAAACCCTTCAATCTCTTAATGTAGAAGCTGCCAGATATTGGATTATTCTGATTGGTTTTCCACAATACTCAAATTGTTTCTTTCTCGCTGCTTGCAGTATTTTCTCCTTGATCTGGGAGGTCTGGATTTTGCAACCATATTCCTAGGAGTTTTCTTTTTGGGATCTTTTTCAGGAGGCGATCAGTGGATTCTTTCAATTTCTATTTTACCCTCTGGCTCTAGAATATCAGGGCAGTTCTCCTTGATAATTTCTTGAAAGATGGTATCTAGGCTCTTTTTTTATCATGGCTTTCAGGTAGTCCAGTAATTTTTAAATTATCTCTCCTGGATCTATTTTCCAGGTCAGTGGTTTTTCCAATGAGATATTTCACATTGTCTTCCATTTTTTCATTCCTTTGGTTCTGTTTTATAATATCTTGATTTCTCATAAAGTCACTAGCTTCCACTTGCTCCAATCTTATTTTTAAGGTAGTATTTTCTTCAGTGGTCCGTTGGACCTCCTTTTCCATTTTGCTAATTCTGCCTTTCAAGGCATTCTTCTCCTCATTGGAGCTCTTTTGCCATTTGAGTTAGTCTATTTTTAAGGTGTTATTTTCTTCAGTGTATTTTTCTTTATTTTTTGGGTCTCCTTTAGGAAGTCATTGACTTGTTTTTCATAGTTTTCTCACATCCTTCTCATTTCTCTTCCCAATTTTTCCTCTACTTCTCTAACTTGCTTTTCCAAATCCTTTTTGAGCTCTTCCATGGCCTGGGACCAGTTCATGTTTTCCTTGGAGGCTTTTGGTGTAGGCTCTTGCACTTTGTTGACTTCTTTAGGCTGTTTGTTTTGGTCTTCTTTGTCACCAAAGAAAGAATCCAAAGTCTGAGACTGAATCTGGGTGTGTTTTCACTGCCTGGCCACATTCCCAACCAACTAACTTGACCCTTGAGTTTTTCAGTGGGGTATGACTGCTTGTAGACTAATGAGTTCTATGTTCCGCGTTTGGGGGGGATGCTCCAGCTCTGCCACACCAGCACTCCTCCTTCCCCAAGCACCCCCAACCCGGACTGGGCTTAGATCTTCAGCAGGCTGTGCACTCCTGCTCTGATCTGCCACTTAATTCCTCCCACCAGGTGGGCCTGGGGCCAGAAGCAACCGCAGCTGTAGCTGCTCCACCTCCACTGCCCCAGGGGCAGTGGCCAAACCATGAACTCCTTCCACTCCCGCAGCTTTTCCCACTAACCTTCTCTGCTGTCTTTGGTGTTTGTGGGTTGAGAAGTCTGGTAACTGCTGCAGCTCACTGATTCAGGGTGCTACGGCCCACTCTGCCCAGCTCCTGGTCTGGTTGGTCTGAGCCGCTCATGCTGGGCTCTGCTCTGCTCTGCTCCCAGCTCCCAGCTCCGTGTGGGATAGACCTGACCCAGAGACCATCCAGGCTGTCCTGGGCTGGAACCCTGCTTCCCTCTGCTGTTTTGTGGGTTCTGCAGTTCTAGAATTGGTTCAGAGCCATTTTTATAGGTTTTTGGAGGGACTCAGCGGGGAGCTCACGCACTAGCTTTCCAGCTGCCATTTTGGCTCCGCCCCATTATCGGGTTAGTTTATTTTTTAAGGTGTTATTTTCTTCCATATTTTTGGAGTGTCTTTTAGCAATCTGTTGACTCATTTTTCATCATTTTCTTGTATCACTCATTTCTCTTCCCAATTATTCCTCTACTTTTATTACTTGATTTCCCAAATCCTTTTTGAATTCTTCCATGGTCTGTGACCAACTCATATTTTTCTTGGGGGCTTTTGATTTAGGAGCTTTGATTTTCATGTCTTCTTCTGGTTGTATGTTTTGATCATCTTTGTCACCAAAATAAGATTCTATAGTCTGAGATTTTTTATGCTGTTTGCTCATTTTCCCAGCCAATTACTTGACTTTTGAGCTCTTTGTCAAGATAAGACTCTGCTTCCAGAGTGATGAGTGTTCTGTCCCCAGCTTCAGGGGTTTTGCAAAGCTGTTGTCAGAGATACTTCCAGCACCTGTAAATTTTCAGTTCTTCTAAGGTAGTGTGAACCAAGTAGAGGTGTTTACTCTTCTCCTGGCCTGTGCTGTGATCTGTGAATGACCTCAAGAACTCTTTTCTGCCTTGGAATTTTCAGGAGGATTCCCTCTCCACAGTTGCTGCAAGCTCTGCCATGTCAACACTCCTCCTCACCCCAGGACCACCACCTAGGACTGTGACCCAGGGCAAAGCAATGCTGTCTCAACACCAACAAAGAGATCACTGCAATCCCCCTCTGATCAGCAGCTCAATCATCCCAATGTCTGTGGGCTGGGAGCTACAGAAGTAGATGCTGTTGCTGTTGCTGTTGCTGCTGTTGCTGCAGCCACCAATGCCACCACTACTGCTGCTTGCTGCTGCCACCTCCACTGCCCCAGGGCTCAAGCTGGACCTTGCTCTTCTCTCACCCAGGTCTGAGAGAGTTTTACCACTGTCCTTCTATATTGTCTTTGGTTTTTGTGGGTTGAGAAATCTGGAAACCACCATAGCTGCCAGTGATTTAGTCCCCTGAGGCCTCCTCCAACCCTGTCTCTGCTGGCAGGGCCCACACTAGTCTGTGCTCTGCTCCCAGCCTGGTATGATAGACCTTTGCTGTCAACCTTCCAGGTTGTCCTCAGCTGGACATTTGTTTCACTCTATCATTTTGTGGCTTCTGTAGCTCTAGAATTTGTTTAGAGTAATTTTCTACAGGTATTTGGAAGGGTTTGGGGGAGATCTCAAACAAATCCCTGCTTTTACTCCACCATCTTTTATAGCAGTTTTCTTTGTGGAGGCAAATAACTGGAAATTGTGGGGACACCCATCAATTGAGTAATGCCTTAGCAGATTGTGTCATATGTTCATTGTCTATGGTTATTTTAAATGAGCTATGGCTTTTGCAGGACTTTGGTGGTGATATAAATTTATGCTGATGATTTTGTGGGTTTCTTTTTTATCTTGCTACTGTATTAAATGTTTAAAATTATTTTAATTAACTTTAGTTGAATTTCTAGGACTTTCCAAGTATACCATCATATCATCTATAAAAAGTGCTTATCTCTTTTAATTAAGTCTAATTTTGCTTTTGCTTTGTCTCAGAGAACAATTGTGACCACTGCTTTTTTTTTAGCCTCAACTGAAGTATAATAGATTCTGCTCTGGCATTTTATTTTACTCTCTGAGTGGCTTTCTGTTTCAAGTGTGTCAAAAAAAAAAACCTTATTGTTAGATTTTGCCTTTTAATCCATTCTGATATCCATTTCCGTTTTATGGGAGGTATCCCATTCACATTCAGAGTTACAATTATCAACTGTGTATTTTCCTCCATCCTATTTTTTTCTGGGTTTATTCTTCTCTCTTTCTCTTTTTTAGCCTTCCCCTCCTCAAAAGTCTATTTTGTGCCACTGCCTCCTTTAATCTGCCCTCCCTTCAATAATTCCCTTTTCTCTTATCACTTTCTCTTCCTACCTTCCTTTTGGATAAGGTAGATTTCTATACTCACCTGAGTGTGTATGTTATTCCATCTTTGAGCCAATTCCAATGAGAAGAAAGTTCAAAGCATTTCCCACCACCCTCCCCATCTTCCCCTTCACGATAAAATCTCTTCCTTTCATGCTTCTTTTATGTGAGATAATTTTTCTATTCTTCCTCTGCCTTCACTCATCTTGCATTGAATCTCTCTTTCTTACTTCTTAATTTTTTTGAAATCATCTTCTCATAGTCAACTCATACTCATACCCTCTATCTACATATACTCCTGACTGCCCTAATAATGATAAAGTTCTTAGTAGTTACAGGTATCATCTTACTATATAGAAATGTAAACAGTTTAACCTTATTGAATCCCTTATCATGTCTCTTTCATGTTTTTTTTATGCTTCTCTTGAGTCTGGTATTTGAAAGTCAAATTTTTCTTTTCAACTCTGATCTTTTTATTAGGAATGCTTCAAAGTCCTATATTTCATTAAATATCCATTCCCCCCTCCCCGAAGGATTATACTCAGTTTTGTTGAGTGGGTTATACTTGATTGTAATCCTAGTTCCTTTGAATTTTAGACTATCATATTCCAAGCCCTTTGATATTTTACTGTGGAAGCTGCTAAATTTTGTGTCATTCTGACTGAGGCTCCATATTTTTGAATTGCTTCTTTCTGGCTGCTTGCAATATTTTCTCCTTGACCTGAGAGACCTGGAATTTGGCTCTAATATTCCTGAGAGTTTTCATTTTGAGATCTCTTTCAGGAGGTGATTAGTGTATTCTATCAATTTTTACTTTACCCTCTAATCCAAGAAGGGCAGTTTTCCCTGATAGTTTCTTGAAAGATTATATGTAGGTTTTTTTTTTTTTGTACCATGGCTTTCAGGTAGCCTAATAATTCTTAAATCATCTCTCCTCTATCTATTTTCCAGGTCAGTTGTTTTTCAAATGAGATAATTCATATTTTCTTCTTTTTTTCATTCTTTTGATTTTCTTTCATCATTTCTTGGTATCTCATAGAATCATTAACTTCCACTTACCCACTTCTAATTTTTAAGGAATAATTTTCTTCGTTGAACTTCTTACCTCTTTTTTCCATTTGGCTCATTATCCTTTTTAAGGATTTCTTTTCTTCAGTGACTTTTATATCTCTTTTTCCATTTGGACAATTTTGCTTTTTAAGGAGTTCTACTCTCCAATGGTTTTTTGTGCCTTTATTTACCATTTGAACAATTTTGTTTTTTAAGGTGTTATTTTCTTCAGTATTTTTGTGCCTCTTTTACCAAGTGTTGACTGTCTTTTTACAATTTTCTTGCATTACTTTCATTTCTTTAATATTTTTTTCCTTTTCCTCTTATTTTATGTCTAAAATTCTCTTTGAGCTCTTCCAGGAATTCTTGTTGGGCTTGGGTCCAATTCATAGTTTTCTTTGAGCCTTTAATTATAGCTATTTTAACATTGTTGTCTTCTTCTGAGTTTGTGTTTTGATCTTTCCTGTCACTATAACCTGGTCAGGTTTTTTTTGGTGGTTGTTATTGTTTTCTTCTTTTTCCCAGACTATTTCTAGATTTTGAATTTTATGTTAAAGTTAGGCCCTGTTCTTGGTGTGGAGGAGGCACTGTCCAAACCTTCAGGTTTTTCATGCTTCTGTTTTCAGAACTAGTTCTGGAGGTCTGTAAACTTTTTATGCTTTCATGATGGTATGATCTAAGGAGAGATGTAATCTTTGCTCTCTTGGCCTGTGCTCTACTCTTTACCCAGGAGAGGATCTTCTTCCCCTGTAGCCACAAGTGCTTACTCCTTTTGGCCCTGGAACTATGACCTGGGCCCCTACTCTCCTATGGCCACAAATGCTAGTGTTCTTTGACCTAGGACTGAGACCCAGAAATGCATATAAGGAATGCAACAGGGTTCTGAACCCAGTGCCAGCAAAGGGTCACTTATAATCAATTTTTGACCAGTGGTCCTATCTCATTACTGTCTGTGGGCTGAGAACTTCCAAAGATGGTGCTGCTGCAGCAGCTGCATTTAAGGCCTGCTACTGATATTGCCAGAGCATGACCTGTGTTTTTCTCTGGAGCCAACCTTTCCAGGCAACTTCTTAAATTGTCCTTGGTTGAAAATTTTTTTCACCCCAACTTTTTGTTGACTCTGCCACACCACAATGTGATTTGAGTTGTTATTTTAAAGTTGTTTTGAGGGGAATTTGGGACAATTCAATTGAATTCCTGCTTTACTATGCCATTTTGGCTTTGCCTCCCAGAAGGCTTCTTATTTACTGCTCAAAGTCCATGCTACCTCCCTTCTTGATTTATCTCCCTCCTCAGCTTCTCTCTCAGGAATCTTTCTGATGTGTAGTAGGCATGGCTTCCTATATCTACAAGGCATTACAAGGCTGTCCATCAGAGCACTGCCAAATTCACTTGGGGCCAAATTGATTTATAATATTTTAGGGCTTTTTAAAAATCTTTACAATTACTTTGTAAATGAAAAATGTCAATGGCAGGGACAGAGGCTAAACCTGTGATTTCCATGGGATAGGGAACTACCATATGAGGAAAGTCCCTCTACCAAGGTAATTCATCACCTTCTTTGCAATGTATAATCTTAAGACAGTTACTCAGAGCACTGAAATATTAAGCAACTTGCCCAGGGACACATAGCCAGGATAAATCAGAGGCAGGATATGATTAGATGTGCCAATGCAAATATTATCCCCATTTTACAAATTGCAAAACTGAGGCTTGAAGACATTTTTCAAGTGTCCCACATCTAATAAGTGTGTGTAATGGGGCTTGAATTCTTTAATTCTAAAGTTCTTTACACTATACTGCAATATCACATTGTGAATACTTAAAGATGGTTTTCTTCACTCTTTATTCAAGGGCTGTAGCTCTATTGGTAGTAATTAAGAGATCCAAGTGAGACATAATAAGGAAATTTTAGGGCGATAAGGTGAAGAATGGATCTCAATTTTAGTGTGGTAATTTTTCTAAGAGGAACAATTTAGTTTCGGATTGTCTAGATGTAATACTGTCCATCAAATCTGACAGGACTTGATGATAGAAAGACCAATGTGGTCAGAAACCCAAAGCAAGGACCTTGGAAACCACCAGAAGTTGCTGTGGTCCGTCAGGGCATGGAATAAAAGTATAGGCATATAGTTCAAGCCCTGGTCACTAGTACTGTCTCCTCAGATGTCATGAAGGGTCCTGAATATTCAGTAACTTGAATTTCAGAGATCCAGGGGGCCTAATCACTGAAGGTGGAGGTTAGCATAGAAAACAAGTGACCCAGGGTGAGAGCAAATGGGGCCAAGCACTCCATACAAAAATTACTGAAGAGGGCAGAGCCTGGCTTTGGTGAGTAGCCCCAATTCAGGAACAAAGGCTGGAAGATAAGCAAACAGGAGATGTATTAGTATCCATAACTATAATTAATCCATTCATGTACAAAAATCTCAGCCTGGGAGAGAATTCTGCAACAAGTACAAGTAGAAATTCAAAGGAAAACAATATTTTTTTAAAATAAGGACTACATGAATACCCACAAGGAATATGTAAAAAATTAAATTAAAATATCTGGAAGAAAGAATTAGAAAGATAAATAGCTTGGAACAGAAAATGAAAAACTTTAATGAACTAATAGACTCCTTGAAAATTAGAGTAGACAAGAAGAAATCAATAATTCCATAACAGACAGTAAGAGATATTAGAACAAAATTTAAAGGTGGAATAGAAACTATGAGGTATTTGCTACCAAAAACAACTAACTCAAAGTAAAAAAAAAATCAAGGAGAGCTGAATAAAAGATTATCAGATTCACTGAAAATCAAGAAATTTTTAAAGTCTTGATAGTATATTTCAAAAAATCATAAAGGAAAACTGTACAGATTTATTAGAACCAGAGTATAATGTGAAAATAGAAAGAATCTGTTTATTACCTCCTGAAATAAATTTGAAAGGGAAAAATTCAAGGAATGGTATAGCCAAAATCCAGAACTCTAAGTACAAACCAAAAAATACTGCAAACTGTTGGAAAGAAATAGTTCAAATATCAAGAAATCACAATCAAGATCACATAAGACCTGGCAGCTTTGATTATAAATAAGAAAAGAGTGCAGAATATAATATTTGAAAAGGCAAACATAAACATAAAGCACTTTTTATACAAATAAACACAGTTATATTTATTGTTCATGGGTAGGTAAAACCAATATAATTTTTAAAATGACAATTTTGCCTATCTAATCTATTTATTCAATGTCATCCCAATTAAATTACTAAAAATTTATTTTACTGAGTTAGAAAAAATAATAAATTTCATTGGGAAGAAAAAAGCTCAGGGACTTCTAAGAAACCAGGGAAAAAAGATACAAAGTAAGTAGATTCAGTAGTATCAGACCTCAAACTATGTCATAAGGTGAGAGCATTGTTGAAGTGTAAAAGGACAATTTCAATAATTTTTAAATTAAAATTTTCTTCTATAAATAAAGCCTATATAACCAAGAACAGAAAGAATGCAGAAAATTGGATAAAAACTTTCATAGACACTCTCAGGTAGGGTGTGATTGTGTTGGAATATTGCTTTAGTGTAGGAAATGATGAGCTGGTTGGTTGAGAAAAACTTGAACTTATGAAGGAAGATGCTTTCCACCTTCAGAGAAACAGATGATAGGAGAAAATAAGCATGCCATGGTCTTACATATATGCGTATGAGTGTATATGTGTACATAAGTGTATGTTTATAGATATCTACATGTATGTGTGTGCTTTTTCACGTATATATATGTGTATATATTATATATCTATATCTATATCTATCTATCTATCTATATGTCTGTCTGTCTATATCCACACTTAATTGTATCCTTCTTTAGTGTAGTGGAAGAGGGAGAGAAAAAAGAAGTGCACATCAGAGAACGAAAGAAAACTGACAAAGAGGAAAAGAAAAGCTGGGCAGCTTTGAAAAAAATGTGTAGTGTTTATTATATAGATTTTCTTGAAATGAAAATTTATTGTTTTATATTGAATCCTCTTTTATGGTGTGTTGCATACATGGCAATGCTTTTTTTTTATCTTTTCTCATTTTGCATTTAAGTTTAAAGTTTAAAAAATACCAAGAAAAGAAAAGAAAGAAGTTACGGAGGTAAATAGAATCTTACATAAACTAAATATTATAGATACCTGGAGAGAACTGAATGGAAATAGAAAAGAATACACCATTTCCTCAGCAGTTTATGGTACCTCACAAAACCTGACCATATATTAGGGCATAAAAACTCTATAGTAAAATGCAGAAAAGCAGAAATACCAAATGTATCCTTATCAGCTCACAATGCAACAGCAGTTATATTCAATAAGAGATCCTAGAAATACAGATTAAAAATTGGAGACTAAATAAGCTAATCTTGAAGAGTGAGTGGTTAAAGAATAAATAGTAGGACTTCCATTGCCAAGATGGTAGAGTGAAGCAGGAAGCTCCAGGAGCCCCAAATTCTCCTCCAAGCAACTTGAAAAGCACCTCAGAACTGATTTGGGTGCAGGAAACATCTGCCTCAATAGTGGGATGGGAGCAAGTTGCTAGATCAGTAGAAGCAAGTCTCAAAGCAAAGGGTCTGTAGCAAGACTCTAAGCCCCATGGCGATCCATCAATGAGGCTCTGCCCTCTTGTAAACCAGCAACCCCTAGGCAAGTCAATAATCTGTGCAGCAGAGCAAGACCCCACCTCATTGGCCTCACCCCCAGTACAAGCCACCAGGGAGGCCCCCACCCCATTCTTGACCAGTAGTGAGATCCTACCCCTGAGACCAGCCAAGAGCAAGGCCATACATTTCAGGCTAGACAGCAGACAGTCCCTGTTTCCATAGCAACCTAGCAGCAAGCAGAAGACATAATGTTACACTTAGCAAATCCTAGAGAAAGACCTTAAAAACTAGTGGAAATAATTAACAACTTTAGCAAAGTTTCAGGACACAGAATAAACCCACATAAATCACTCACATTTTTATACATTATGGACAAAATCCAGCAGCAAGAGATAGAAAGAGAAATTCCATTTAAAATATCTATAGACAATATAAAATTCTTAAGAGTCTACCTGCCCAGAGAAACCCAGGAACTATATGAATGCAATCACAAAATACTTTTCATGCAAATAAAGACAGATCTAAGCAAATGGAAAAATATTAATTTCTCATTGGTAGGCTGAGCCAATATAATAAAAATGACAATTCTACCTAAATTCATTTATTCAGTATCCTACCAATCAAACTACCAAAAATTATAGAGCTACAAAAAATAATAAAATTAATCTGGAAGAACAAAATGTCAAAGATATCAAGGGAATTAATGAAAAAATGTGAAGGCCGGTGGTCAAGTCATACCAGATCTCAAACTGTAGTATAAAGCAGTAATTATCAAAACAATCTGGTACTGGCTAAGAACTTAGAGTGGTAGATCAGTGGAATAGAGTAGGTACATGGCACATTATATTAAGTGACCATAGTAATCTAGTATATGATAAACCCAAAGATCCAAGCTTTCGGAATAAAAACTCATCATTTGACAAAAACTGCTGGGAAAACTGGAAAACAGTATGGCAGAAACTAGGTACAGATCAACATCTCATACCATATATCAAGTTAAGGTCAAAAAGGGTACATGATTTTCACATAAAGAGTGATACCATAAACAAATTAGAAAAACAAGGAATAGTCTACATGTCAGATCTACAGAGAAGGGAAGAATTAATGGTCAAACAAGAGATAGAAAGCATTATGAAATTATATATATATATATATAAATATATATATATATATGTATGTATACATACACACACACACACATATATATTATATATATAATGGCACAAACAAAAACCAATGCAAACAAAATTACAAAGAAAGCAGAAAATGGAAAAAAATTGCAACAAATACCTCTGATAAAGGCCTTGTGTCTCAAATATGTAGAGAACCGAGTAAAATTTATAAGAATGCAAATCATTCTCCAATTGATAAGTGGCCAAAGGATATGAACAGGCAGTTTTCAAAGAAATCGAAGCTATCTATAGTCATATGAAAAAATCCTCTAAATCACTATTGACTAGAGAAATGCAAATTAAAACAATTCTGAGATACCATTTCACACCTATCAGATTGGCTAACATGAGAAAAAAGTTGAGTGCTGGATGTTGAAGGGGATGTGGGAAAATTGGGATGCTAATGCACTGTTGGAGTTCTGAACTTATCCAAGCATTTTGGAGAACAATTTGGAACTGTGCTCAAAGGGCTATAAAACTCTGCATACCCTTTGATCCAGCAATACCACTGCTAGGTTTTTATCTCAAAGACATTTTTTTAAAAGGGGAAATGGACTTATATGCACAAAAATATTTGTGGCAGGTATTTTTTAGTGGCCAAGAATTTTAAATTTAGGTTATGTCCATCAAGTGGGGATATGATTGTGATGGAATATTATTCTGCTATAAGAAATGACAAGTAGGATGATTTCAGAAAACCCTGGAAAGACATATGAACTGATGCATAGTGAAGGGAGCAGAACCAGGAGAATATTAACAGCATATTGTATGATGAAGAATTGTTAATAATTTAGCTATCAACAATACAATGACCCAAGACAATCCCAAAGGACCACATCATGAAACATGCTATCTACCTCCAGAGAAAGAACTGATCTTGTCTGAGTACAGACCAATACAGAAATAGAATACTATTTTTCACTTTTTTTTGTTGTTTGAATCTGCTTGTACAAAATGAAAACTATGGTAATTTTTTACATGATTGCACACCTATGACCTATATCAAATTGCTTGCTGTCTCAAGGAGTGGGGAGGGGAAAGAGAGAGGGATATAATTTGGAACCCAAAACTTAAAAATAAATGTTAAAAATTGTTTTAACATGGAATGGGGGGAAAACAAAATATTAGTTTAAAAAAGAACTAATTACGGAAACAATAAATTTCCTTAAAGAGAATGACAATAATGAAAAAATAAAATAAAACCTATGGGATAAAGCAAAAGCAGCAATTACAGGAAAATGTATATCTCTACATCCTTCTACCAATAAAATACAGAACAGACCAGTGAATTGGGTATGAAATTAAAAAAATAATTCCCAATTAATCACCAAACTGGAAATCTTAAAAATTAAAGATGAGATTAATAAAATTGAGTGTAAGAAAACCAGTGTATTAATAAAAAAACTAGGAGTTGGTTTTATGAAAAAAAAATAGATAAATCATTGGTTATAATTATTAAAAAAGAGAGAAGGAAACCAAACCACTAGTATTAAAAATGAAAGGGTGAATATATTATTAACAAAGATGAAATCAAAGCAATTATAAGGAATAATTTTGGCAGATTATATGCCAACAAATTTAACAATATAAATGAAATGGAAGAATAGTTATAAAAATATAAACTGCCTAGATGAACAGAAAAGGAAATAGAATATCTAAATAAAACTATTTTGAAAAATAAATTGAATAGGCCATAAATGAGCTTCCTAAGAAAAAAGCATCAGGACCAGATGGATTTATGAGTGAATTCTACCAGACATTTAAAGATCAATTATTCCAATATTAAATAAATTATTTGAAATAATAGGAAATGAAGGCAGACTCCTTTTGTGAAACAAATATAGTACTGATACCTAGACCAGGAAGAGCAAAGACAAAAAGAAAATTATAGACCAATCTCATTAATGAATATTTATATAAAAATACTAAATAAAATACTAGCTAGGAGACTACAACAATATATTACAAAGATTATACATTGTGACCAAGTAGGGTTTATACCAGGAAAAACCCATGAATGAAGATGCTATCCACATCCAGAGAAAGAATTGGTGAGTAGAAGTATATATAGTATGATTTGGCATATGTGTTTATGCATATACATGTGTATGTATATATATATATATATATATATATATATACACACACACACACATACATATATATCTATATTAGACACATATGTTTAATGGTAGCCTTCTCCAGGACAGGATAAGGAGGGAGGGAGAAAGATAATTAAAAATGCACAGCAGAGAACAAAAGAAAACTTAGAAGAAAGTACAGAAAAGCAGGGCAACTTTGCAAATGATGTATAGTATTTATTACATAGTTTTTTTTAAAATGAGATTGTGAAATGGAAATTCATGGTTTTATATTGAATCTTCTTTTATGTTGTGCTGCATCCATGGAAATGTTCTTTTTTGGTTTATTTTAATTTAAATTCAAAATTGAATAAATTTTTAAAGAGAGAAATTCAGAGCATCTTGGGAAGTAGGAAGTGATGCAGAGTGAAGTGAAGATAACCAAGAGAACAATTTATACAATGACAACATTTTAAAGCAAAATAACATTGAAAGACCTCAGGGTTCAAGGCAATGACCAGCCACATTTCCATAAGATGAATCATGTTATCTATATCACAGCAGAGAGGTGAGAGACTCGAGGTACAGAACTAAAAACATTTTTGGACATGGCCTCTGAGTATATTTGTTCTGCTTGACTTGCTTACTTGTTACTAGCATTTTTGTCTTTTTTAGTTTGTTTTCATTTTTTTTTTTAATTCAAGAAGAGTGGGGATCAGAAATTTAATGTCAAAACAAAAGAAAGAAAAGAAAAAAGAGGAAGGCTGCAGAAACACTTGAAAAAAAAATCCAGAGGACTAAAGAAATTAGTTCGATGGAATCTGAGATGAGCAAGACAGGTTTGAAATAATGGGTCTAAATTATTACAAAGCTTTTCTTTAAAGCAAACTATATATGCATCCATCCTGTCATACAAGAAAACAGTTTGAAATCATGTCCCACAAAGAATTGGAAACTGAGGGGGTGCCCATCAATCGGGTAACAACTGAACAAGTTGTGCTATATGATTGTGATGGGATATTGTTGTGCCATGAAAAATGATGAGAGGGATGGTTTAAAAAACCTGGGAAAACCTATATGAATCGATGCAGAGTAAAGCAAGCAGTACCAGATCATTGTACACGGTAGCAGCAATAATGTAATGAAGATCAAGTATGAAAAACTTAGCTACTTTGATCAATACAATTATTCAAGACAGATCCAAAAGATTTATGATGAAAAAGGTGATCCACCTTCAGAAAGATAACTAATCAACCCTGAGTGCAGATTGAAGCATATTTTTTACCTTTACTTTTCTTGCTTTTTTGCAACATAGCTGATAAGAAATAATTTTTGCATGATTTCATATGTATAATTGATATTATGTTGCTAATCTTCTCAGTGGGTAAGGGAGGGGCTTAAAGGAGGGAGAGAATTTGAAACTCATTTTTAAAAGAATGTTAAAAATAAATAACATTTTAAAAAGAAACTATGCTTCCAAGGTTGCCAAATAACTATACCCCTTGACCCAACTATATCAGTGATAATGCTATAAACCAAAGAAATCAAGGGAAAGAAGAAGACATATGTACAAAACTATTTGTAGCAACTCTTTTCATAGTAGCCAAAAATTGAGAAGTAATGTGGTAACCTTCTATTGAGGAATAGCTAAAGAAATTATGGTATATGAATGCAATTAAATACTAATGTGCCATAAGAAATGATGAAATGGGCAAATTTGGAGGAAACTGGGAAGGCCATTAGAAATTGATGTAAAGCGAGCAGAAGTAGAGCAGCAGTTCATATAATAGTAGCAACATTTTAGAGAGAGAAAATTATTATGATAAAACAACTTTGAAAGACTTTAGGACTCTGATCAGCACAATGCTATGAGTCCAAAAGTATGGAAATTAAACACTCTATACAATCCTACATGGAGATGATTAAATTAAAATGCAGAAACAGACATACAATTTCTGACATGACTAAAGTGAGAATGTGTTTTGTTGGACTATGTATCCATTTGCTGAAAAAATTGTTTTGAGGATTTATTTGTTTGTTTGTTTTTATAAATTTGCTCAGATGGGGAGAGTTTAGTAGGAAAACAGATTAATAAAAATACCATTACTTGAAAAATTAAAATAAACTTTTTAAAGTAAGAGGTATGGAATAAAGATTGATGGTTTCACATAACAATTCTCTTTTCACGTTCTACTTTGTATTTGGAAATGTTCACAGTTTGGTTGGGGTTTTTCTGTTAAATTCAGAATATTTTTAAAAAGAATCAAATATCAGACATTTGCTGCAATCATTGACTTAGGGGTAAGATTTGAGTTTAGAAATTCAATTAGAAATCATATTCTAGACTGGTATCCATATTTCTAAGATGATTTCACTAATTCTGGCTTCCATATCCATTTTTCATGTCTTCAGGACAATATTCAGGCATAGTTGGGGTATTTTGGTGCTTACCAATGTCAGTTACTCAAGATTACTAATAAGCAAGTGTTTATTAAAGACCTAGAATGTAAGTTTATGAAGGCATTTTATCTTACAATTGGAAGGGACTTTATAATTCTTTTGGCCCAATTGCTTCATAATAGATGAAAAATATAAAAAGCAAGGCCTGGAGATGTATAATGATTTTTCCAAAATCTTAGATTTGTGGCAGAGACAAAACTAGAATCCATATTACACTGGTTTGAAGTCTAAATCCCTTTCCTCAACTTAATGATATGTGTCACTCTGGTATCCTCACCTAGACTTAAACTCCTCAAGACAGGGTCATATAGTTTTCTGTCTTCCATAGCACTTGACATAGTACTGAATATATTGGAAATTTCCAACATAGACATGTTGGTCTTTCCCCTTCCCTACAACTTGGTCAATCAAGACAAAAGAGACAGAGGGAGAGACTTAACATCAAAGATAAAATATGATGTACATCATCTATCCTTAAAGGTTTTGCAATTTAGTTAGTGATATGTTATCAAGACAACAATTACAAAATAATTAAGCATTAAACTGTGAGGTAAGAAGTATTACTCCAAAAGAGAGGGAGATCATTTAGTGTGGGCTAGAGTAGTTATAGAAGGCTTCATGAAGAGGTGAGACTTAGTTAGACCTTAGAAGATGGGTAGAATCTAGAGAGGCAGAGAACATTTGGGAAGGGAGGGTGAAGGGAGAGGTGAGGTAGGTAAATTTACCATTATAGGAGACAATGAGAAAACCAAACTACACAGAAAACTATTTGTTTGGGAAATAATGGATATTTAGGGGGAAATTAGCTGGATAGTCTGAGGTCACATTGTGGAGGACCATGATATTTCCATTTGGCACATATATCCAGGGGTGTAAATATGCAAAACATTATGCTTTTTCTCCGATGTTTTGAAGAACCCTAATGCTTTCAGGGTCAAGACTTCAACAGAGTTAAAGTGTTCTTACAAAGCCCCGAGCAAGGAATGTCTAGAATTTAAAGTGCTTTGTGTTTGTGTTTGACGTCCCATTTCCTGGATTGACTGGAGTCTGCTACTCCCTCACCATTATTTCCGAATGGTGGGGAAACTGCCTGTTATCTCCCACCAGCACTGATCCCTGGGTAACGGCCCAATTTCTCTGTACTCTAGTACCAAGAGGATAATTCCGTGAAAAATACATGAAACCAATCTTATTTACCTTGAAGACCTCTACTCCAGATATATAAGAATAGACCTTCACACCACTAGGAGCATTAAGCCTGGGATATTTTTATACTTAATGAGAGTCATTAGCAGTTTAATGTTTTAAAAGGGCAAATGGATGGATGAATGAAAATTAAAAGTCTGGATTAATGCGTCTCTAGGAAACCTATCCTTCTCACCCTGGAGATGCATGTCCCATGAAAGCCAATAGAGGGTGCTGTAGATCCTGTGCCTCCTTAGTTGGACTGTGGATCCTAGGTGGTACAGCATCCCAGGGAGAGGTCCCTGAATTCCAACTGTCTCTGGACTTCAATGTGAAGCTGTGTCTCGAGGACTAGAAACGTCATGGATGGGATGACTCTTATAAGGGAGAAGTGGAAGTATTTGGAAAACGGGGTCAGAGAAGAAAGGGGTATCACAGACAATGAGAGCTTTCTCTGCTAGGAATCCCAAGACCCCTGTAACTCCCCTAGCAAATCAGAGGACTCAGGCAGAGCTTGTGAAAGAGGGCAGACAGGGGGATAAGAGATCAGCATCCTGCAAACGAAGAATTGGTAAAGGGACACAGAAAGCGCTGAAAACGCCAAGCCCCCAGGAAATAAAGATTAGAACTATCCTGAAAAGAAGGACCTGTAAAGATACCTAGACCCTGCTTGTTTCTGTGGACTTATTTCGGTGCTGAAGGAACGGCTACAGAGCACGCAAAGTTTTCCTGCGCAGCTCAAAGTGCAGTACTTCATGGAAAAAGAAGGAAAAAAAGGAAGGAAGGAAGGAAGGAAGGAAGGAAGGAAGGAAGGAAGGAAGGAAGGAAGGAAGGAAGGAAGGAAGGAAGAAAAATGAAAATCTGTCTTGACGATCTAGCTGTTTAGATAAAAATATATCTGGGAGCTCTCCAGCACCTGTCTCTTAGAACACGCGGACGCTAGATGTATAATAATGAAGAACGGAATAAAAACAATATATTCAGCTTCAATTTCCGAACAAGAAGATCATTTAGTTTCTCTTCTCTTGTGTGCATGTATCTCATTCTGTCAATTGCAGGTGTGTCTATCTCTGAGCATAATCCTTAGTCCTTGTCTCTCTTTTCTCCCCTTCACTTTCTTTGAATCTTTAAGGGTCTCCCTGGAAGTGTGGCATAGTAGCTAAAGAGTAGGTCTCGGAAGCAGAAAGCCCAGGCTTCAAATCTGGGCTTGGACACATATTGGCTAAGGGACTCTGGGCAAGTCACATAAATCATCAGTGCCCTCTAGGAGGCAACTATCTAAGACCAGGTGTTGATACGCCTAAGTAAAGGTATTTCTCTCACTTGGGGGTTTCCTATATCAATGAAAAACACACAGAAAGTTTCTTAGGTCTTCCTGAGATTGCTCTTCTCTATTAATGTTCCAGGTTCCCAATTTTTTTTGTTCATCCACCTCTGTTCCTCTTAGTTATTTGTTGACTTTTCCCGGTGGGAGCAGACATCTTGGGCATAGACCACGTCTGAGAAGCCTGAACTGGAGGCTCCTAGAAACTTTAGATCCAGTCTTCTCTGATGGATCCAGGAGATATGGCCTAGGGTTGGAATGGTTGGGGAAATCGTTCAAATGGAGACAAACTAGGGATCAGGAGACAGTCCTAAGACAAAATGTATCTAAGATAAAGTCCCAGGCTTTTTATGGATGAAGTATCAATCTATGTCAGGTTCATTCTCAAATCGAAATGGATCCCTCTGCCTCATTGGGGATTTACAAATAAATTCCTAAAATAAATAGCTTTGAATTCACCAGATTAAAGAGTAAGACTTGCTCTGCGCCCCTCTTTCCGTTTAGGAGAATGGGAGCCCTAGAGAAAAGATCGTGTGCAAGAGTACAACCCCTACTCCCAATAAAGGTATCTTTGACCAGCCAGAAAATTGGGCGGGGTGTGTGTGTGTGTGTTTGTGTGTGTCTGTGTGTGCATGTGTGTGGAGGAGGAGGAGGGTTGGAGGGAGAGAAAATTGGGTTGCGAAGGGAGCTGCTGACAATGTACTTCAGCATCCCCCTAAAAATGGGGGTAGTAAGCCGAAAGGTCGGTGCGGGGAAAGAGAACTTCTCCAGCCCAGTATCTCAAGGTCTCCACTTCTGAGTCTGCTTAAGTGTTCCGGCCTGTGCTGCCAGCTCCGTTCCCGGGAGCACATGAGGAACTCTGAGAAACAGCTTCCTTAAGGACCGAGAACTGGGTAGGCTGTTCTTGAAAGGGGCAATTTTTTTCCCCTTCCGGTTGTTTAACCCCTTGAAGCAGAGTAAAGTTTCGGGAAATCTCAGGCGCCGAAGGTACAAGGAGGAAAAGGGTAAGATAGCTCCAGACAGGGCGTCAAAGCTCAGTTCTCACGGCTGAATTACATCCCAAACCTCATAAGTAAACAGTGCTTCTGCGCACTCAGACCCTGTGACCAACTCTACCAATGAGCCTAGAAAAAGGAGTGGAGGAGTGTGGGGAGGAAATGCAGCGCTGCAACCTTTTCCAGAGGACCGGGAGCTTCTCAACTCTGGGAAAATATAGAGTGAAGAGGAAGGGGTTGGCCTGTCCAGCTCTAGAAGACTGGTATTACTACACAGAAAGGGTGAAATGAAGTGGAGGGGGCGGTGTAACCGGGAAGCACGGTTCACAGTTTTAGATTCTTAGCCGGCTGAACTTGTAATCAGAATTACATAGAATTGGAACGGCGAGTCGGGGAGGGATATATACACACACACGCACAACTTTCCTAGACAGGAAACACGGAGAAAAAGTAATCTCCAAAGGGGTGAGAGGATGAGAGAAAAATAATAATGGCCATTTGAAAATACTCTGAAGGAAACAGAGCCAAGTCCTCTGCTCAGTCCCCTGCTCACACACACACACACACACACACACAGAGCGAATTGGGTGTTTGAACTGGTTTACGTTTAATGTAGTTTTTTTTTTTTTGTAACAGTACAATAATAAAATCATGATCGCATCAAAGTTGGTCCGAAAGAGAAGTCCCATGGAAAGCCAATTCCTCTTTTCCCACTTCATCTCCGTCTCAACTTCGTTATCACGGAGGGAAGAAAGTCTGAAAAGGAGAAAAAGAAACCAATGCTATCATTTGAACGATTATTTAAGGGTCACGGGAAAGGTGTAATGCAGAGTTTTGTAAATCTCAGCTCACTTCCCAGTCCCTGAAGGTTTCTCCCAGAAGGATTTAAGGGCTTTTCTAGGCAGCTCAGGGGTTCGTCCTAATTTGTCGTAAGACCAAGCTTCTTTGCTGTCTAAAAAGACACAGTTGCCAGAGGAGAATGGAGCGAGTCTCGGAGCTTGGCATAGCCGGTTTACCCTAATCACAGGTCGCATGTGATTGACAGCGCCTCTTACGTAGTCACATTTCCCTCAAGGCAATAATAAGGTTTAACTGGACTCAAAGCTATGATACACAAGTTCTTGTAGACTCAGGGGGAGGGAATGAAACTTCCTACAAAAAATAGGGGATGATTTGGAATAATGTCCTTAAACTCCACCGGGAATTAAAACAAAGAACAAAACTGTTGCCTTCTTTCACTTTGTCTTTTCCCTCCTTTAGCTTATTTTTAGTGTTATGTATGGTGAAAAATATATAAGCAGAGAGGTTTGAAGGGAGTGGGGAAGAGGAACAGAGACCTTTAGGGGTATAAATTGGTCTTAAAAATCAGGCTGTAGCAAGCACTACTTACTGCTAAAGAAGGCAGATCTAATGCAAAATAAAATGGAAAGGAAAGACTTTCCTTTAGACGTTTTCCTTTCTGGAAGCTCTTGGCGGAAACCATGGAACAAGAGTTAGCCAAGGTGTTTGTATTCTACAAAATTTTGTTTAGGTAAGGTGAGCAATATGAACTTTCCTTGAAGGAAATAGCTGTGTATGGAGAGTGTTCTACGTAAATATCCTATTGAAATGAGCTGTAGAAATGCATATTGTTTCATTTTGTATGTGGTATAGATTTGGCTTTAAAATATTTGGAAAATGTGAAACACCATAGAAAAAGAAACTCTTTTGGCTAATCCTTTGAGTTCACAGGAGAAAAAGTGCTTAAACGAGTATTTATTGATGTGTGTGTGTGCATATGTATTTACACATATATACAAAATATAGAGTCAACTAAAAGAACTTACTTGTTCCTTCATATAAAGATATCATTGAGGGGATGGAGACTTTATGTTCTAAATACTGTCTGCATTTCCCATTCCCTGACTAAGCTTTGGGGCCACACAATCAGATTCCCACTAAGAGAATTTGGGTGACATATGTAAAAAGGTTCAGATGTGTTCAGATGTCTTCCTCTCTCCCTAGGCTTGGAATGCAGAATTAGGAAGTAGTGCAGAATTCCTTTTGAAAGAAATATTAAATGAAGAAGCTCATCTGAGCTATATCTTGTTTTTGAATGCTACCCTTCTCCAACAGTATTGTTTCCCTGTTTCCAGTAGCAAATTGTGGTGGTCATTAAAACTGAATGAAAAATTTCAGTAGTAAGGGAGATAGATGGTTGGGTACTGTAATTCTTCCCACGTGGCCCTTTCCGGTGTAAGAGGAAAATAAATATTTGTTTTCATATATTCTTAAAATCCTAAACAAGCAAATAGGAAAAGAAACTTGGAAAAATGTGTTTCTGTTGAGGAAAGGGAGCCTGCGCCTTTAAAAAGCCTGAATTAAAGTGTCAAATGGTGCAACATGTTCAAATTGCAAGTCACTGAAATGGTGGGGAGAGAAAAGTAAATGACTCCTTGACCTGCTACTACAAATGACCTTGAGGCCAATACTTCATAAGAAAAATGCCTTATGTCTTCAACGTTCCTTGGGTCCAGAATTGCTCCCAAAGACAAAAACAAACTAATAAATTAAAAGACAAAAACAAAATCAGCACAAGATGAGCAAAAAGTAAGTGATTTTCCAGTCTGAAATTAAGAGTCCGATTCCATAATTGATGTCCTCTATTAAGGGCACCTCTGTGACAGAAAGGGAGTACAAGGGACCACAAGAAGCACCCCTAAACTGCTGTTGGCATAGGAAAGAACTCTCTCGGCCTGCAACAAACTAAAGGTACAAGGCTTACATTTGAAGAATGGAAACTCATAATAGAAACCTACTTTACCCTCAATGGTTTCTTGCTCACTGAGCAAAAGACGCACAATGAAGCAAAATTATCCTTTTATATTAATATCCAATGCAATCACATGGTGACCATTTACAGCAGCGCTTTAAATACATTTGATTATTTCCCAAGTGTACTTTAGCATTTTTTTTTAAGCATGGGGAACGAGTCTGGAGAACACTGATCAAAATAAATTTTCCCCGGGTTCTCTAAAACTGGGAGCCACTGGCCTCTGGACATGTAGGCTGTTCTTTTTCCTCCTCCCCAGTGTGTTGAATGGGATCTCTTTGACTCTATTTCCGCTGTCCAGAAGAGACTTTGATTCCAGAGTTTGGTTTTGTCAAAAGGAATAGAGAGGAGAATATGTCTGCTTCCCTTCTTCTTTTCCTCAAGAAGAAGTGAAAATAGATTTCTTCAAGACCTCAGTTTCTGTCTGAAATTGTGTTCACTCAAGCCTCGAAGCCTTGTGCCTCTGCGTCCCCTGGAATGGAAAGATCCTCCTGAGGGTGGTGGCTAGGGGTGGTGCCATCTATATCGATCCACTCCCATCTAATTAACGAACTAATCCCCCACTTCCACCCCCTAACTCACATCCAAGTCTTCCCAGCCATGTGTCCACCCGATTGAGTTTTTACCCTGGCATCTTTATTGGTACATACATCCTCTGCCAGAACCTGGGCAGATGTGAATGTGTGTATGTGTATATGTGTGCGTGTGAGTCGAAATGTGTAGCGATGCTCAGTAGTTGAGGGCCTGGTAGAGGTGAAGCAGCCTCCCCAGGGGCGCGTGTTCCGTTCCCTTCCTAAGCTGCGACTCAACCCAGCACGATTCTTCTCTGGTAGGAAAGAAGGGGCTGAGGAGCAGAGCGCTGTCTCTTTGACAGCGTTAGGAAAGACAGACCAGCGGGATCGTCTTTGGGAACAATATTAGTCTGGAGTTCTCTAATTTGTTCGCTATTCGCTCTCTGCTGAGAAAAGTCCGATGTGGTCAGAAGCAAACTGGAGGGCACAAGTCTGGGAGGGCAGTGGGGAGCTGGTCTGGCGGGCTCAGGTGATAATCAAAACTCCATCCCATCACCAAATCCCCCTGTCCTGCTAGCCCCGTAACCACAGGAGAAAGTAATTTCACTTTTTCATTCTGCAAGTTGATTGAAAAGCAGCATTTACCTTCTCTCTCTCACTCCTCCTCTTTTGCTCCCCCCACGATCCCTCCCTGCTTTCATTCCCTCCTCTTCCTCTCCCCCACCCACCATACCGACACCCCACAAGAAATCAAGGGGGTGAGGAGTTGGGGGGAGGGAAGGGAGAGAAAAATGTCTCGGGTCCCGTCTCTCCCTCTCTCTTCTTTTAAGACTTAAAAATCCTGACAAGTGAAACTTAAAGGTGTTTACCTTGTCATCAGCATGTAAGCTAATTATCTCGGGCAAGATGTAGGCTTCTATTGTCTTGTAGCTTTAGTGCCTACGCCCCGCCTCTGGTGGCTGCCTAAAACCTGGCGCCTGGCTAAAACAAACGGAAGGCAGCCCCTGAGCCTCCACTCAATCCAATTAAGGCGGACTTGGTCCACTCCGTTACGTGTACATCCAACAAGATCGGCGTTAAGGTAACACCAGAATATTTGGCAAAGGGAGGGGGAAAAAGCAGCGAGGCTTTGCCTTCCCCCCTCTCCTTTTTTTTTTCCTCCTCTTCCTTCCTCCTCTAGCCGCCGCCGAATCATGTCGATGAGTCCAAAGCACACGACTCCTTTCTCTGTGTCTGACATCTTGAGTCCCCTGGAGGAAAGCTACAAGAAAGTGGGCATGGAGGGGAGTAACCTCGGGGCTCCGCTAGCGGCATACAGACAGAGCCAGGTAGCCCAGCCGGCTATGCAGCAGCATCCGATGGGTCACAACGGGACCGTGACTGCCGCCTACCATATGACTGCTGCTGGGGTCCCCCAGCTCTCGCACACCGCTATGGGGGGCTACTGCAACGGCAACCTCAGCAACATGAGCGAACTGCCTCCTTACCAGGAGACCATGAGGAACAGCGCCTCGGCCACAGGCTGGTATGGGGCCAACGCGGATCCACGCTTTCCCTCCAGTAAGTGTTACCCCACGAGTGGGCAAGAAGGGAATGGGTGAGTGCGGGGGAGGGGAAGCTTGGTTCACTGAGGGGACGTCCAGGCAGCGGCGCAAAGGAGTAGGAATGCAGGGAAGTTGGGGGGTCCTCCCTCTTCTACCTATCTGTCAAGGGAAGCAAAGAGAAGAAGGGTAACAAGGTCCTGGGTGTCCCAGACACTACTCAATGGAAAATCTCCCTGTATTTGTCTTCCTCTTCTCCATACCCTCTTTATCTCTCCCAATACCTCTTTGGCGAGGTCTAAGAGAAAGAAAAATGAGGCAGAATAATATGGGTAGAGACTGTGACCTTAACATGGGGAAATGTTTCCTGTGGGAATGAAGTAAGTTGATGGGGACTCGGGGGGGGGGGGGGCGGTGGAGAAGGCGAGTGGCATCAGGGAGCTACAATCGCGGCCTGGCCTGAGATTGCGGGAAAAGCAAGAAGGGAGTTAGTCCAGGGTACAAAGCACAGAGTACTCTTACTCCAGCCACGGACTAAGTAACTAGAGAAAGGAGGAAGGAAATGCTGAGAGGAAAGAAATTAATGAAGTCCTTTGCTCTGGAGGGCAGGAGACTTCTCTAAACAGAAGTAGGCGGTTTCACCTTCCATCAACCGCTGAGGGGTTGACTGGGTGAGGAGACATGCAGAATATGGGGAGTGGGAGGATCAGAGCTGTTTTAGCCTAAAGCTTTTCCCAGCCCCACAATTCCAGATCTCTGATTTTTCTCTCAAATATGAAGCCCATTCATATTAAGGCCCTCAGGCTCCTCTATCCATCCTATTGAAATGAGTTATGTTGGAAGTTGATCCAGGCTTTTCCAAGGGAATTGAGACTTTTCTCTGCAGAAGCGAGTAAATGGGGATATATATGTATATGTGTATATACACACACATATGTATATGTACATATACACACATACGTACACATATATGTGTGTATATATGTATATGTGTGTGTGTGTGTGTGTGTGTGTGTATACACACTGCCCAGAAAGCGGGAAATCTGAATTTCCAGTCTGTGAACTGCAGTTAGGATTGCATCTAGGATTCCCGCAGAAGTCCCTCAAGGATTATACTGTCTCATTGAGTCTTCTAGACCAAGAGAGAAAGTAGTTTTTTCCGCTTAAAAAAAAGTAATGAAAATCCCCAGCCTCCCTTTCTTCTGCCCGGGGGACTGCCTGAGCTGGTGAACAGTATGCCTGGACGGGGCGGTCAGGGCCTAGAGGGGTGGGGTGTGAGGCTGTAGTTAGGGGGACCTGAAGCGGAAATGTCGCCAAGGTCCCCAGCCCGACCCATGTACTGTTGTCGCCTTACAGTCTCCCGCTTCATGGGCCCCACGAGCGGCATGAACATGAGCGGCATGGGAGGCCTGGGCCCTCTGGGGGACGTGAGCAAGAACATAGCCCCGCTGCAGAGCGCGCCGAGGCGAAAGCGCCGGGTCCTCTTCTCCCAGGCGCAGGTGTACGAACTGGAGCGGCGCTTCAAGCAGCAAAAGTACCTGTCGGCTCCTGAGAGAGAACACCTGGCGAGCATGATCCACCTTACGCCTACCCAAGTCAAAATCTGGTTCCAAAACCACCGCTACAAGATGAAGCGTCAGGCCAAGGACAAGGCCGCCCAGCAGCAGATGCAGCAGGACAGCGGTTCCTGCCAGCAACAGCAGCAGTCCCCGCGAAGGGTGGCAGTGCCAGTCTTGGTCAAGGATGGCAAGCCATGCCAGGCGGGCTCCAACGGCCCCAGCGCTGCTAGCCTGCAAGGCCACCAGCAGCAGGGGTCCGCGGCTGCGGCCATCACTGTGTCCAGCAACGGCACCAGCCTGAGCCAGCACCCGAACCACCAGTCCAGCAGCGCTGGTCAGTCCCCGGATCTGGCCCAGCACTCCGCCAGCCCTTCGTCCCTCCAAAGCCAAGTGTCCAGCTTGTCCCACCTGAACTCTTCGAGCTCGGACTATGGCGCTGCCATGTCCTGTTCTACCTTGCTGTACGGTAGGACCTGGTGAAAGGATTTCATACCAAAAACAAATGAGCCCTCCCTCCACTCTCCACATTTCCCCACCACACCACACACAGATAAGAATCAGATCAGCTGCTCCCATATTATGTTTCAACTTTTCTTAATAGTCTTTCCCCGTTTAAACAAAAGAAAGAAAACAAAAACCAAACTGCTGGACGTCTTTCTTTTCTGTGCTTTTTTAATTTTGTGCGTTTTAATAGAAGCAAAAAAAAATGAATTTAAGGTTTCTTTAAGGAATCTTTAGACAGAAAGAGACGGACAGAAAAAAGAAACACTTTGGGGGTTTCTCTTAGGTGATGAAAATGGGTTTAGAACGCCTGAATGGGGCTTTTCTGAGAGGGCCATTATGACTTTAAAAGAGTGTGTGTGTGTGTGTGTGTGTGTGTACACATACGTATGTTATATGTATATATACACACAGGTATATCGTATATACATATTCATGTATATATATATGCAAACATATATATGTATGTGTATGTGGGTATACTCTATGCACATATGCGTACAAATATACTTATACATACATATATACACACATACACGTATACACACATACACGCATAGTAGGAAACAACATTCACCCACACACTTTACCAGTGAAGGATGCTCGAATGTAAATACAAGGATTTCGGAAGTGGGGATCCTGGGGAAAGAGGAAAGGCGCTTTTACCAAACCCACTCGTCACAGAAACAAAGGAGGCACAAGGCATCCCAGGCTTCAATCCCTCAGTCTCCTCCTGGCCCCCAATCTGGCTGCTTAAGGCAGAGGAAACATTTTCACTGGCCTTGGTATAACATTTTTTTCTTACCTTTGATGTGAACCTGTAGCTGTATAATGCTGTCAAAAGTTGGACTAAACATCTAGTTTTTAGTATCTGTATATTTTGTTGTAAAAAGGAAATTCTGCAACTTCCCCCTACCTATTCACCCCTTCACATTTTTTATGGACGTTGACAGATCCGTGTATATTATTTGGCAGTTTGGTATTTGCGAAGTCAGTCTTTTTTTCTGTTGTAACTTATGTAGATATTTGGCTTAAATATAGTTCCTAAGAAGCTTCTAATAAATTATACAAATTAAAAAGATTCTTTTTTTCTTCTATTAATACCCCTTTTAGTTTTAGTGATTGTGGGAGTTTGTTGGGACTGAGGGAGGGGCATATCACCACTCCCTCACAGGGAAATTAGACTTGTTTTAGCCTCTCACTAGAGAAGGGATTGAATCTTCAAGAGCTGCTGGGGTGAGGAAGACCCAAATCTATTCAGATGGAGACCAAAGCTTTTGCTCAGCCCACCGAAAATAAATTTGTGGCCACTCCTGGGAGCCAGATATCCTGAGGATTGGAAAGGAAAATTATTTGTAGGAGATATAACAAGAGATGGAAAGTGAAGAACAAAAATTTAAAAAATCCCTCTTAGTTTAGAAAAAACATCTCTCACTTGCTCTATAAGATATTAAGAAAATTCTTAATTCCTCCACTGGAGATATAATTTTAATAATGCTGAAAGATGTCATTTTTAAGGGAATTGGTTGTACTCAGAACTTACCTAAATCATTTATGTTTGAATCCTTCATAGTTTTCCTGCAATGAATTTGAATTAGATATGTATGTATATGTATGTCTCTTTAAAATGGTAGTGGGTAGGGGAGAAGAAGAAACAGAATTTGTGCCCTTAAACAGTTGAAAGAGACTTGCTGACTTCAGGTTCAGTGGCTCTACCATGAGGGTTTCTTTGTGGATTGTTTTCTTTGCAGACGATTTTTAGCTGGATCACTAGGATGAGGAGACAAGAGTCATGTGAGATAAGGGTTGCAGGATTGCGGGGACAGGGCTGGAAGAGCCCTCAGAATGGAGGCTGTAGGTTGGCTAATGGTTAGGGCTTTATTCGATTTGTATCCAACTCTGGAATCCTAAATCCTTTCTGCAAAGAATCTTTAGCATCACTCTACATCCATTCCTTCCTGATTCCTCTTTTCTCCCAATTTTCTTTGATTTTTTTTCACCCTTTCTCTTCTCCAGGAAGTGAAGGAAAACAGCTCCAAGGGTAGGTTGAGTTAAAGAACTCTCAAGGAATTCAAAATGGGAATATTAAACCTAACAGCTTCCCCCCCCAAAAAAAAACCCACTCAAATTGGCAATGGAAAGTGCCTGAAAGAAAAATTGGGGTGGGAAATCTCCAGAACATCATTCTTCCCCCCTACCCCCAACCTAGTAAACTGGACAGATTTAATTATTTGCAAAAATGCTGACAAAAATGGCAAGTTTCCTCATTCCTACCTTCTTTTCTTTTCCTTCCTTTTCTACTCCTTTCTTCCTTTTCTTTTCAGTGGAAGAAATTAAAAGATTTAAATAGGTCCTTGGGTTCTCCCTAGAGACACCAGAATTGGTGAAAACACTGCAAAACTTCAAGGTAGCAAGACCCTCTTTGTTAGCTTCCTGGAAGCTTTTCTGTTTTTGCCCTCTGTCAAAGGCATGTGTTGGGGTTCTACTTAGAGTAGTGTTGAATTGTCCTGTTTAGGATAAAAATAGGAGTGGGGTTCAGAAAGGATGGCTGGAAAACATGTCTATTACTAAAGGGAAATCAGGAAATATAAAGAGAATTTATGCTTTCAAATCAAACGAAATCAACACTAAACTTTTAAACATCGTGAGCGTTCCCTTCCAATTGTGCTCTGGGTCCAGCCAAAGAGGGGCCCAAAGACGAGCGAGCAGGTACGGGGAGAAATTGGATTGTAGTGGGAGGGGACATAGACCTACCGAGGTAGAGGGGCGTCTCATCCCCACTCTAGTAGCTGGTTCTGGGTAATACCCAACTGGCTTGTTCTGTACACGGATTTGTCTTTCTTAAAGTAGATTTAGTTTTTTTCATTAAATAAACTCTTTTACACCGTAGTCTGCTGTCGGCTTAAAGTCTGTTGACTTGTTCCAAGGAAAGGTGAATTCATTTCTTTCTGTAGCACAAAATTCTGAGTAAACAGGACTCCGGCTACATTTACATATCAATCAAGAGAAATGCAAACAAGCGCTTTAACAAATTTATGTGGGGCGGTGGAGGATTTTTTTTTTTCCCTTTGACAAATATAGTTTCTAGGACACTTAAAAATATTACAAATTTCTTTGTGGAGAAATAATTGAGGAGTGAGTGAAGAACTAAGTGTGCGGCTTTTGAATTATTCTCAGCAGAAATGTGTTTCCTGCTTGTATTCCTAGTCTGACCACATTTTTCCCTCCTGGAACCCCTGTGCCGCTGGGATGTCTTCTCTGTTCTCTTCATTAGCGCACAAGGTAGTCCCCCATCTTTGGTTCATTTTTGATTTAGGCAGAAAGGATGCCTTGTTACCCTTCTCAGAGTGGCACCTGAAGTAAGCAGTAAAATAATCCTGTAGATTCCACAGATGTTTGGGTAACATCTGTCTTTTCCATCTTAGGGTCTTCCCTCTTTTGATGGAAAGGGCTCTATGCCTGAACCCCAAGACCTTTCTTCACCTCTATCTCTACTCCCAGGCCCTGGCTGACTACTTAAAGGAGTGGGGGGTGGGGGTGCAGAGGGAATTTTTCTCCCTCCCTCTCTGATGTAAACATGAGACTACTCTCAAGAGCCCTGGAGTGCAGTTGTAGTGGCATTGGGGGCTGAAACCAGGGAATTCACCATGTTTGATGTTTAGTATCAAAAAGCATTTTGCTTCGCTACCCGCCCCCCACTCCACCCCGCCCCTCGGCCTTTGCCTGAGCCGCAGAAAATAGGAGAAGCTTGGGAATCTAAAGGCAAGGAAACACTGACTGAACTGGCGTTGGATGGGGAATGGAAGTGGGGAGGAGAAAAAGAGAGAAAAAAAGGAAATAGAAGGAGGGAAGGAAGAACCAAAGCTGTTCTCTCTGCTTTTTCCCAAGGAAGCCAGTTCTGCAGTGTTCGAGGGGAAGGGGGTGGGGGGAATGGTGTGAGAAGACAGAAGGCATACAGAGACAGAAAGACAGGCAGAGAGATGAGGCAGAGAGAAGAGGAAGCAGGAGATGATAGAAGGAGGGAAAGAGAGAGATAGAAAGAGAGGGAGAGAGAAAGTGAGGAGTCAGGGAGTCAACACACAAAAAATTTTCAATGTTCAGTGTAACTGTTCTCTGCAGAACTTCCAGGAGGTTAGGAGACAGCTCAAGCTCAGAAGGATGGGCTGGCTTTGGGTGAAGTGCCTAACTGGTCCAAGTAGTGTAATCAGAGAAAACCCCATGCTAATACTGAGATAAATTGATCCAGGACATAATTTATAACAGTAGGCGATCAGTAGTTATTCATCTATTTCTCTGGGCCTCAAAGAGAGGCAATTCTTTCTCTAACTAAGAAGGACTGTGACCTCTTCAAAAAGGGGGACTTGAATGTTAACACCTACAGGCTCCTAAAGGAATTTTGATTCTTTTATGGAAAGATTTGGGGAGATGGTCCTGGTTATATTGTCTATGTATTGAAAGCTGGATCTCTGATATAAAAATTATAGCCAAAGGTTTTATAATTGAAGAGACTGATCAGGAGAAATCACAACTACACACACCCACATCCACATGGATGTGTATTACGTATCATGGGGTGAGGGTCCTGAAGGGAGGAAAACATAAAGACAGTCTTAATTTCGACAACATATATGCAAAAGTAGCAAGAGTATCTTCTAAGGCGTTAAGAAGAAATGAGATCGGGTTTTTCTGGCTTCCAGCACATTAGGTATCAGGTAAGGTCACTATTTTCTATTTTATATATTTGTCTTCAAAGAGGGTCAATTTAAGAAAAAAAAAACTCTAGGATACAAAGGAAGAATTCTGATAAAGACTATATCTTTCCTTGCATTGCAAAACAGATAAGATAAGAATCTGATTCATTATCAAGAAGAAACTTGTGAGAATCCAGCTTGAATTCAGAGTGGGTTATCCCATCCACTATCTACCCTCAATCATTTCTAAAGTAATATTTATTTATAGTGATATATAAAACATGTAATAGAAATTTGAACTTGGGTTGATACTTATGTCAAGGTCTTAAAAATAAATAATACCTACTGCAGAATTACCTGATTAGGACCCTGGCCTGCTATGTTTGTGTTTCCCATTGGAAAGTTATTTTCCTGTGTCTTGGACTCCTCTGTGGATTTGAAGATACAGTTTCTTTGTTTATTTTTCTGTGGGAAGCACTGGCAAACTTTTCTTAGATCATGTCTTTTTCTCTTCCTTTCAGTTTTTCATGATTATTTACTACAAGCAGAGTGAAGCTTTGGTTTAATTTGTAACCAGAGAATTTCTACAAGAATTAAGTAAAAAGTTAAGTAAAGAGAAGGGAATTCAAATCCCTTTGGTAATTTTGGAATCTTTAGTCATAATGACATATTACATACCCTTGATTATATGGATATTATACTTGGGAACTTGACCCACCTATTGCTAAAAGACACCAAAGATGTGCTCAACCCAAAACTTGGGAGCTATTTTCTATTTTCTATCAGAGTTGTTGCTGAAGTGGTTGAACTCATTTCAGTCTGATAGTGACCTAATACTGCAACTTCAGAAGCTAATTTGTTTTCCTCCCTGCCTTCCTCTCTTTTTAAGACATTGTCTGGTTTCTGTTTTCAAAATATATATTACTTTTTTATTTCAATGGAATTCTAGAAATGAAGTATTTTAATTTCACCTCTTGTCATTTATTTATTTTTTCATTCCATGATTGCAATTTTTGTTGTCTCTCAAATGAATGTAGTAAATCCAAGGACAGAGCTTTATTGCTTCTTCATAAGCATATGGTCAACACTCCACCCACCCCCCAGCCACTAACAACCCCCCCCCCCCCCAACTCATACACCTAGAGTTCACTTATCAAGTCTGCCACAATAGATAGAGAGCCAGCCTCGAGGCCAGGAAGACCTGGGTTCAGTTCTACCTCTGACAAACATTGGCTGAGTGATACTGGGCAAATCACTTAAGCTCTCCAGGGCAATTTGATAAAACTATGAGTTTATGGAGAAGGTGGTAATCTGATAAATGTAGTTTCCTCAGGAGTTGGGGTGGAGGGAATTCCCTATACAAAGGAAATAGGAAGTCTAGTCCCTTTCACTATATATAATTATACTTACTAATTTTCCTATCAGAAAGGTGTACATAGAGTCTCTCTCTTATGATTTAGTTGGTTTATGGATCCAGGGAAGTAAATTGGAAAGAGCACTATATTTGGAGTCAGAGGACCTAGGTTCTCAGAAAAGTCTCCTTACATCTTTGGTCCTCAGTATCCTGATCTGTTAAATGAAGAGGTTAACTAGAGGATTGCCTCTAAAAATCCCTTACAGCTCTGAATCTATGACCTAATGATCCTCTCTGCCAATGCATTTCAGCACATGATCTTTAAGAATATTAGAAAGTTAACTAGAGCACTGAGAGTTTAAATGACTTGATTTGTGCAGCATCAGACAGTATGTGTTGGGAGGAAGGACTTGAACCCAGGTCTTCCTGGCTTGAAGACTGATTCTCTGTCACCTATGTGTATTTTATATACATACATACATACATGCGTATACATATATTGTATGTATATGCATTTATTTAAAGAGGTGAAAGATTCCTAAATGTAAAGCATTTTTTTCTTTTAAAATGATAAATCAGTTTCATATGGTTGGTTGTGAGTTTTTAGAACTTTTAGATAAGAGGCTGAATGAAATAAGATATATTTGCTATCATATCTAAAATTTACACAATTGGTTTTATTTTTAAGTATTTTTCCAATACCTGCTGTACATTTTTTTGGCTGCTTTAAACTTTTTATTAGGACAGGAATCTATTGTGGAATGTGGACATTCAGAAAATGGGTTTGTATTTTTTGGATCCTTAAAATATGTTCTTAAACACACAGAAAGTTGTGGATGGAGTGACTATTGAGGCTATGAATCCATGACAAAGGTGTTGTGATGTCATATGCCAAAACATATATACATTTGCAAGTTTATTTTGAAGTGAGCTATTGACTATCTAATAAATATCAAGGGGAAGTGAATTAGAAATATTTCTTCTGGATTAGCAAAACAAAATGTCTCAGAATCTTCCCCCAAAAGGGAAATAAAATTGCTGGCTCTATTATGATACTATAAATGAGAAAGGGCCAAAAGTTTTCTTACTCCTAGTCTCTCCATTTGTATTCCTGGATTCAGGAAATTCCTTGCTTTATTCACTTCAATGGAATTTCATTATCATATTGTTTGTATTTTAGCTTGTCCCCACCATGCCCCCCCACCCTTTGCATATGTTTATTTACTTTCCTTGATTACTGAGAGAAGACTAGAAAGAAAGAACCAGAGGTGAAAAGAAAGGAGTAGAATAGAAAGTCTGCTTATTCTGAGGTTTTAAGAGCTATGTCCAGTGATCTTTCTGATAGGAAAATCACCAAAATGATTGATTGCCATTTTTCCCCTAAAATTCCACATCCTTCCCATCAGTTCTGCTTCAGGAAGGATGTGCTAAGCTGTAGAAATATAAGGATTTTATCAGCAAGTCTGTTACTGATTTGCCTGACCTCTCCAGTGTGGATATGGACTTGTGAGTACACAAATATAAACACTGAGATTACCTAAATGGCATGAAAATACCCAAGATTTTTGTTTTCTGGAAGTAGCTACTCACTATTGCTTTATGGGCTAACAGGACAAACTGCAAGAGATGGTAATGGCTCTGAAATGTGTGTGTGTGTGTGTGTGTGTGTGTGTGTGTGTGTGTGTGTGAATAGATAGGTATCCTCTGAGTGAGTTAGTAGTTCTTTCTAGTCCTAGCTTTTATTTAGTGCATGAGATAGAGAATTTAAGCCTTTTTAGGGACCAAGTTGAACATAAGGTAAGCAGAGGAGATTCTAGAAGCTCAATTAACTCAACCTATCTTCCATATCATACTGCTACATGAATTATTGTTCTGGCTATGCTGGGGTAGTATAGATTTGTGTGTCCTGAGTTGAGGACATTTTGTCCTGTTTCTGAAAAAAACTCAAAAATGAAGAATAATATGCAGGCACCACATGTAAACGTGTGTGTATATGTGTGTATGTATATATGTATGTGTGTGTATATGTGTGTGTGTACTTATTGAACATTTTGCATACCACCACCACCACCACCACTAAGAACAGTAGGTCAAAGCTGGAGCTTGGATCACTTTTCTCTTTCAATCTCAGTGCAGAATTGATTGTGCCTGCATGAGTATACACATAAGCACTGGCTGTAATCATTATACAGAACGTGTCATACCCCACAGCTCACACAGAAATCAGACTTAAGATAAAAACACCAGTATCTGCTTATAACACTGCATATTTTCTGTTGGACTCATTTCAAATTCAAAATGGTCTAAATGTGATTCATTCAAACACACATTCATATAATATTATGTTTACACAGATGTAGAACTTGGTTGAGCTAAGGAGAAAAATATTTTTCTGAGATAAACTATAATATGCAGATTCTTATATGTTGCTGATACATGGCCAATTGAAAATATGAATACTCAAATATCATTAAGACAAACAGAGCTAATTGTTAAATATACTTGAAATGATTTGTTGTTGTTGTTGTTTTTTTAAATTAAGGAGTTAACCTTAATGTAGGTTCTAATTTTGTTCTTCTGCTAGGGTGGGTGGTTGTGAGTATGTGTCAATCTCTTATATGATCATTGAAAGATGAGAAGAGAGAGTGACAGAGACAGAGAGAGAGACAGAGAGAGAAAAAGAGAAACAGAGACACACAGAGAGATGGAGACAGAGAGATTTAGTTCTGGTAAGTTGAGCAGTAAAATCTGTAGGGCTGTGTTTGTGGGGTTTTGCTATGTGTTGGGGCAGGGTGTGATCACAGTATATTTATATATGTGTTCTGAGTGGGTGGCGATTTTGGTAAGGAAATGTGGGAGTGGAAGACCAGAGATGGTGTCTATATATGTGCATTGCTGAATGTTGGGACCAGTAACACAAAGGTCTCATAATTATCTAGCTGAAATATGGTCAGATGGCAAAAAGTTGCAAAATACATCGACCTCCCTGAGATGAGAAGGAGCTGGTTACAGAGGTCTGCAGCCATCATCCCCCCCCCCCTTTTTTTTTCAATACATTTTAAACAAGAGCATCTAGTAAGTGATTCCGATTCAATACACATAATCAGTTTGGGAGTCTTATTTCCATTTGAAAACAGGGCCATTTGCAATCATAAGAGCTGGACACACTGAAAGATTCAGAATGCTTTCAGAACAGATGATAGGTGATAGAATCTGTAGACAAGCACCCAATATTTTCTTCCAGTTTCAGACCCTTTACATTGTGCTTTAATCACGATGTATTTTTAATCTAATATTCTTTTTGAAAATATGACTTAATTGCTTTAGAAAGCAAAGCTTTGACCCACAGTGAGACTCCCTGGTGGAAAAAAAAATGAAAGAATGGTGATTGAAAAAAGCATGTTGATTGTCCTTCTCGTCTCTTAGGGTTAACAGTCATTTAATCAAGAGTACACTGGGTAAATCATTTTGTGGAAAATGCTAACTTGTTTTTAAAGTAAGTGCCGCCTGAAGAACATTGTACAGGGGCTAAAAATAGCAGAAACCATACACAGATGCAAACTGAAAGAGTACAGGCAGTCCTGACACTGTTCGGAGTCCTCTTTGGGGGCTGGGGATTGGATGATGGGGTGGGGGGAGAGAGAGAAAGTAAAGAAAAGATCCCTTGAGAAACATTCAGAGTCTGACAAAGCGATGGCTTTGCCTTTCTATCTCAAGAGATTTCCAACAACCCAGTGATGATTTTTCAGGAGCTATATTTGATAGAAAAAGAGGTGAATTTTAGTAACCCCAGTATTGAGTCCAGAGGTTGAGTCAAAAGTTTGGAGACAAGAATTCAGAAGTTGTTTTCCATCCTATCTTGTTTGAACTCCCCACCTCCTTTAGACATGGCTATGCACTTTACCCTCTCAGCATATATAAACTACCAATAAAAACCCTTTATCTAAGTTTTGTTACAGAATTCTATCTCCTATTTGATCATCATATTAATTAATTTCATAGTCTAAAAGGACACTCAGTTGCAAACAGTTGAAAGAATATTCAGAGGCCCCATTTAATTGCATCTTGTTTTTCTGGGCTACTTCAACTCAGTGTTGAATGCAAATCAATGGAGAAAATAACCATAGAAAAAGTAATTTTTGAGGATGAGAAGGCACAGAATAAAAAATGAACAAGTTTTTACAAAGATTAAGAATTCTTCTTTTTCATTTTAGGGCACCTTTGCTATCTCTTTTGCTTTTTTTCCTGAGTTAAATAGATCATTGCATTATACTGTCTCTATGATTCAAAGCACATTGAAAATTCAAAAATTGACCTGAAATTTTATTTTTCAAGCCTATACAATAGCATATAGTGTCCTTAAAATAAACATCTACAGAAGAAATGTCCCCGATTTTTGTGAAGAGGGGGCCTTGGCCCTCCACCAAAGGACACATATCTGAGGAACTTCTTAGTTGATGCACAATCTAATAGTATTTATTCTTGTTTAATAGTGGCTCTTCTGTGCTTTAAAAGGGAAGTCATTCATCAAACATCTGGAACTGGAATCCTCAAGGTAAACGAGGCATACTTAGATGTTACTGCTTTTTCTTCCTTCCTTCCTTCCTTCCTTCCTTTCTTTCTTTCTTTCTTTCTTTCTTTCTTTCTTTCTTTCTTTCTTTCTTTCCTTCTTTCCTTCTTTCTTTCTTTCCTTCTTTTCTTTCTTTCCTTCTTTTCTTTCTTTCCTTCTTTCTTTCTTTCTTTCTTTCTTTCTTTCTTTCTTTCTTTCTTTCTTTCTTTCTTTCTTTCTTTCTTTCTTTTGTAATGATCCAGATGATGATGATATTGTGGTTCAGGGGAGAAAATGTATGTGGATAAGAAACAAAAAAGTCTACGTGCCCAATTCCTACTTCTCTGTTCAAAAAAAAGTTATTTTAAAAGCCACTGTTATTAATAAGAGGCAACATTTGGGAACCATATTCTTCTACTAAGTATTCTATCACCACCACAATCAACAACCTATCTGACCCAAGATCTCTTAGATAACCAGAAAGTGTTAAAACATTTTCTCACAGCAATTCAATGGATCTTTTTTTTCTTGAAACTATACATATAGACAGAACATTGTTCACAGATGTAAGGAGATATTGGAGGGAACAAGAATGCAAATTTCTTTAATGCACAAGTCTTGTAGGTTGCCCACAGCAGTGAGTTTCCTGTACTAGCTTTTAATTTTTTTAAAGTCTGGACTCTCTCTACACTTGCCCTGGCAGAATGTCCACCTATTCTCAGTGAGCACTAGTGAGGGTACTAATGGATAGAAGGGTAGGGCTAGAGGATTTGTCTGAAGACTTTGGTGTGTCTGAGAGTGGCTGCAAATAGTAAATTATATCTACAGCCACCACATAGCAGATTTGGATTCTCAAAATTCAGAGCACCTGCACCCCAAAATTCACTTATTCGTGAGGCCAGGTTCCAGCATCCTTGGTCGTATGTAGATAATTTAAAATATTTTTGTTGTGTTTATATTCATATATGTAGATGACCTGTTCCATGTATGATAAAAATGACAGTATTGACTCTCTGGGGAGGGTAAGCTTAGGGTTGTTTGTTGGGCAAAGTTGATGGATTTGCTCAAATGAATTCATACTCTCTGGTCTGATCCCTCTCCTTCTTGAGTGTGCTGATAGGAGCTGGTGACTTTATAGTATTTGGTCTTTTAAAAATGCATATTTTACTAGGAAAAGATATGCTATCTGATTTGATCCTTCCACCAATTAGATAAGACCAGCTTTGCCATTCCCATTTTACAAACAAGGAATCTTTAACTTAGAAAGGTTGAATGACTTTCTTAAAGTCAAACAGCTGTGAAGTAGTTGAGCTGAGACTCAAGTCACTTTTTCTGAATCTACATCTTTCTGCCATAACAAATTGCCTTCCAGTCATAAATTTGGAAATCAACTCAACACATTTTTAGCCTTGTATCAGAGGAAGCTTATGATTTCTTATCCCCTATTTCAACTCTGAGTTCTAATAAATCGAGCCCAATGACCATATGTCATACTCCTACACACACAGGAGTAGTATATAGTACATTTACATTTTGGGGTGTATGTTAGATAAGAAAAAATACAAAATACATACTTAATTGTAATGCAGTGAAAAGATGGCTGGACTTGGAGCTGTGTGTGCCCTGGCTCAATACTTGTTGGAGCTATGTGACCTCATCATTTAACCTCTTTGAGCCTCAGTTTCTACATCTGTACTTTTAAGGATAGTATTATTTGCACTAATCTTACAGTGCTGTTGTGAGGAAAGTTCTCTGTATGCTGCTATGGGAATATCATTCCAATAGAAATACACTGAGTAGTTGTGACCATATATTAAGTGCCAGTTGTTTTACCTCAATGCACTTGGGACTTTCTTGCATTCGCAATAAACAGTATCACTTCAACTTCATATTTTATATTTTAATTCTTCCATTTATCTGTCTTTTCTGATTTATTTTCATTCTCTTATTTCAAAGACCAAGAATTTTAGTTTTACTTTTATCCTTCATTAGCCAGTTATTCCTTCTTAGAGTTCCATAGATACTATGACTGTACATGCAAATTTTATTTTGGTCTGTAAATATTTAAACAGACAGCTAAAGTTCTATGTACTGACCAGTTAAAGTGGAATAGCCCCTGAGGTAAATATAAGAACTTAGTTAAATAGTTAATAGGGATAGAAGAAGGTCAAAGGAAAGGGAGAGGGAGGGAGAGAGAGAGAGAGAAATTGGAATAACTAAATTAATGACAACTGATGGAAAGAAATAATTTATTTGGGCAAGAAGGAAATGAGAAAAAGATATAAAATTCCTTGGTGTGCTTTTACTGTTTCCATGTGTTGACCATGAAGGGTTTCATGACTAGTGATTCAGACTCTACTCTATCTTAGTTCTCTTACAATTTCAAATGTATCCTCTGTACGGGCCTCTGTGATCTCCAGAAACCTGGGACCTGATCTTCCTAGCCTGATCTGAACTTATTAAATCACATCTCCTCCCACCAGGTAAAAGAGGAAAATGTTTGATACTTGATGAAATGAAGATAGGAAATGAGAAAGGAGCTAATTTGGATATCTTTCAGAAACTTCAATGGAACTATCTTCTTATGCTAAGACCTCAATGTTCTGTATTGGGCAAAGAACATGTCAACATTTTTTTGACCCAAACTGGGAAGAGGGCATCTTTGGCTTCTCAGTATTGAGAGGGTTTGGAGAGAAAGAAATGGCATGATCTCAATCCCTGAAAATTGATGCATCTCGACCTTTCATTTGTGTTGATATTGCTTTGAAAGAGTGTTGGATATGATAAGAGCTCAAAGCTTGAAAGGAATTAACTACAGAAATTTGTGAATTTTAGCTCCTCATTAATTATCATTTTAAAATATTTAAAAAGAAAGAAAAAATTCAAGAGGAGGGGATCTGGAAGGGATACTTTCCTGATTTCTGGTAGAAGTGTTTTCCTGATCCCTTAGTTTTTAGAGTCCTCAAAGTATTTTGCATCTGAATTCTAATTTATTGAAACTACTTCCAGAATCAAAACCATTTTTTAGAGAAATAAATTTATTTCTCCCAGGAAAATCGTTCTTTAGGCATTAGGCCTGTTGGCTAAATGGGGATGCTTTTGCATACAGTAAACTTTAAAGGCACTGTGTTTGTGATTTCCAGAAACTCCCCCTACCAATGTAGACTAGTACCCTTTTTGTAGTTTATTGTCTTAGAATTTAAGCTCTAAACAAATGTATATTGAATTGAACTGAGTTGGAAACTGAATTACCAATATTGAAGGAAGATGAGTGAGTGGTAAACTAGGGCTAGGACACTGCCTTTGGTCAGGGAGAAAAACCAGCCTAAATCCAGAGCTTTCCTTCCTTCACAATAGATTTCCTCAAGTATTTTTGCTAAGTGTTTTAATAATATTGCCACTGAAGGCTTTGCTCTGGTCTTCCGATAATAACTGAATCTGAGTAAATAACCAAAATACACTTCTTTTTTTCCTGGAACTATATGTAGAGTTACTTAAGGGTCTCTATCTGGTTCTACATTGAGTCATAAAATTTAAACCGAGCTAAACAAATTCAGAAGTTTTACTTTAATAATTTTTAAATAACTACACAAAGACAGATGCAGCAATGTTTTCGAAAATTTAGCACCCTAGTATTTTTCCCCCTACAATTTGCTTCAGAAAGGATACTTCACAGAAGGCAAAGATTGAGTAGCCTTGAATCTCTGCCGAAATCTAAGACACTTATACCCCTCCCCCCACCAACCTTCAATTTCCCTACCCCCCACCCGCACACTCGGGAAAGCTAACATAGTTTTCTGTCCCTATCTGCACTGCCTAGGCTTAACCTACTATGAGATTGTGGGGAAGGGAGAGAGGGAGCCAGCTAGACTCTCTCAGCCATCTTTTCAGCTCATTCTGAAGGGAGTGCAATTCTTTAGCTTGAGTGACATATGGCTGGGAAATTTAAAAAAAAAAAAAAAGAAAAAAGAAAAACAGTGTGTCAAAGTGTCAAGGGGGTGGTATTTGCCCTGTAGGGGAGCGACCTTTTTCCTTCTATCCTCTTAGATGAGGATACTAGGTAGGTAGTTTACCTTCAGAAACTGGTTTGCTTTGAAAAGAAGATCATGCCTGCTAGAGTGATTCTAACAACTAAAATTCAGTCCAGAGACTGGTTTTCCTCTGCCTGTGGGAGGTATAATAAGTTGCTAAGGATATACTTCCGACAGTTTAGGGAAATGTGTAATCTTCTCCTTTACCACCACCAGTCCTTTCATGTCCTTACATCTTTTATTTTTGTAATTTAAAAAAAAAATCACTATTTCTCAATTTCAGGAAAAAAAATGTTTATCTCAGTTCATCTCTTGAAATTCAGAAATGAAGATATCTAAGTCTCACTGTTCGTTTTCTTTCTTTCTTTCTCTTTTTCCCATCTCCATCACAAAATTGAACGCCGCGCTGCGCATTGAACTCATTTGGGGTTAGCTTCTCCGTGTATTTCACACCAAAAAAAAAAAAAATAGGGTCCTTTTTTATTTGTACTTGTCCTTAACCTTTATAGCAACTGCTGTAGATAGCAGCCCTGTACATCCTCTAATAGATTTTACCAGGGGCTAGTGACAGAGAACTGATTTCTTTTCTATTAGGGTTTAGCACATCTTTGTGGAAGCCCTGTAGAATGACCAGAGATTAGATTTGCATCTCTTAGACTCCCTGTGTGGTCTTTGTGCGAAGCTTGTAACTGTTAAAAATGACTTGTTAGGAAGCGTGTGGGCTCTCATCGTTCCCCTTTTGACAGAATGATTGTGAAATTCAGATTGGCCCTGTAGGATTTAGCCCGCAGATTCCACCTGAACCCTAAGCAATTAGACCCTAATCTCACCGCAATCATATTTGAGTTAGGATTTGTTACACTGTGTTTACTTCAATTAAAAGTAGAGAAATATAGACACCGCCCCCCCTCGCCCCAATAGTAATTTTTTTAAAAAGCTTTAAAGTGAGATCTGAAGGCATGAAACTTCAGAGTTTTGGTGGTGATGGCATTTTAAAATATATTTTGTTTCTTGTCTGGTTCTTTTCCCCTCGCGACCCCTTTAAATAACTCTCCTTTCTTCCGCTATCGGCCGCTTATGCTGGATATAAACCGTGGGGAACTTAATTCGGGTCACTGGGGGAAAACTACATTATAATGCTCCCAAATAGGTCTGGAGCCCGGGTTGGGAGTGGGGCACGCTTCTACGGCTTCTCCTCAATCTCACTTCTTTTCCTTCGGCGCCACCTCTCTCTATACCTACCCCCTTCCCATAACATCCCTACGAGAAGCGCACCGCGCCAGTCAGTTCCACAACTGCTTTTCAATGTTGTTTTTTCCTCTTCTTCCCAAACGATTGGCACATTCCTGAAACAGAAGCACAGATGTGTGCGGATTTTCCTCTCCGCTGAATTTAGGTTACTCAATGCTAATTCCAAATTAATCTATGTAGCGCGTTTTTTGTTTTGTTTCTAAAGGTGGCAGTTCATAGCTGGGTTGCCTCTAAGTCCTAGCCTCCCTGCCCTCTGCGCCAGCAACCTAGGCTGCAGCCTTCCTCTTTCCTGATCGCAGTTTGCCTGCTTCTCCAGCCCCTAGCCCTAAGCCTCTTCATCTGCCCGCGAGCTCCCAGAGCTATCAGAAAGAGAAGCCGCCGCCTGCTCTTCTAGATGCTTTCGATTACTTTTTTTTAAGCTGGGGTAAAGGGGTGCGGGAGTAAGAATGTGTATGTCGGTTGGGGGTGGGGGGTGGGAAGAGAAGAGGATCTTGAGAGATTGGGCGGGGGCGCTTCACATCAGAAGCTATTTACATACTTACCTTAACTAATCTAACCTCCCATTTAGGGATTTTAAATAGCTAAATTTTAACATAAAGAGTGTGAGTTATAGAGCCGCGTCTGTTTATCCATCCCTCAAAATTCTCGGCCAGGCCAGAAGCATCTACTTGCAAATTTTAGTGTTTCCCACACTCTTTGATATAAGTCACCACGAAGGTGGGGCGAAGAAAGAAATGGCGGGTGCACTCAGATGTTTATTTTGGGGAAGTTTCTCATTTTACTTCTGACCTTAATGCTGTTTTGCCACCAGACCGTTTTAGGCCTTTGGAATAAGCAAAGGCGGCGGGAGAAAGGCTATGCCCCTGTGCCAACTGCATTTCGTACCGGCATTCACTCGGGGCCCCTCAGTCTCTATACTCAGCTGCCTTCAAGACCCCTTCATGCTACCACACAGCCTTTTGTAATGCTTAGCCGCATCCTGTCTGCCTACTTGTTCCTACTCTTCACTCACCTCGCCTGCTAGGGGTTGCGGGTCCAAGGGCCCTCCCTTACTCTCACACGCTCCGACAGCCCCATATCCCTGTTTCAGTGCAGTCCCTTGTTGCTTTTCCATTCACTCTTTTACCTTTCAGGTGACCACAGGCTCCAGGTCAGTGTTTTGTTTGGATAGGAGATACTGCCCACTGGTCCATAGAGTGCTAAGTCCCAACATTAGTCCGGAAAGTGCTCTCTTACAGACTTCTGGAGGTGGGCGAGGTGGGGATGGAAAGGAAAGGGAGTAGTCAGCCATTTTTAAAGTTTTCAGAGGTTTGAAGTTTGCCCCTTGTTTTTTCAGGCTTCAAAGTTTGGGTGATTGCCAAAAAGTTAGGTTGTTTAATAGACTTTTCCTTAAACATACTTCTTTTTAGGTTGCTTATTCGTTAATTTTCTCATCAGAGCTCCCTTTTATCGGGGAGGCAAGGAAAGAATCTAGTTTCTTTCCATTGATAAATGTATTTGTTCCTAATTAGCTTTTTTCTCCAGATATTTGAACTATTTGAGTTACTTTTATGGGTTAATAATATAGAAAATTATATAAATAAAACTAATACTTTGTTATTAGAAGCTCCAAAATCTATTTCGGTTGGATTTTGTTTGTTTAGGGAGGTGGTTGTGTGTTACTGCTTTACGTTTTTAGTTTGTTTGACCTAGACTTGTGATTTCATTGCTTTAGGGAGCAGCTAGCTAGTAACGAAATTCATTCTACCAATCCAAATGGGCAAGTTATTCAGTTTGTAGGCTCAGAATTGCATGACAGGGAAAGGTTAACTTGCCAGCATTCACACATCCAGCATATGCCAGAAGAGCAAAGTGAACAGAGGTCTTTCCTACTGGAGGCTGGTTTCCTGTACACTGTATCATACACTAATTCATTGTTTTTAAGTAACACTTTCCCTTTTCAACTTGTCTAGTATAGTAGATATTATTATTATCTTATAGTTTGCAACCATTGTAATGAAAATTGAATCTGCATTCACTTGCAAATAAAAATTATTATTAATGAAAAAGAATTTTGTAAATATTAAGTCCTATACAAATCCAGAGCAGCAGTGAGTAGCTGAACAAATCATGATATATCACTGATATTTCCAAGTCAGTGGCTATATACATACATACATACATACATACATACATATATATATATATATATATATTATATATATTACTAGGAATGTATGTGTGTATATTTGGGTGGGGGAAGGTGACAAAGTGAGCAGGAGAGGGAGCCCTGTTATAGAGTTCACTCTTTTGCAAACCAGGAATCTTGGGAAAACTTGGAAAGAAGGTGTAGAATGATAGAGAAGAGTCCTATATTAGTAATATTGTAATCCCCTATCTTGATAGACTCCATGAGGACAGAAAGTATATCTTATGTACACACAGTATCTCCCTGATCACCTGACATCTACTTAACAACTGTTTGTCCATTGAATGAATGAATAATGAATGAATGACCTGTTTTTGAAATCTTTCCGTAGATCAGGATCTCCTGGTTGACAATCACTAATCTAAATCCTAAGTTTGTTAGAGTGCTACATTTGAGTAGGAATTATAATAACATCTCAATGTAACAGTGGCAACAGTAAATTTTATTACCTGATAAGACATTTCTGGTAATAGAAACCTCTAAAACACACATGATTTCTTCACAGCTGTTGAGTAATGTTAAATATTCACTTTAATGAAGACAATTTATAGGTCAGATTTGACAAGTAATGGATTATATCTTTTTAGTTACCAACCATTTCAGAAATTGCAGAGACTATACTGGCTTAAAATCTATAGAATATTTGTATTCTCCTTTTAGTGAGTCTCTCTGTAGCATGAGTGTCACTGCTTTTGTTATTAAAGAACTGGCAGCTCTAACCTATGGCAAACAATTTAATCATTCCTTTGGCTATTTTTCAGAGCACATGTTTTGTTGGCAGGAGCATTAGGCATTATTGGAGAATTAATGAAAATTGAAATTGAGAAGTAGAGCTTCTAGAAATAAGAATGTGATAGTGCCAGTGTATTCTGCCCTGCTCAGATCACATCTGGAGAATTGTGCTCACTTCTAATGTCAAATTTTAGGAAAGAGAGGATAAGCTGAAAAGTGTACAGAGGAGTGTTAGTGAGATAGGGGAGGGACTTGATTACATACCACATTATGGATCATTCAAAGGAACTAACCATGTTTAGTCTGGAGGAGGTTATGATAGCAGTGCTCTAGCAATTTGAAGAACCATGTGGAAGAGAGATTAGTCTTGTTCTATGTTATTCCAAGAGAGTAGAAACAGGAGAAATGGGTAGAAGTTGCAACAAGTCTTGTTAGGCTTGTCAAATGTTAGAAAAACTTAAACAATCAGATCTATCCAAAAGTGAAATGGTCTACTTTTGAGGGAAATGGGTTTCTTTAAGCAGAGGACAGGTGAACATTCATGAGACAGATGAATTTTCACTTATAGGTTGGACTAGATAGATGGCTACGAAGGTACCTTCCAAATATAAAATTCTGTGATTTGGCCATTCTATGAATGGCATCTTAAAAAAAAAAGATATGAAGATTTAAAAAAAAATAACAGCAGCACATTCCACCACACTCACTGAGCAATTTCCAGTCCTTGAGCTGCTCCATATTGAAAAGAAACAGAGGGTTTATCCCTAGTGATTTAGAGGCAGGCAAAGGATTGATAAGAAATTATTTAGGTGAAGGAAATTTCAAGTGGTTTCCTTTCAGAATTGACTATTGGACATACCTTGTTCTTAAAATGGACATTGAGGGAATAAGATTCATGCTACTAACAGGAGAAAAGTCCAAGGAAGAGTAAATAGTAACGGGTTCCCAAGATGAATATTAGTAGAAAAGGCAAGAAATTTAAGGGCAACTTTGGAGCATATCCACTATTAGTGGAATTGAGTATAATAGAGATGGAAAAGGCTTATTTTTTTTTTTTACTTTTAAGGTAATTAAGCATCTACTTCTCTGAAAATCAATAGGACTTGAGTCCTATTGACCATCTGACTTTTATATACATAAGAAAAAAAATAACACAATACAAATGTTTCCTATCCTACCCCCACCACAAGGGGAAAAAAGGTTTTTGATATATATGAGGTGTTGAAGTCCAAAAATTACACTAATGATAAGTTACTAGTGTAGTGATAGTGATAAGTCAAAGAACACTTCGGTTACAATACCTTGGTTACAAATGATTACTTTATCAATCTCTTTTCATCAATAGAATGTTAGCTTGGAAACAGACCCTTTAGTTTTTTTTCTGTATTCAGGGCTTGTCTCTTTGTCATATAATCATTCATACACAGGGGGTGGTTTTTAAGTCTATAATTAGGTATCACAAATTAAATTAAACCCATAAATTTTTCTTGAAAATACTATTAAAAGTAGACCAACTATTGATAAAGACATCTGCATTGGTTTTTCTTCATATGGGGAGGGTTTTTTTGGGCAGTTTCTGAAAAGAAGGGGCAAAAATCATAGCTTACAATTGTGAATAGTACAGAAAGCTAGCAACACAGATTTTAGAAGAATGGTATGCTTTCTTTTTATTCTTCTAGAATGTATCTAAACATGAGGTTTAGGAAACTCCTAATGTTAAAATTTTCAGAATTATGCTATCATTACATTATCATACTTATAAAGAATGTAGACAGGCATTAGTCACCTAAATTATTAAAGGAGGAAAAGCATTTAAAAATTAGATGACAGATTTGTCCATTATAATTTAAACAATGTTGAATGGTGAATAATCTTCCAAATTCTTTTAAGTAGTAAGGAGAAAGGATATCAATAACACAGAATAGAAAAGATCTTATTTTTACAAATATGCAAAAAGAACCCATTTTATTACCCTATAGCCCAAATCATTACTTGGCATTTTTATTAAGAGTCAGCACAGTGAACTCAGTATGAATAGATTGCTTTAGTCCCTTAAGAAAATCAAAACCTGGGTCTTGTCTAAGTGTACAAAGAAGCAGCAAAAATCCATATACCACCTTATAGCGTTTCTAGTTTTGTATTTATTTATAAAATCCCAAAGTTGTAGTATTCATCAATTAAAGATAAAGATTGCCAGCAACTTGGTTTTGTTGGGGGGAGGGGACAAAATTTCAAAGTTCTAGGTGTGTTGGAATGATGACAGTCAAGGCTTAGATGATAAGAAAGTGGTTGATGGTAGGACCATAATTTCTATCCCTTTTCTCTATGCCTTCCTACAAAAAGATGCAGATAAAACAGTGAGATGATGGCATAATGCCTACATGTATATAGATGAATCTGTGTATGTACATAAATATATTGGAGTTCAATTTCCACACAAAATATGCCCAAGGATTTACTATTTTGTGAAATACTTAGAGATTTTTTTTTTTACATTTTAGACTTAAAATTTCTACAAAAGTTATTTCAGCACCCACTGTACTACAGGAAGGAAGTCTGAAATGCAGAGAAAATCACAAATCTTATCCAATGGAAATCAATTAACAAGACCCCTATTTTCCTAAGAATTTGCCAGTTTGTAATACCTCCACATACCCAGATTCACTTGTCTTCTACTAATCTTATCTCTGGCTGTCTCCCCAATGTAAATGCCTTTTGGTTGATGCCTACCTCTTCTGATGAATATGTCCAAGCTTCATTCTTCCTAAAAAGTCATTCGAATTGTGACATATCACTATTAGAAAAAAAACCATGCTATTTAAATAACTGAAACCCACTGTGTGGTCTCAGTTACAGGCTTTATAACAACCTAAACAGTCCCAAGTAAATACCCAAGAAAAATTTTGTTTTCTTTTCCAAATGACAGTTCTGAATTTATTTCAGCAAACCAGTACCCTCACTTTTCACAGAAGAAATACAGAACCTGTTTAATTCTCTTGCTGATAAATCATATAATTTGATCCAGTGATCCTGCAAAGATTATATTTGCCTTATATAAGGAGATTCAATCATCAAAAAGGATATTAGGTGGTATACTGTGTTGTTGCTGTTGTTCAGTCATGTCTGATTCTTTGCGACCCTATGTGGAGTTTTCTTGGCAGAGATAATGGAGTGGTTTGCCATTTTCTTTTCAAGGTCACCTTATAGATGAGGAAACTGAGGCAAATAAGGTCAAGTGACTTGCGCAGGGCCACATAGCTAATAAGTTTCTGAGGGCAGATTTAAAGTCAGATCTTCCTGACTCCAGGCCCAGTGCTCTATGCACTGTACCACCTGGATGATTTACTAGAGCAAGGCAATTTTCTCTTTCAATTATATGCTTAAAAGAGTCTGACAACATAAGGAAATATGTTTAGTTCTTTGAAACAGGTATTCAATCTTAGCATAAGGTAAGTTTGCAAGTGAGGAAATAATTTACCTGAAATTAGTTAAAAAATTAAAGCTTCTATTTAGCTCATAATGCATCTGAAGCCTCAGGCAACCTCTTACATCTACATTCCCATGACCTCAGATTAAAAAGTATATTTAAGAATTTTTATGGTTAAGTCAAATTCTAGGAATCATATTTGCCTTTTTTCATTCCCTTGTTATTGTTTAGTGATGTCCCACTCTTCATGACCCCATGGATTATAGCACCCAATACTGTCCACAGGGTTTTCTTGGTAAAGATACTGGAGTGGTTTGTCATTTCCTTCTCTAGTGGATTAAAGGAAATAGAGGTTAAGTGACTTGCCCAGGGTCACACAGCTACTAAGTGTCTGAGGCCAGATTTGAAGTCTGTTCCCCCTGACTCCAGGACTAGCACTCTATCCTCTGACCCACTTAGATGACTTTCATTCCCTACCTGTCACCAAACCCTTACCTCCATGAAAGACTTTTCCCCTCAGACCTGAATTGGGGTTTCAGAATGGTGTGACACATCAATGAGGTTTGATTATTGGGCCTGATGGAGCAGTAAGTATATATCAGAGAGGCTGGCTGGACCTGATTTATGGAATGTTATGTATCATGCATAGAACAGATACTTCATAATACTCTCCCTAGTTATGTCACTGTATTTGGAGCCTGTCCTCATGTTTACCTTCCATAACTCAGTATCCTTATATAGCAGAACAGAAGATCTTGGAAGCCTTCGAAAAAATCTTGGTTTCAGCTCTTGAAGTTAAATATTTTACTTTACAGAGTTCTAAGGAAAACTTTCTTTCAGATGGAAAATGTGAGCTTGACTAAGAAGGCCATTACTAGATACAATTGCTTATGGAGAACTAGAGATTCTATGTCCAAAATAGTATGTACGTGCCTGGAATCTGACAAAGGATTTTTTTTAGGCTGCTAAATTTCAGGCAACATTATATCTAGATTCCATTTCCTTTAAGCTAAAAATGTGTAGCTTTAAAAATATACTAAGTACCTCAAAAAGAAAAAATATTGCCATCCAACTATAGATTTATATCTTTGGTGTGCTGGAGGGTTTCCTTTATTTCAGTCTCTGCAAGTAGTAGGATCCTATAGAAAGGTGAAGGAGACTTCTTCATTAACATCTGAAAATGTCATCCATCATCGATCTGAGGACCACTTCGTTAAAATTTAATTGTGATTTTGCTACCTAACTCTTTTCTAGATCAACTTGTATGTCATTAGAGAGAGTTTCGGAAGTTAGACTCATAGAAAAGGAGTTTTAGAAATAATGATAATAATGAAAAAAAGCTCATCTGTCCAAATTACTTACTCTCCATAAGCATCCAACAAAAATTGATTTTGTAGACAGAATAGAGGCACAGTCCTAAAATTACATAACAATAAAGAACAAGAATAGTTCTTTAAATAGATACATAAACCTTTATTATCTTTTTCTGTATGATCATGTCTTCCCCAGCAATCATAGCTAGGTAAAGCTACACTAAGATACAAAATATGATGGTCAAAGTTAGTATTATCCTATCAAAGTCAAAGAATATCCTTCCCCCTCCCACTCCTTTCTCTTAGCAACTGGAAAACTTTTTTTAAGAGGGGGAATTTATTTTTGAGGAAATACACTTTGTTTAGGTTGTTATTTGAAGATACATATACATATATATATATATATATATGTATATATATACACATAACCTGTTGTTATTCAATTGTGTCCAATTCTTCATGACCCAATTTGGGGTTTTCTTGTCAAAGATACTGGAGTGGTTTGCCATTTTCTTCTCCAGGTCATTTTATACATGAGAAAACTGACACAAACAATGTTAAGTCACTTGCCCAGGGTCAGAGAGCTAGTAAGTGTCTGAGACTGGACTGGAACTCAGCTCTTCCTGACTCCAGGCTCATTGAACCACCTAGCTGCCTTATATTACCTATATTATCTCATTTTAAGTCTTTCAACAATGCCAAGCAGTGTTATTTGTAGTATAAGTATGTATACTACAAGCATTATTATTTGTATTATTACTTTTTTATAGATGAAGAAACTGAGGCTCAGAAAGGCTAAGTGTGTTGCCCATGATCACACAGCTAGTAAGTGTCAGTAAAATTCAAACCTATGGCTTTCTTATAGTAAATCTAGAATTGAATGTATTATACTACACCGTCTGTTGGGTCAGCACAAAATATCTTTAAAAAAGAGCTATGCCAAGAAAAACCTATGAAAATACTTTCCAGAGTAGTTATAGACCCTGGCAAGAATGAATTCTTAAGATGACTCACCATTGACCTAGGGAGATTGATTGTTCATGCTGGGTAAGGATTGCTGATTTCACTTCTTTCACACCTCTTTCCCCTACCACCTTGTGCATCGTTCCCGTAGATAGGGGACACTGAACACTGCTTACTTATTTCCCATGCTGTCTTGCTGAAGCCCGCCTGAGATACTATGGAATAGAGGGTGTTAGAAGCTTGGGACCTAGTCCTGTTTCTTCAGATACCTAGCACTTTATTCTTGGATAATGTCTTCATCAGTAAAATGAGGGAGTTGGGCTAAATCATCTTTAAGACTTTTTCTACTCTGAAGTTGGAGGATGTGAATTCATGTGTTCTTCCCTCTTGCTTCTGAACTTTATTATTGTAGATACATTATTCATCTCATATTGGAATGCTTACATAAAAGGAGATTATTAGAAAAATGAAAAAATATGGTAAAGTGATCCCTTCATTTGTTATTTAAATTTAGTTCTTAAGTTATTTAAGTTGAAAATAATATTGACAGGAAAAATTTTGAAATCATGTTATCTTCTATGATGTTAGCTTTTTTTGCCCCCAAGGGAGAGGGATTGAAGAGACCAAAATTAATCAATTTGGCATGATGGTTTGTAATATTTCATTTGCTTTTCATTTTTACAACTTTAGTTGCATTCTCAAGTTTTCAGTTTTGGGGAGTATAATATGAGGTTCAAAAATCATGCTCTCAGAAGGCAGGCTGGGTAAAAAATGTAGCTCTTGAAGTTATAGCAGGTTTACCAGGAATTACAACAATTTTCCTGCTTAAAATTTTACATTAACTTTAGAAAATCACATTATTTAATGCCTCTCTCTTTTTTGTGATTTAAGGGCCTTGTTTACATTAGTTAAAAAATCTATTTATCTACCAGAGTTCTGGGAGTTCAGTGCACACTTACACAACATCACAATCTAGTTCCTGGCACAGTGGTCCTTGTGCAAATCAAGATGTATACATATGTACATATATATATATACACACATATATATACATATATATGATATACGTATCTTAAAATATGTAAGATGTGTAATTGATGAAAATTCATGATTTCTCTCCATCAGTGTTTCTTGAGTTTAAGCCATCAGAAAAAGGTGAGTGCATTAAATTTTATTTAAAACTCTTAATTCTGGAATACTTCCACCTCTCTCATTTTGAGTCCTACATCTCAGCCCAGAGAGCTCAAGAATGTACGTTTTTGTTTCACACTCTTCTTGTAAAAAAGAGAGGAATTAAAAATTAACTGCATGCTCTCAATTGCTTTTCAGAATTCCCTACTTAAATCTTCTCTCTGATGTATAACTTTTAAAGAGGGATTTAAATGTGGTTTGAAAATGCAATCATGAACTATAGAACATGCAAAATACATGTGAAAGGCCAGAAGAGTGCTGTTGATTTAACTGATTACACTTTATGCTTTAAAGATATTTTCAAATTTATCCTTTTTTAAAACATGGCAAAGAAAATATTGCAGAATTTTAAAAAAAATCCAAAATTATGTAGATATTGAGATCAGCTGTTTCTAAGTAAAAATCTTTTGAAAGCAAAATAAAAGCCATTGTATAGTGTGTGCCTGCTAAAACTGAGAACACAAGAGCATTGCAGTTAATTAGTATCAATCAACACAGGATGCTTTGCCACATTTCTAACATCAATGCACCATCTGATCTTTATAATACACATTTCCCACAGTCTTGATGCAGAAATAACTGGAAATAAATATTTGAGTCATTGAAAATGTGACATTTTAATTCCTCTTCCAATAGCTATTTTTGATTAATTGATATGAAAATAAGATTTTTTAAAAGCCTGAGTATTGTTATTGGATTATTAAAGGATGACCTCATTGCCACTGTATGGTTACTTTAATATTTTATATGCATTTTGTTACAAGAAAATAAAAACAATTTTATTGATTTTTAGAAATTGATTTCAGATTTAATTTAGGTAATTATAATATTTATGTATCATTGTATAGTGCGGAAGATAACCATCTTTCCAGACTGTCAAATCATTATATCATAAAATGCTCAATTTAATGCATTATAAATAATGAAGTGCTGCATTATAATAATTATTTTCATATTAACAGAATCCTGAACTGAGTTCACCACTTTTAGCATCCATGCCACACTAAATGCCTTTAAAGAATAAGTAGTATTTAATACTGTGAAATGTCTACAATTCTACCCACACCCTGGTTTAGAGGACATATCCTTCCATTTGATTTAGTTTTATTTATTCTAGAGGGAAAGATGTTATGCACGTTTAAGCTGTCTTTCTGTGAAGGTTATGGTTAGTTTGTTATGCATAAGCTTATTTGATCGATCTCTTCCTATATCATATTCGTTTTTGGAACCAGTTCTTTGTTACATTGTTTCTTACATTTAGCTTCACTCATCATTTTCAACTCAACGTGGGGCACCAGAGGTGCTTTAAAAAGCTCCATAAGAGTATTGATTACTTAAAAATATATTTGACTTGAAGTGGGAAAAATATAAATCTTGATAGAAACTTATATTTAACCACCTAAAGGATTATTTGAAAGCATCCAGATAATGGAGTTTTTTTTTTAAATAGACAGGAATATTTTTAAAATTTTAGTGCAATGATTTATCTGTTTAATGTTAGAAGTACCCTTCTAATCACATGGGCATAATCACATGGGTTGATTTATAAAAATGCTAGAACTTGCTTGCTCATGGCGATTAACCTACCCAACAGTACTGTTGGAGGTGGGGGGAAAGAAACACACTTTAGAGTACATGCAAGCTGAGTTATGTGTTGCCTTTTTTTAAAAATGCTTTTAACATGTAGGGAATTATTTTCTTAAAAGGCTGTTTGCTAATTATTTCCTTACTTAAATATTCAATCCTTGTTTCTAAGAAATATATTAAATAATTTCAAGGATATATCTGCTCTCTGGTTTATTCTTTCCTCTGTTAAAAAGATTTGCTAAGTTAGCTAAGCACTCTTTTAGAAATAAAGTATTTCTGTAGTTTTTCACTAAGCAAACTATGAAGCTCAATGCTTCAAAACATTTGTCTTAAGATTGCATTTTGTAGAAAAGGTTTAAGTTAAAGATATAAATTGTTTTTCCTTACTAAGGAGCATGATATCAAGGTGATATTTGTGTCTGAATCTAAAATGAGTTTTAAAATGGGTACCTTTCCTTGTCAGGATGGAGACTTTACTTATAAATGCTCAGTTCTCTTGTAAAATACATTTTAAATAAATAATAGTTCCTATTGCTTTGTTTGCATCTAGTTTATTTTTAGGATACAAAATAGCATAGCAACGGTGTCACAAATGCCTATTACAATTACTATGCACATTTTTCACTGGAATAACTCTTTCTTAAAGCAAATAACTTAGAGAGAAAAGTAATGTGATAAAAAGTAATTGGTTTGTGTGAAATAGGACTCACATTCTTCTCTCAGATAATTATTCAGTTGTAGCTCTAAGTTCAGTGGCACTCCATTAGATGTAATTCTCATTCATCTTAAACTCTGAAGGAAAAAAACACACATACATTAAGGGGACCCCCTCCATCACCACATTAATTTCATGGAAACAAACTAGCATAGAAGACAATATAAAACTTTATCAAAATTTACATGTTATTTTTCACTTGCTAATTTTTTTGGCCTTAGGAGAATGTTTGGTTTCAGAACAAAGGCACCTATCAAAAAAAGAACTTTAAAAAATCTGTTTAAAAAAACACATTTGTTCAGTACAAACATGGGTAAAATGTAATTTAAATTATAAAAATATCTGGATTTTAGAAGAGTCAAAAATTAGAAAATTAATGAAATGATTAAAATTTCAGAACTGGGATGAGGATTGTATTCAGGGAAAAAAAAACATGTAATGAAAAAACCTGAAATTATCAGTGCTTTAAAAATTCATTTTAGTTTACATGTACATTCATAGATTCTAATAGCTTTTAAATGTTGCAATTACTGGAAGCACTTGGAAATAGTACCCAAAAAATTGTGTAGCTTCAGAATGGTGACAAATATGAATTTTGTTTGAAACTAGTGGGATACAGTTAAAATTTTTAGAATCTAAGACCATTAATTCAGTCTATCAATTAAGGGTTTCCTTTTTGCTTACTAAATGACCAAACCATAGAAGCTAGGAATTTAGAAAATTTGGGATATCAGCAATCTTAGGTTAGACACAAGCTAACAGAAAGTGCCACTTATTAGCTTGCAATTCATTTTAAATTCTTTGTGTGTATTGTATTAAGTCAAAAATATTTTTTTAGATTTCATGATGTGTGTATTTAAAGTCATAGCTTCTACAGAACATTACTACATTTTATAGTAAAATTACAACAAATTTGATTGAATCTAAGCTTGTTGAATTAAATTAAGAGGGTACTCATAGTTTATAAGTTTGGTTTTTGATAGATTGAAATAAAACTTTAAAAATCAACTAGGTATTTGTTTTCTGACTTAGTATCAAAATGTTGTTTAAATGTTTTAAGTTTTCCAAATAAAAAGAATATTTCACAGTGTCAGTAAAGTTTTTTAATCTCTCCATCAACATTCTTAAGAAACAAGCCAAACAACCACATTCCGAATCATATATGCACTTTTATTTTAGCTTTATTTCTTCAAGGATATGTAAATGTGTTTACCAAGGTGTATAAAACAAATGTAACCAAAGAGAGATGTTTTCTGAAGTGCAACAGACTAATGAATTTTCTCTTCATTTGCCTTCAGATTTTCTTTCTAGTACATTATATACTTAGCCCAAACTAGTAAAAAGAAAGCCATACCAGAAACCAAACTGACGGAATGTTCAGGAAAGAAAAATGATTTGTAGAAAATTATATTTATCCATCACTGGATAGGCATGCATACATTAAGAACATAAAAGACAGCAGGGCTAGAAACAAAAGCTGTGTGCTGAGCTTCCTACAAGTTTGAATTAACTAAATGAAAAAAAAATGAAATCATTCTGCTTAAACTTGCTTACTAATAAAAAGATAATTCCCTTTGTTAAATATGCTGGATGTGATTATCGAGTAAAATTTTTTCTCCCAGACATCTATGAATAAAACATGTATTTGAGCATTAGGTAAACAAACAATAAATGGATGAGTTCAGTTACAACATAATAACATTTTATTTAGAAAACATATATAATCATACTTGTATTGGCAATCCAAATTTAATGACTTCTTTCAGTAAAATCAAAGTGCCTCATGAGTAACATCTGATAAAGAAGCATTGTTTGTTCTTTGATGTTTTCCTCTTAAAGAAATAGATTTTCAAGGTATCTAATTAATCATACATGTGAGCTAAGTGAATGATTTTAAATTTAAACAAAATAAGTATTAAAGCAAGCAATTTTCAAAAATCTGAGCTTAGAGAGAGTAGCTATTTTGATTCAGAACTAATTTGTCTTTTGGTTCACTTATACTCACAAATTATAAAGTCCATAAGAAATGTATAACTACCTATATTAGGCACATATATGCTTATATTTACATATAAATGTACATTAGTCAACATTTCTGAGAGTGGACAAGGATGTTAGCAAAATCTTTCCTAAATTGGTCTGAATGTGAATAAGGTTATATGTCCAACTGGATTATACTCTGTGAAATATGAATGAGAAGAAGCCAAGTATAATAGGAAAAGAAAACAACAGAATGAGTTTCCTCTGTTGGTGTTTTATAGAGCAGTTAAACTGAAAATGGAGGGAAGAACTCTCTTTAGATATCACTTAATTAAGTAAAGCATCCTAATCAGAGTCCCCTCCAATTGTAAAGACTGTAGGGAGTCAAGTACATTTCTGTCTATATTAGCGTATCTAACCACAATGATTTATTGATATTTATTTTAGAATTGCAACACAAAAGCAACAAAACAGGAAGCAAGGAGAGAGGGAGCCTGTGATTGCTTTATTCTATGTGTACTAGAAGAGTTTTACAAAATTTGAAGTGTCTTTTTGGGAGAGGAATCCTTTCTAAATTCAGAGAAAGCTTACAGATGGACATTTTAGCTTTCTAGATATCAGTTTCCCATATAATTGTAGTAACATCTCTTTGCCTTGTTTGAATACTTAAATCATTGGTTCACTTTCGCCACTGTAAGAGTGAATGCAGCTGAGTGCATGAGCACCTGCTGCTCCTGCAGTAATGCTGAGCTGTATTCTGCCCTCATTTTAGCCATAAACTCTGACTTCTCTGAATGGGAGAGGTGTTTGGGAAAGAAGTGTAAATATACCCTATAGTCAGACAAGTATTGGCTTCACTCCAGGCTGCACACAGCATTGACCTCTTTACCTGCTGTACCTCACATTGAAAAAAAAACAACACAAAACCTGGATAATCAAGAGAACAAATGGATGAATCATACCAGGAACATAACCAATTTTCCAATAAAAAGATGCTATAATACAAGTTATTTAGAACAAAGTTGACTAGCAGTTTAAAATGCCTTGGTAGAGATCTATCCATCACTGTAAACTGCATATTGTCTATGTCTTTACATGCAAATTATCTAAATAAAAGACAGCCAAAATGCACGTTAGCATAACTATCCAGATAATCTGGGTCAAAGTACATTTTATTTGTGTTTCAATTATCTGTCCAATTTGCATGTGCAAACCCAAGTCTCAACACTGGGGCTTAAAATTTAAATAAGAAAAAAAATCACATAGCACATGAGCACATGCATTTGATAACATTCTTTGAGCCTATTTAGTCAGCATGAACATAATTTTCTAGATATATCTCTGTATATAATTCAGTGTTATCTGCTATTATAACTTTGTGGAGTATTATTACAGAATAATGAATATAAATTAGGTAAGCATGACTATAACTATTTTGCATTTGCACATTTACACATTCTTCAATAGGACTGGATGATTTCTTTTAATTTTTGTTTGTTCACCTCAATAGGTTTTCTTTTATCCCTCTATTCTATTGTTTAGCAGCATTTAATTGTGAATAGGAAATTAAGTTTTAGAAATAATATTTTGAGGTTCCTTATAGATTTTGAACTGAGATCACTTGCTGCTTAGGTTTGGTCATAACCACAGTGAAATGAATTGTTTCTTTTTCCTGATATTTGTGACTAAACTTCAAAGTTCCCTTCACCATCTCCCCATCATTAAGCCATTTTTGTGTATGAATAAACTACAGTACACTGCCAGAAAAAAAGAGAAAATATGCTGGTTCCTTTTGCCTTGTGGGATCATTTAAACACTTTCTCATTACAGATTCCTACACTCTTCTATTTTGTTTCCTTCAGTTTTGTAGAAAGAAAATGTAATTGGGGATTGGTCAATGAGGAACTAGTGGCCATTTCAGATATCCACTCCCTGCTTTCAGTCCATAGATAAATAAAGATACTCTCTGCTTGTTTCCACATATACAGAATTTATGTGCCTATTTCCAGGCATGAGTGAGGAAAGGGGCTCATACTTGATACTGTGTGGTGATGAAGTCTTCTGGTTGGCAGAGTAGATGGAAAGACTAATGATTCTTTAGATCTTGAACTGGAAAGAAGTGGTCCACCTTTCCACCAGCCCTTTCATTTCCTTCCCTTCCTGAAAATGAGTAAGGCAGAAACACTGTGAGCTGCTAGGTGGTAGGAAGAATGCCTGCCTTATCTCTTAGCTGGATGTAATGTGTCCATAAGCACAGGGTGTCTGTGGTTCTTTGTGTTTATTCTTTCCCAATCTTATAAGCATATCTATTCCAAGGGGAGAGCACAGATGCCCAGATGACCAAGTGATCCACTAAAGGCATCAGAAGTCCCACCAGCAAGTGAATTTGGTAGCAGAGTCTACCAGAGCAATAGCATCTGACCACAGAACAGGTAAGACAGTCCTTGAAGACAGGGAAAACTTTGGAGGACACGATCTCACATCAATGAGAAATGCTGATTATGAATGCTAGGAAGACTAATCCTGAGAGTGCGGCCCAGAGCTACACCTAAAGGGAACTTAATAGTGCTCTACAAAGGGAGAAAATGGCTTCCAGAGCGAGGAGTTTGGAGGTAATACTTGGTCACACCTATTCTCTACATATGTTCTTTTCTACCATCAAACCTTAAATTTGGACATAGTTTGTGTGTTTGGGGTGATTGTTCTGTAACCACTGTTCTTGTTATACCTTCTCAGTAAAGCTCTTTTCTAAAAGCTAATAGAGTTCTAAAATTTCATTGCCAACAGGGGAGTGCAATGAATGAGAACTCAGGAAGTATACAACTTGAAATCTCAGCCTCTCAGGGTTATTCCTAGTTCCCCAAGGGGAGTAATAGTAAAGAGAAGAGAAGGTTGTTACAAAAGCAAGATGTTCAGATTTTTCTACTAGTCAATCTGCTTCTTTTAATTTAGTAGCCGTGAAGTCTTATTTGTACTATGTGGAAAACTTCTCTATCTTCCAATCTTGGGAATGTGGATATATAGGTACCCTGAGGATGCCCTTCAATTGCCATAGAATATATCACCTTGCTACCTTCCTTATACACGTACAATTTTGATTTTCCCTGAAAACCCACTCTCAGCAATTTGGAGACTTAGAAAATGTGGGTAGCCTAACACTTCATTGCCCAAATGATATTTTGCTACAACCACAGATCATCTTGATCATAGCTTTTCCAGAAGATGAAGTATCACTCACATTGAGTCTATTGCCAATTGTGATAAGTGTTTTTTTTTCCTAGTTTCATTTATAAATTTTTTTTTCACCACCTCATTTCGGTTTCAGATTCTCTTCCTTCTAAAAGCAAATAAGGCAATCAGGCACAAATTTTTAAGCTGAGAGAAACTGAATGACTACATTTAAAAGTCCAGCTTGACACTCAGTGAAACTATTTGACTTATTTTTGCACTAAGTTAATGCTTTTTTAAGACACAAGACAGGAAAGATATCTCTGGTGAAGAGAATCATTATAACCTCATACTTTCTTACAAGCTTCTTTCTTACTTATACTTGCTTACTTGAAGCTTCTCACAATATGGTTAATATCTTTGGAAATTTCTAGGTGTAGATGTATGATATCTTGTAGGTGTTATGAGCAATCAAACTACCAAAGTATTTATTATAGAACTAGAAAAACAGTAGCAGAATTCATGTGGAGATTCAAAAAGTCATTAATCTCCAGGGTAATTATGGTGGGGGAGTAGGGAGAGGAAAGCAGTCCATCAGTGCCAAATCTCAAGCTACGTTACAAAATTATAGTCATAAAAATATGTGGTACTGGTTAAAAAGAAATTGATTAGTGGAACAGATTATACAACATATAAAACTAAATGAACACATTCACATAGTGTCTGATAAAGCCAAAGATCCCTGTTACTATAGGAAATACTATTTGACAAAAATTGCTGGAAAACTGGGAAGAAATTTCATAGAAATTAGAGTAAAAACCAAGATAGGCTCTGAATGGATATGTAACTTAAACATAAGTGATCATATCTTAAGTGAATCAGAGGGGCCAGGAAGAAATATCTTTTACTTTATGGATGGGGAAGAGTTCCATGACTGCACAAATGACTGAGAGTGTCAAAGAAGAAAAAAATGATAATTTTGATTATATAAAATTATTTTTTTTCACAAACAATGTTAATGTAGTCAAAATTAGAAGGGAAATAGGTAACAGGTGGGGAAAGGGAACAAAAAAGTTTGCCCTAGGTTCTCTGAAAAAGGTCTAATATCCAAGAGATAGTTATAATTGTAGTCAACTAGCATAAATTATTTTATAATTTATAATAAAATTAAGTGCCTACTATGTGTGAGACAATGTGATGAGTCATTCATGAACAGACAAGCAAAGGATATGAACAGCAGTATTCAAATAAGGAAATACAAGAAACCAACAACCATATTTTTTTTAAAAAAGCTCCATATAGAGAAATATAAATTAAAGAAATGCTTAAGTTCTCCTCTCTACACCTCAAATTGGCAAAGGTGAAAGAATAAGGAAATGACAAATGATGATGGGGCTGTGTGAAAACCCACTAATATTTACCCATAATTCACTCACAGTGAATTGTTCTAGATGGCAATTTGAAATTATGACCCTCTCCCAAAGCACTAAAGTACGCATATCCTTTGACCCAGTTGTACCACTATCAGGTCTATATTCCAAAGAAGTCAAAGAAAGGAGGAAAGGACCTTTATGTAGAAAAAATATAACTGTTCTTTTCATAGTAGTCCTAAAGTGGAAAATAAGGGAGTTCTCTTTTTGGAGAATGAAAAATAAGTCATGGTATATGAATATAATGGAATATTACTCTGACATAAGAAGTGATGAAATGAATAACTTCAAGGGAAACTGAGAAGACTTCTATGAACTGATGTGTAGCAAAGTAAGCAGAACTAGGAGGACAATGTATAAAATGAAAACAACATAACAGAGAAAAACAACTTTGAAATATTTTAGAACTCTGAGCAATGCAAACTTGAGTCCAGAGGATCAAAGATGAAAAATAGAAGATTCATCCTGCCAGAAAAGTGATGGAGTTAAAATGCAGAATGAAACATATTTTTGAATATGAGCGATATGATAATTAATTTTTCTGGACTTTTTTAATAAATCTTTTATTAATTTTTTAATTTGTTTTGAATTGTTAAGTTGGTGAGGGCAGTGGGAAGAAGAGATAATAAATGCATATATATATATATATATTCAAGCAAGACACATTAAAAGAAAATGTACTAAGTCATTTATAAAATACTTTATAAAGCATAACTTCTGGTGAGTGTGATGCCCTAGGAGGTAACCTGTAACCCCATTAATTTTCTTCAGTCAGTTCGGGTATCTTACTTGAGGTACTTTCCTGGAGCATGAGCTACCACTACATCGCTTTGCTTGATAGGGACCCTCCACTCTGGGTCCTGTGAGTCTTCCCCTTCACAAAGCATTCTTGACCCTACCTTTACCCCTGCTTTCAAATAATAATACATCAGTCTCAACACAACTGAAGTAGCATTGCTAGAAAGAATTCAATGGTTTACTCAGGCCTATTCTGTACTTTACCAATGGCACAGAAGAAGGCATAGATGACATATTTTTCAAATTTTTGGATGACATATACTTGGCTGGGATTGCCAACACCATGGGATAAAATCAGGATCCAAAAGGATGTTGACAGGCTAGTCCCATATGCCCAATCAAATAACTTAACATGAATCAGTGTAAAGCAAATTTTGATGAAAACAAAAACACATGAAACACAAAATTTCTGTTTTGTCCTCTGTGCTATGCATCCCCATTCTGCCACCATCTTTAAAACAAAACTTGATTATGGCTTGTATTTGTTTACCATATGTGTATAACAGGATTCTTTGTAACAAAGGTGCTCAATATATTACATGAATATGGGATAACTTTTTATTTCTTCTACCTCAGAAACTGCATAAAATGCAGAGGACTTACAGGTACCCACAACCAAATATAGGACAAATATTTTTTTTTAAAACCTCATTATATTCATGACCCTCCCCCACAGAAGTTAAAGCCATTTTACTTTGAACGAACATTCCCTATTTGCTTCAAACTTGTGCTGTCCAAGTAACTCACAGTAATATCAAGAAAGACTAGAAAGACATAGCTGTCCTTGTCCTTTATGGCATGAACTCAGTCCTCCAGCCACAGGATCCTTCTCTGGGCAGTCCCCTTCTTCTTCTTTCCAGAAGCAAACTGTTAAGAAATTTTTCTCCTGCTGAGTGGCTAATGCCCAACTCTTTAACTCAACATTATCCAGTGGGTAACTCCAAAGCTAGAAATACTCATTCTCAAGACCAATAAGCTCTCACTTATGCACTGAAAAGGAAACAGAAAGGCAGAAGGAAGCCAAGAATGGAAACTCTCCTTTAGGATTCATATATATGTTCATCTTCCATCATTTTGCTGCTTCTATAAATGACTAGAAAAGATCCTGGGCCTCAACTAACTATCAAGAAGAATCCACTGCCACTGGAGATCAATTAGGAGAGTTCCCTTCATCCTCTCATTAGGGGCTAGGGTGTATGTCAAGCTATGGAGCTTCTGACAAAGAACCACACCTGTAATCATATGAAGTTGATATAAGAACTCAGCAAATTGATCATGAGTTCTCCTGATCAGCTCCAATTGTAATTAGCTTATATGTTATACTCTAAATGTGAGATCTTTGTCCTGTGAATAATGAGCAGACATAATACTAAATCATATAAATCTTGACCTCATTATAAGTGGAAACAGAAGATAAGAGGAACTTATACCCATATGTGCCCAGTCAAGAGAGGCAACAAGTTGGCAGAACTAATTTTATCATTTAGCCAAGAGCAACAAGAAACTTAATTTTAAGGATATTCAGGCCATTTCATATTAGAATGTTAAAAATTAGCATCTGTAAAAAAAATTTAAGAATACAATTGCACCTTTTGTGAATTCCTCAATTGGAAAAAATAAGAATGTAGAAAAATTTTACAAAGAATCTTAGGAGAACCGCAAACAGAAGAAAAACACAAAAGATTTACAAAAACCATTTCACAAACTTTTCTCCATGAAGGTAATTGAACCCCCGAATGTTATACTGGCAAATGTTTAACACTCCTACAACAAAAAATGTATCCATGATACACTTTTCAGTTTAATCTGCATTATCAACATTTTTTACACCAATTTCTTAAGTCTAGACAATCAGCAAAATAATAAATCGAGGCCTGATTTGTAGCACTTGGCAACATGTAAATGCTCACACAGAAAATTTAACAATTGTCTCTCTTAAGTCAGCACAAGCGAGCTCCAACCCACCTCATTTCCTGAGGTGCTTACAGGAAGTAGACATAGCACTAAAAGAGAACAAAGACATATTGGATCAAGAATATGTGGAGGAAATCTCTCCTGGAGTTAATACAATTGTGAAGGCATTGAAGGACTAATATACAAGGTAACTGAAGGAGGGAAAGATACTAATGTCATGGGGGAAAAAACTCAGACCTAATTAATATCTAAAAATTTATGACTGAGAAAACATCAGTAACTAGCGACCTATTTGACTACTCTCCTATATCATTATGAAAGTTATCCTTATGTTAATTGAGGACATCCTCAGTGAGAGCACGAGAAGGTAAAAAGCAGGCTTTCAAAACAAGTGATATTTAACAATGGATATATTAACCATCTTATGGTTAACTGAAAGATGTAAAGAATTTAAAATCCTATTGTGCTTATTATTTCTTAACAATGAAAAAAACATTTTACTTGATAGAACAAAATGTTAACTTATAGAATTTTTTACAGCAAGGTATCTTCAAACCATGCATTAAGATTATTTAGTATTCTTTGGAAGATATGAAGGTAGAAATAACCCTATTCAATGATCTTATGGAAAACATCATGCAACATATAAAACAGGGACATATCTACCAGCTCAAGGTATTTGCCACTGTGATACTTGAGATCTACAGCAGAGTCCAGCTCAAGGAGGGGTTCTCCATGCATGATATGATCCTTCAGATGCTCCCATTTTTGTAAATCAAGTCCAGAGAACTTATTGAAAGAGATCTATAATCACACAAGTGTTTTTTCATTTAAAATTTTATTTTCTCCCCTCCTCCCTTTTTAAAGGGGGGAAAGATCTGTGCAAAATATATGCATAATAAAGCAAAACAAACCTCTACATTGTCCCTGTCAAAAAATGTGTCTTGTTCTGCATCTTGAATTCATAACTTCTTTGTCAGTCAAGGGGTATCCTGGTCCATCAATGTCCCTTGGTATTCATGGTTCAGCATTGCAATGACCAGAATTCATAAGTCTTTCAGACTCATTTTTAAAATGTTGCTATTATTATATAAACTGTTCTCCTGCTTTGTCTCAATTCATTATTACTTTGTACAAGTGATCATAGGTTTCTCTGAATTCATATCTTTGATCATTTCTTGTCCAGATTTCAACATGCATGTGGATAGGTGCCCTATGGAGCTAAGCTTCCCATGAATGCAAAGATTCATCATTTTACCAGTGTTATTCTATGACAATAACTCAAAGAACATGACTTCCTCTGAAAAACTAAAGGTTATCATCACACAGATGATACACATGAGTGTGAGCAGGTTGCAATATATAACCAATGAGGTTATATGAAGACATTTCTTCTATAAAATCAGGGGTTTGGCCAAGAATCAGGCATGGAGAACCTGCAGCCTCAAGGCCACATGTCCTCAATTCCCTCAATAAAAGGATTTGTTCTTTGAAGTTTGGATTCAGTCAAAGGGCCACATTTGAGGACCTACAGAGCTACATCTGGCCTCAAGGCCTCAGGTTCCCCACCCCTGTCAGTTCTGCATCTGTAATCCTGATCCTGTATAGAAGGTCTGCATGTGATACCCCCATGATGAGCTACTCACCTTCTTGACTAATATATTGTTCTGACTAGCCCCTTGAAGCAAGTTTTATGGGCTAGATCCTTTTGATGTCTCAGCCCTTGATACAAAGAAAGTGTTTCTTACACCTGTATCAAAAGTATCCTGAGACTTGTGGCCTATAAGAGCAGTCAATCCCCTACCCTGTGCTTGTATCCTTTCATTCTAAGACTGCTTTCCTCAGACCAACTTGATCTCTCATCTGAGACTGTCCTCCCAGTTGGGTCTACACCTACTCGCCCACTATTCTGTCTGACAGAGCAAACCTAAAGCCAATAGAGGTTTTCCCTTATTCTTTGCTAAGGTTTTCTGATCTCAGAGTCATGCCTCATTGGCTACACTTAGGTAAAATTATTATAAAAATAAAAAGTCTAAGAATATATAACATCATCAACTTATTTTCACACACATCTCTACCCTTGATCATGGTCATTCTGCCATGGTGGGTAACATGGAATTTTACAGCCTGGTATGAGTGTCTTGATTTATTTCAAATTAGTTTCAAATACGTTGCAGCTTATAACAATTATAACAGTTTGGTCAACTCAATTTTTGGAGTCACAAAAATTATCACTAATCACCCCATAAGTTTTTACAAATATGACAATATTTCTATTAATACAAATATTTCTATTAATTTGAGATATGAAGAAGGATTTCGGAGCTCATTATTTATAAAGTTGTTCCACTTTAGGCTTGCTTATTTCATGTTAAAAGGATCAATGAAAAATATTGAGCTCCTATAATAGTTCAACTTTGGTATAAGCAGTAAAAGAAAGCAGGATGAGAGTGGACATTTTGAGGAGAGTTGGGATGTACTATTTGTATGTGGGAAGTCTCTAGTTATCATTCTATCTTTCCCAAATCAACTAAACCCAGGCCAGGGACAACTAGTAAGTACCAATGATAAGAGATAACATTAATAGGTATATAACAATCTTAGAAGTGGTGAGATGCATAGACACAGGGTTGAAACCAATTTATTATTATGCTGCCTCTGATACATACTGTTTTTTTCACTCTTCACTTAACCTCTTAGTGCCCCACTTTTAGTAAGTTGTAGGGAAAATGCTTGTCTTTTTTAGTGAGGCAGGGTAAAAGGTGCAAGAAGCTTGGAAAGATGGTAGGGGGATGGCATGTTATGATGGGCTTTGAACATCAAATGGAAGATTTTATATTTGATCTTGGAGGTGATAGGGAGTTACTAGATTTTATTGAATAGGGGAGTGACTCAGTCAGACTGCACTTTTGGAAAATCACTTTGACAGGATGGACTAGAGTGGGAAGAAATCTGTGGCAGGCAGAACAACCAGCAGCCTATTTTAGTAGTCCAAGGGAGAGGAAATGAGGGCTTACACCAGGGTGCAAATATCAGAGTATCAGAGAAGAGAAGACAGTGTATGTTGTTGCTATTGCTGTGCATCTCTTGTTTTCAAAGAACAGCGTATGTGAGATATATTACAAATGTAAAATTGATAGTCCTTGACAATAAATTAGATATGAGGGGGATGAGAGAGTGAGGAATCAGAGATGTCTGATTGGGGAGCTTGGGTGACTGGGACAATAGTAGCATCCTTGAAAAAATAAGGAATTAAGAAGGGAGAAAGGTTTAGGTGGATTGCTAATTAGTTCAGTTTTGGACATGTTGAAATGTCTACGGGACATCCAGCTTGAGATGTCTTATAGGTAGTTGGATGTGCAAGAATCAAAGTCAGCAAAGAGGTTAGTCCTGAATAAGTATATCTGAGAATTATCAGCATAGAAATAACAATGGAAATTGAAACTATGGAACTGATGAGAAGTGTAATAGTATAGAATTGGAAAATGAAGAGGGTCCAGGAGAGAGGCCTAAGGGATACTTACTTAGTGGGCATGATCTAGATGAAGATTTATCAAAGGAGACTGAGAGGTAATCAAACAGAGAGGAGAAAGACCAGGAGAGAATAGTGTTACAGAAACCTACAAAGTAGGTTTCAAGGAGGAGAGAGAGGTTGACAATGTCAAAGGGTGCAGAGAGGTTGAGAAGGATGAGGATTTTTTTTTAAAAAGTCATTAGATTTGGCAATTAAGAGATCATTGGTAACTTTAGAGAGAACACTTTCAGTTGAATGATGAGGTCAGAAGCTAGACTGTAGAGAGTTAAAAAGAGAATGAGAGGAAAGAAAGTAGAGTCACCTATCATTAAGAGCCTTCTCATAGAGTTTAGTTACAAATAGAGATATGGGATGATAGCTGGCAGGGTCAAATGGATCAAGTGAGGGTTTTTTCTAAGACAAGGGTGATATGAGCATGTTTATAGGTGGCAGAGAAGCAACTAGGAGACAGGGAGAGACTACAGATAAGTGAGAGAGTAGGAATGCTAGTGAAAACAATATACTTGAGAAAACAGGATGAAATGGGCTCATTTGTGTATGTGAACTTGTGTTGAAGTCCCCTAGTACGAGGGTTGTAGTTGAGGAGAAGAGAAAGACTATGAGCTAGGCACTCAATTCATTGAGGAAAGAAGGGGAATGTCCAGAAGGCCAGTAGACCACAGCATCTCTTGCATTTGTCTTCTTGCTCTCTGCTCATTCTACAACCACCAATGTTCAGAACCTCATCATGTTTTGCTTGAAAATAGCTTCTTAACTGGTCTCCTTTTGTTGACTTTTCCCATTCAATTCATCCTCTACAAAGCTACAAAAATCATATTCCCAAAAGGCCAGTCTGACCATGTTTCTCCTTTGGTGAAAAGGCTTCATATTGTCTTTAAGATAAGAGACAAATTTCTCAGGTTATAATTTAATTGCTTTCACAAAATGACTCCAACCTAACTTTTCAGACTGGTTATACTTTATTTCTAGCATTATATTCTGTAGCTGAACTGTCCTACTTCATATTACCCATACATGATATTCCATCTCCCATCACTATGACTTTAGTGGAGGTAGAAGAGATAACATGTGATTTAAGACGTTATGACTATATGTTCATTATTAACTCAGATAACAATAGAAACATATGTGAAAAAGTTCTTATACAAAGGATAGGTAAAAATAAGAGAGGAGGAACTTTTGACTCCCCATACTGATCCCCTTCCTGACCACTGCTGCCTTAACTACCCTTGTCTCTTTTCCCCTGAGTAGTTATATTGCATGCAGCATCCAATAATGCCCTTACCACATGCTCCAATTTTGGATTCCTGATCAAGAGAGGAGTGAAGATGGGTCACTTATTGTTCACTCTATTGGCATCATTACCCACTGACTACTCTCCTGGACTTCACCATCGTCTCAAAAATAACTTCCTGCAAGATCATATCAACTCAGAAACACACTTCCTCAGTACCTCTTCTCTCTGGAGCCCTTCCCTCCCTCTGATAAGAGTGGATAGAAGATGGATATGGAGAGCTCTTCCCAGATCCTACATTTAAGGAGGGTGCCCATCTCACCATTACGACAATCATATCATTATTTTCCACCTGGTTGTAAATATTCATCATATTCAGTCAATAGGTACTCTCCTTCCCTCCCCTTTCTTCCCCTTTCAGCTCCTTTTTATCTGTTGTTTTCTCCCAATTAGACTCTTAGGTCAAGGACTATCTTTTGCATTTCTTTGTATCCCCAGTACTTAGCACAGTGCTTGGTATGTAGTAGGAGCTTAACAAATGTTTATTGACTGACTGGTGAAATGGTCACATTATTTTCATTTATTCCAGGGCTTCTCAGCACCAGCTGAGAATATAGTCTGGTTGTGCTAATTCGTGAGATAAGTGGAAAGGTGGAAACAGATATTGGGTGTATATATATACACACACACACATACATATACATACATACATACATATGTATATGTGCATCTTTTTTTGCAAGGCAATCAGGGTTGAGTAACTTGCCTAGAATCACACAGCTAGTAAAGTGTCAAGTCTCTGAGGTCAGATTTGAACTCAGGTCCTCCTAACTCCAGGGCTGGTGCTCTACCTACCACATCACCTAGCTCCTCCATTATTTTTTGTAAAAAAGTATGTTTTATTGGTATCATCTAAGTTTCCTTCTGTATTCCTCCCTTGCAACTAGTGAGAAGCATCCTTTACAACAAAGGTTTGTTTTTTAAAGAGGAAGACAAGAAAAAATACTCAGGAAAATCAATAAAAACAATGAAAAATTTATGCAGCGCCCACTCCTGTGGAGCCTAAATTCAGCAAAGGATCATTGAGAAGTGTCTTCTTTATAATTTAGTGACATTTAATTTCAATTGTTTTTTGTGGTTATCATCCTTTCTATTTTCACTGTTGCGTATTGTTTCCCTGACTGTTTACTTCATTTTGCATTAGTTAATATAGTTTCATGTTTCTCTCTATTCATTGTTTTTCATTTCTTACAGAATAGTAATTCTATTATGTTCATATACCGCAATTTGTTTAGCCATTCTCCAATTGATGGCAATCTACTCTGTTTCCAATTCTTTGATACCACAACATGTGCTGCTATAAATATTTTGGTGCATATTTTGTCAATGGAGTATATGCCTAGAAGAGAAATCTCTGGGCCTGGAAATTTTTGTTATTTTCTTTGCATTAGAGATTGTTTTCCAGAAAGGTTGCACCAATTTATAGCTCCACCAACAACCTAGTAGTTTGTGCCTATCTTTCCAAAACTCCAGCATTAACTATTTCCGTCTTCTGTCATTTTGCCAGTTTGCTGTGTTTGTGAAGTTATGAACCACAGTTTGGTTTCTCCTAAAATTTGAAGCATTTTTTGTACAGTTTTTGATAGATTGCCAATTCTTTTGAGAACAATTTTTATATCTTCTATATTTGTCTGTGTTACCTTTACTATAAAAACTTTATCAGAAACATTTGGCACAAAAATATTTTTCCAAGTTGACTGCTCTTTTTCCTTATCTTAGATACATTAATTTTGTTTGTGCCAAAGCTTCTCAACCTCTTGTATGGAAAATTATAAATTTTACCTGTTGTAATTTTCTTTATCACTTGTTTTGTTAAAAATTAATATCACACTGGCTACAAAATAGGTATATGATATGCTTCCCTTAATTTTCCAGAGCATAATTTTTAATATTCAGGTGATAAATCCACTTAAAATTTTTTTGTAGAATATGGTGTATTATGTTAGTCTAAGCTGAATTTCTGCCAGACTCTGTTCTAGTTTTCTCATCAGTTCTTAACAAACAGGGAGTTCTTTCCTAGGCAATTTCTATTTTCAGTTTCACTGAACACTGGGTTTTGAGTTCAACTATTTTTAACGCTCCCTTGGCTAGTCTGGAACTAGATGACATTAGTATGAGTTCTAGCCGTGAAAGCATGTGACACAATATCTGAATAATTTCTCTAATATGGACCTAGCCTTAGCTTTTAAAAAGTTGCTAGAGTCATTTTATTTTCTCAGATTATTGTATAAATGTAAATACATTAAATGAGCTTTTGCTAGCAATCAGGAATGCTTTGTTGCATAACATTCATTGGTTTAGAGGGACTTAGGGGAGGAAAAACCCTCTGATTATAGGTATTTAGCTCAAATGTACATCAGTTGTAACTCCTTGATTGTGTTACTCTTTGCAAATAATTGAAATACTTTGTCAGTGAAAATCTTGACACAACAGTGATACAAATACATATATAAGAGCATAGGGAAATTAAAAGGAAAGTACAAATACACACCATAACAAACCCATGGCTTAATTTGGGCTCCCTTTGTAATTTTAAACTAAATATTGTGGTGAGTAGTTCTTAATATAAACCCTAAGTATAGGGGTATTTATTAGACACAATATGAAAATACTTCAGGAGGTATATGATTAATGCTGTGGCATTAAGGCACAGTTTATAGAGATTTTTCAATCAAAGACAAAAGGCCCAAGTGGATGATGAAACACATGAAAGAGAGGTATATATGTATTAAAGCAATGAATGTAAACTTGTTCATATAAGCACAACTAACACCCCTGGTGTGTTGGGTAGCTTTGGAAACAAAGCATTTTCTTTGTATTTGTCACCAGAGGGGTTTTCTGAATCAGCCATAAGGTGTGCTAAAGGATAATGCATAGAAGATTTTTTTTTTCTCTTCTTCAAAGGAAGATGTTGTCCCTGCAACACAATGTCACTGCCTTTTAAGTACTTGTTGCCTCAAACAAAACTCCAACTGACTTCAAGGCCCTTCAGTTTTGGATCATCTCAAACCCACTGCTGCTTAGAATTTCAAGTAAATTATTTTTTCAAGATCTCTCTCGTAGTCTATTGTATTGTTTGAATTTGTTTCTTCCAAATGGAATCACAATATTTTCATTTGGGTTGCCTCTAATACTTTCAAATTGCTTTTGAAATTACCTATCAGTGAATATGCAAATAATCCATAAAGCAGGTCAGATTACAACAAAAGTTCCTCCTTGCTCCTATTCACTCTTGCCTGAATCCTAACTCTGTTTATTTTTTTTTCCTTTACCATGATTTTAGTTCCATCCCTTGAAGTAGGGGGAAAACATTTTATTTTTGCAGACTCAGAAATCATTAGAAGGGGCAGGTCATTTAGTCTATCTTTCCTAAGCACCCTAATTTTCAAGTGGGAAGATGTGACATTTGGGGGGATTGATTCTTTGCTTTTAAAGCAGAGAAATGAAAGATTTTTAAAGAAATTCCAACTCTTGCACATCCTAGGGAGAGATAGGAAAGCTGGGGTCTGTGCCCTGTTGCTCTCCAGACAAATCTCTAGGACTGTAAGTTCCAGATAAAGTAATTACTTACATGGTTAAAAAGAAGTTTCTCCTTTTTGGAGACTAATTGGGACTAGTGAAGTTACAGGTCTAGTATTTATATATAAAATGAAGACATTCCCTTAGTCAATGCATTCCCTCAATCATTCTTCAATTTAAAGTCTTAGAGCATTGCCTAAGACAATGGTCTCTAAATTGTTTAATTGCAAACACCTATCAGTAAAAATTTTTGGACATATACTCCCAATATGTATGTATTTGCATATTTATAAATTATTTGCATGTACTACAAATATATCACAAATTGGGAATGAAATATAAGTTAAATTTAAAAGAATATAATAAAGATGAAGTATTTTATTTACTAAAAGTACAAAAACTCTTTTTGCTCTCACAAAATGCTACTAATAATGGAATTTTTACAATTGAATACTTCATTACTTTGGTTTAATACTTTGTAGTATAATTGACGGTCTAGTTGTAAGTTCAGGTTTTTTTGCGGGGCGGAGATGCTTGGTTTTAAAGGATGCTAAATCTAAAAAAAGGTATCTCAGAAAGGTGTTTAGATCCTAATGGAAAAATGCTTTATTGACTATACTTACTGTTATAATATTCATTTTTCAATCTATACTCATACTGCAATCTATTCTATACAAAGATTTTTAAAAAAAATAATTAAGCTAAAATTAACTACTTAATTTATAGTTTTCCCTATGGCAATTATTCTAAACAGTTTTAAATTTTTTTAACAAATACATTTAAAACACACTGGAACTCTTATTTTGGATGATTTTGAAATAGATCAGAAAATTCTGCTTCTCAGTCTTTTTAAGATGTGAAGATAGGAGAATTGTTATAGTTGGCATTTTTTTTAGCAAACACAGAGAAAAGATCAAACTGTATAGATGGAAATGGTGATGAACAAAATAAAATGCTGCAGAGGTAAAGAGGGATGAGGATTAATAAAGCCATCAGACTGGGCAAGTACAACCTCATTAATAACTTTGAAGAGAAGAATTTCAGATGAGTGAGGTGTCAAGAGTAATGAAGAGATTGAAGTCTCTAAAGATAGTGGTATACTCTATGGAAATAAGAAAGTTTGGAAAAGGTATGAGTTTTAGAGAAAAGTTAACGTTATGAGATCTGCCTCACTATCATGCCATCCATACCAGCTTATCCTCTGTTATTCACTCTTTTTCACTGAAAAAAGGGAAATGACAGGTCTTACTCAAAGGCCACTGTCCTGAAAATCACAGCCTACCTAGTCAGGGGAGCCCCCAGCAGCTATGAGATGTCCTGGGGAATAGAGTAATCTGAAGTTGCTGGGGTGGTGAAATTTGCCTGCACAGCTGCTGTGGGTGCCTGGGTCATAATTAGGTTATAACCATTATAAGGAACCAACACTCAGGCCAGAAAAACTAGATAATCTGTAAGGGCTCTTTCAATGTTGACATTTCATGATCCTATGAAAAAGGTCTGGAGCATGGCCAGAAGCAAAGAGTGGTACCAAAAGTGGTAGTTTGAAAGAACTTTTGTTTTGAAAGAACAAGAAATTTGGAAGATAGCCACTAAGGGTGTGAAATGTGGGTGATCTGGTAGAAAAAAGTTTAACTTATAGATAGAGGAAGGTCATAATTTGGGGCTACATTTCTTTTTTGGGTCACTCTATCTTGATTATCCTAAGCCCCTTTTCTACCCAGACTACTCATTTATTCTGGGTCCTTTCAGCACTTGTCTACTCAACTTTCTTTATTATTGTACGTGTGAATATATTGCCTTATAATGTTTTCAGATTGCTTCATTTCTTTGTTTTGTTTTATTTTGCAACTGTTGTTAGCTGTTTTAGGGCAGGGATTTATTTTCTTTTGTTTTCATAAAACACCCAGTATACAGGATGGCACATAGTTGTTTCCCTAGTGTTATAAGTGTTCTTCTTATTAACCCAAACTAATAATGACTTCTATGACCCACTCTATCATTTGAGGGTGTTGGTGACTTGGGAATTTCTCTCTGTAGAAGCAAGGCTAAATGATGAACCCCTGGGTGAGATTGGATACATTTATTTCTCATTTTATACTGAAGATGCCAGTGCAACCCCCATCTTGGGAGATTCCATAGTAGAAGAAATATTTGTCTTCAGTGTAATGTGTTGTGAGCCTTTTTACTTTTGTGTTCAATGTAAGTAGTTTTTCTTTGAAGTAGATCAGAATTGCCAGTAACCTCTCAGTTTAATCATGTCACCCTTTATAAATTTTACAAGAAGTCTTGCTGCAAAATAATGGTAGCTTCTTCCAATATTATTCTTAGGAAAATCATTAGCACTGGACAGGTGCTGACATTACATGATCATGCTGAAATTGTCAGACAGGTTTTCCATTGAGATAATGAATAGCTGCCTTTGTGGCTAAGACTGCCAAGCAGGTTAAATATGTTTAAAGGCCAAGTTGTCCCCAAAACAAATCATGAGGTATGAAAGACTATCCATGAGCTTAGCCACTGATCAATCAGTGCTTGCAAACACTTTCAAGGTTAAAGGTAAGAATTTGCTAAGAGACACAGAAGTGAGGCTTTTTTAATATAGGCAACTAAGTCTCAATTTGTACTCAAATGAAGACTCTGTGGTCAAAAATGCCCTGCTGCTGAATACCTCAACTGCAAAAGATTCCCCAGTGCCTGCTACTCACATACATCGGAACTCATGAGACAGGAAGACATATAATAGCCTTGGGAGACATTAGAGGCAGGTAAATTCCAGCACCCTACTCCATCACTTGGGGCCCACCTACTTATAATATTTTCTTCAACAAATACAATTTTGGATTTGCCTTTTTAGTGACATGAAAGCAATACTATATAACTATTCATTAAAATTCATAAAAATTATTCATTAAAACTATTTATTATAGTACTATAAAGTGGGAAAGAACAAAGGATTACCTCCTTTGAGAGTGATCACTTCCCTAGCTTTTGAAATTATGATCACCAACCTAGTACAATTAGATATGCTCATAACTAACATTTTAGATTTCACAGAGATTATACTTATAAGAATTGAAGTCCTAAATGACAAAATACAGATTCATTTAAAACTTTTGGTTAAGACAACTATGTGAAGGGTAATACACTAGTTTAACTCTTCCATTATTACTCCAACAATGACCTAGAAACAGCAACCAGAGTTAACAATTACCAAGAAATGAAAAGAGAAATGAAATAAACTGCTCCATCAGACATAGAACTGCACAAAAAGATAGTTGGAAGTTGTATACTCTGTAAGAGGGTTCCTGGCAGAAACACCAGCAGAAGTGCAGGTAAAGAGATTTGAAGCCCACTGAAGTGCCCTGACAGGGGAAGCCCCAGTGGAGAATAAAGTGACAATGTGGTCAACTAGGGATGCTGTAACAGGGATATTGCTTTGATAGAGGAAACCCCAATATATAGAGGAGACTAACTGGTGTCCTGATTAACGAAATCCTTGGGGGTGAGAGAAGAGGACAGAATACCACTCAGAATGTTTACCAGGGAAGCCCCAGAAAAGAAAGAAATGACAACAGCCCAATAATGGAAGCTTTAGATGGAATGGAAGTGTCTGTGGCCTGACCAGTTAAACCTCAGTGAAACTGAAGACCAACAAATACCTTGATCAAGTAAGCCTGATAGGGGATGGATGACCATGGCAATGCCTTGATCAGAGATAGCCAGTTGCATACTTTTGATCTGGAACATTGAAGACTTCCAAAACTCTGAATGTAGATGCACCAAAGAAAATAGAAACCATTGGTAGGGAACACAAGAAGAAAAGTCAGTATCAAATAGCCAAATCACCTCTATCCAAGATATCCAAAATCAGGAACTGAGGCTGGATATGAGGAAACATACATAGAAGACATTAGGCCATATGAAGAGATGGTATGCATTAAGAATCACCCAAGAGAAAAACCCAGATGAGGTTTTAAGCAGAGACTCAGGGGGAAAAATGGGGGTCGCCTATAAGAATACCTAGAAGATAGTAAACAAAACATAAAAATAAAATAAAGAGCTCTAAAGGAAAAAGCAGTAGGAAAAGAACTAGATTAGAACAAAAGGTAGAAAACTTCATCCAAGGATCAGTCCCGAAAATGAGACTAGATCAAATAAAACTCAATGATTCCAGGCAACAAGAACAACAACAACAAATGAGAACAATATCAGAAGATTGAAAAAAATAGAAGAAAATGTCAGGTATCAAAAATAACTGACCTGGAAAATTATTTGAGGAGAGATAATGTAAGAGTCATTGGGGGTGAAAGAAGAAGACAGAATACCACATCAGAATATCACTCAGAACCGTTTAAGAATCATTCTCTAAAAACCATGGCCAAAAAAGCACCTAGATAATACATTTCAAGAAACCATGATTTAAAGCTGTACAAATTATAATCAGAGAACAAAATAAAAACAGATGGAATATGACAGTCACCTCCTCAACCCCAAAATGAAAACTACAAGGAGTGTCATAGTAAAAATCCAGAACTTAAAAAAAGTACTGAAAGAATACAGCGAATTTTAAGTATCACATAAGATCTGGCAGCTACAACCATAAAGGAGAAAAAATTATGGAATACTAAATTTAAAAAATGCAAAAGATAAAGGTTTACAACCAACTTACCCTGAAAGCCTGGCCACAATGCTACAGGAAAAAATGGGTCTTGGATGGAATAGAAAACTTTCAAGCATTCTTGATGAAAAGATAAAAATAGAATAGAAATTTTAAATGCAAATAAAGGAATCAAGAGAAATCTAGAAAGGTACATGCATTAGAGTAATTTGAATGGGATAAATAATAATAAAAGACCTACATTTTAATAGGCAAGGAAGAAATTAATTGTACCCTCAGAATCTTAATGACTTCAAGGGTCACATAGGGAATTAAATGAGATGAATAATGTGATTTAGGGTGGCTTTATTATATTTTTATGGTTTTTAAGAAGGAAAGAATAAAGGAAGAAAATGAGTTTACTAGAGAAGAAATTAGGAAATAGGGGAAACACTATTTTTTAAAAATAGGATACTTGATGGTAGTTATCAAAACAATCTGGCATTGGCTTAGAAATAGACTGATTGAGATATTAAACTGTATTATAAAGCAGCAAACACCAAAACTACTTAGTACTGGCTAAGGAATAGAGTGGTGGATGAGTGGAATAGGTCAAGTACACAAGACACAATAGTCAATGAATATAGTAATCTCCTCTTTTATAAACCCCAAGAGTTCAGCTTCTGGGATAAGAACCCACTATTTCACAAATCTGCTGAGGAAACTGGAAAATGGCATGGCAGAAATTGGGCATAGACCAATATCTTACTCCTTATACCAAAATAAAGTCAAAATGGGTTCATGACTTAGATACAAAGGGTGATAATATAAGCAATCGGGGAGAGAAGGGAATAGTTTGCCTGTCAGACTTATGGATAAGGGAAGAATTTATTAAAAAACAAGAGATAGAAAGCATTATGAATTGTAAAATGGATAATTTTGATTACATTAAAGTTTTGCACAAACAAAGCCAAAGCAACAAATATTAGGAGGGAAGTAGAAAATTGGGAAAGAATTTTTACAACCAGTGTCTCTGACAAAGGCTTCATCTCTAAAACATGTAAAGAATTGAGTCAAATTTATAAGAATACAAGTAATTTCCCAATTGATAAATAGAGGATACAAACAGACAGTCTTCAGAGGAAGAAATTAAAGATATCTATAGTCATATGGAAAAATGCTCTAAATAACCATTGATTATAGAAATGCAAATCAAAACAACTCTCAGGTACCACATCTCTCCTGTCAGATTGGCTAATGTGTCAAAACAGGAAAATTATAAATGTTGGAGAAGATGTGGGAATCGCATTGTTGATGGAGTTGTGAACTAATCCAACCATTCTGGAGAACAGTTTAGAACTATGCCCAAAAGGCTATAAAAATTGTATACCCTTTGACCCAGCAGTACCACTTCTAGGGCTATATCCCAAAGAGATCATACAAGAGGGAAAAGGTCCTGTATGTACAAAAATATTTATAACAGCCCTTTTTTGTGGTGGCAAAGAATTGGAAATCAAGGAGATGCCCATCAATTTGGGAATGGCTAAACAAATTGTGGTATATGAATTCAATGGAATACTATTATGCTATAAGAAATGAGTAGCAGATGGACTTCATAAGAACTTGGAGAGTCTTATATGATCTGATGATAAGTGAAGGGAGCAGAAGCAGTAGAACATTCTACACAACCACTGACATATTGCTTCTGTGATGACTAACTTTGATAGACTTGGCTCTTCTCAACAATTCAAGGTTCAAAGACAGCTCCAAAAGACTCATAATGGAAAAGGCTATCCACATCCAGAGAAAGAATTATGGAATTTAAATGCAGATTGAAGTAAAATATTTGCTCTCTATTTTTTTTAAAAAAAACTTATTTTATATTTGGTTTTGTTACATCTTTCTCATGGTTCATTTCATTGGTTATAATTCTTCTTCACAATTTGATTATTAGAAAAGAAGTTTAATGTGAAGGTATATGTAGAAGCTATGTCAGATTATATGCCTTCTTGGGGGGAGGAGAAAAAGGGGGAGAAAATTTGGAACTCAAAAACTTGTGGAACTGAGTGTTGTAAACTAAAAAAAAAATAATTAATTAAAAAATAGACTGGTGGATCAGTGGAATAGATTAGGTACATATTATATTAAATGACCATAGTAAGCTAATATATAATAAACTCAAAGATCCAAGCTTTTGAAACAAAAACTCATTATTTGACAAATACTGCTGGGAAAACAGGGTGGGGAAGTATGGCAGAAACTAGCTTTAGACCAACATCTCACACCAGATACAAAGATAAGGTCAAAATGGGTACATGATTTACACATAAAAAGTGATACCACAAGCAAATTAGGAGAGCATGGTATAGTTTATTTGTCAGATCTATGGATAAAGAAAGACTTAAAGATCAAAGAAAATACAAAGGGCATTGCAAAATGTAAAATAGATAAATTTGATTATATAAAATTAAAAAGTGTTTGCACTAATAAATTCAATATAACCAAGATTAGAAGAAAAGCAGAAATCTGGGAAACAATTTTTATAGCAATTTTCTCTGTTAAGGGCCTCATTTCTCAAATGTATAGAAAATTGAGTCAGATTTATTGGAATACAAGTCATTCCCCAATGAACATATATGGTCAAAGGATAGAAACAGGCAGTTTTTAGATGAAGAAATCAAAGCTATCTATATTCATGTGAAAAAAAATTCTCTAAATCACTATTGATTAGAGAAATGCACACTAAAAAACTCTGAGGTACCATCTCACATTTATTGGATTGGATAATATGACAGAAAAGAAAAGGACAGATGCTGGAAGAGGTGTGGGAAAATTGACACACTAGTTGTGAACTGATCCAACCATTCTGGAGAACAATTTTGAACTATGCCCAAAGGACTATAAAACTGCATCCAACAAAACTACTGCTAGGTGTATATCCCAAAGACATAAAAAAGAGAAAAGTACTCACTTGTACAAAAATATTTATAGCAACTATTTTTGTGGTAGCTAAAAATTGAATATTGAAGTGATACCCATCAATTGGCGAAAGGCTGAAGAAGTTGTGGTATGTGATTGTGATGGGATATTATTTTGCTATGACAAATGACAAACTGGATGATTTCAGAAAAACCTAGAAAGATTTACATGACCTGATGCAGAATGAGGAGAATGTTGTACATGGTAACAGCAATGCTGTTTGATGAAGAACTGCAAATGGTTTAGCTATTGTCCAAAGTACTACTAATGAAGCATACTATCCACCTCCAAAGAAAGAACTCATACTGCTTTGATACAGACTGAGATATGCTGTTTTTCACTTTCTATCTTTCATTCTTTTTCTTTTATTTGAGTTTTCTTGTACAAAATGACTAATATGGAAATGTTTTACATGATTGCATATGTATAATTTATATCTAATTGCTTACCATCTCAGGAAGAGGGGAGGCAAGAGAGGGAGGAAGTGATAGAACTTGGAACTCAAAACTAAAAGGAAACCAATGCTAAAAATTGTTTTAACATCCAACTGGAGAAAATGTATTAAACAAAAAAATAAATAGGGTGCTTGAGAAGAATATGCAAAAATATAGAGAGTAGTTGGGGTTCAGGCCTTTTATAAATGCCATTCTCAGCTGAACTGTATAAAGGAGTATATAGAATGTAATCACACAGAGTTTGGTGTAGTAATATACTAAACTCAACAAAGACAAGGAAAGAGGAAAACAAGCTTTAAAAAGGAGGGCAGAATCAGGGAAGGTATATTCTTAAACAAAACAAACCTCAACTTTGGAGAGTATATCTTAAAGGTACATTAAAAGGGGAAAAAAGAAATTGTAGATTATAAAGGGAATAGGGAGAGTGGACTGGAAATAGTTTGATTTAATTATAGATTATTTGTATTGATCATACTTCCTCCATTGTACTATCTTCTTCTTTGTAGAAAAAAAACAGAGAGATAGGGACCAAAAAGAAGCTATGATATAGGGAAAAACATAATTAATAATCATACCTGTGATCCTGAATGGGATTAACTCACCCATGAAACAAAAGATGATAGCAAAAGAGATTATAAAATAGTACCCAATAAAAAAGGCTTATGTTTTACAAGAAACACACTTGAAACAGAAAGATTCATATGAAGCTAAAATGAGGGTATAGAGCATAACTTATCATGCTTCAAGTAAACTACAAAAAAATCAGGGGTAGCGACCATGACATCAATGAAGGCCACAATAAAAATAGACATAGTTGAAAGTGATAAAGAGGGAAATTACATTATGCTTAAAGTGCTTTACACAAAGAAACAAAAGCGATATTTTAACATATGTGAACTGAATGGCATATCATCTAAGTATTAAGAGTTAAAATTCATCAGGGAGAAATATACAGTAAAACCATAATAGCTGGGGACCTCTATGTGCTCCATTAATAAATCTAACTAAAGGATAAACAAGAAAGAAGTTAAGGACCAGAGTAGAATATAAGAGAAATTACACATGATTCAGTTAGTCATTCCACAGCATTTATTAAGCACTTACTATGAGCCAGTCATTCTGCTAAATGCTAGGAATACAAATAAAAGCAGAAAGAAAGTCTTCACCTTTCTCAAGTAGCTTATATTCTAATGGGGAATGATACTATATAAAAGAATGCTTGAAAACAGGGAGGCAGGAGGTACCAGGTACAGTGGAGATGATAGTTCTCTGATGATCTCTGAGTGGAAAAACACAGAAGCACTTTTTAAAAATTGACAATGTGCTTGTGCAGGAAAAAATTTTATAAACAAATGCAGAAAAGCAGAAATATTAGACACAGACTTTGTTGACCACAGAGTGATAAAAATTAGAATGAAGTACTTTTTTAAAAAAAGGATTCAAGTGGGGTGGAGCCAAGATGGTGACTGGAACGCAGGGACTGGGCTAAAGCTCTCCCCCAGGACCCTCCAAACAGCTATAAAAGTGTCTCTGAACAAATTCTAGAACTGCAGAACCCACAAAATAGCAGGGGAAAACAGGGCTCCACCCCAGGACAGCCTGGATGGTCACTGGGTAAGGACTATCAGACAGAGCTGAGAGAGGTGCAGAGCAGAGCCAAGAGTGGGCTGTGCCCATACCAAGTAGACTGGGAGCTGGACAGAACAGGCCCTAGCACCCTGAATCAGTGAGCTGTGGCAGTAACCAGACTTCTCAACCCACAAACACCAAAGACAACAGAGAAGGTTAGTGGGAAAAAACTGAGGGGAGAGAGTAAAAGGAGTTCAGGGTTCTCCCACCACCCCAGGGGCAGTGGAGGTAGTGCAGCTACAGAACTACAGCTGCAGTTGCCTCAGGCCTCCCCTGGTGGGAGGAATTAAGTGGTGGATCTGAGCAGGAGTGTAGAGCCTGCTCAGATCTGAGTTGCAGTCTAAGGTGGTGGTTATTGGGGGAGGAGGAGCACTGGTGTGGCACAGCTTGCTGTGCAGAAAAAGCTCTGAAAACAACAGCACAGCCCCCTCAAGCTTGGGGCAAAGAACTCTCTACTCTACAATCAATCATACCACGACAAAAAACTCAAGGGTCAAGTAGTTGGCTGGGAACATGAACAGGAAGTGAAAATGGACTCAGATTCAGACTCTGACTTTGGAATCTTTCTTTGGTGACAAAGAAGACCAAAATATACAACCAGAAGAAGTCAGCAAAGTCAAAGAGCTTACATCAAAAGCCTCCAAGAAAAACATGAACTGGTCTCAGGCCATGGAAGAGCTCAAAAAGGATTTGGAAATATAAGTTAGAGAAGTAGAGGAAAAATTGGGAAGAGAAATGAGAGCGATTCAAGAAAATCTTGAAAGATAAGTCAATGACTTGCTAAAGGAGACACAAAAAATGCTGAAGAAAATAACACCTTAAAAAATAGACTAACTCAAATGGCAAAAGAGCTCCAAAAAGCCAATGAGGAGAAGAATGCCTTGAAAGGCAGAATTAGCCAAAGGGAAAAGGAGGTGCAAAAGACCACTGAAGAAAATACTACCTTAAAAATTAGATTGGAGCAAGTGGAAGCTAGTGACTTTATGAGAAATCAAGATATTATAAAACAGAACCAAAGGAATGAAAAAGTGGAAGACAATGTGAAATATCTCATTGGGAAAACCACTGACCTGGAAAATGGATCCAGGAGAGATAATTTTAAAATTATTGGACTACCTGAAAGCCATGATCCAAAAAAGAGCCTAGATGTCATCTTTCAAGAAATTATCAAGGAGAACTGCCCTGATATTCTAGAGCCAGAGGGTAAAATAGAAATTGAAAGAATCCAAAGATCGTCTCCTGAAAAAGATCCCAAAAAGAAAACTCCTAGGAATATGGTTGCAAATTCCAGAGCTCCCAGATCAAGGAGCAAATACTGCAAGCAGCGAGAAAGAAACAATTTGAGTATTGTGGAAACATAATCAGTATAACACACGATCTAGCAGCTTCTACATTAAGGGATCAAAGGGCTTGGAATATGATATTCTGGAGGTCAGTGGAGCTAGGATGAAAACCAAGAATCACCTGCCCAGCAAAACTGAGTATCATGCTCCAAGGCAAAATATGGATGTTCAATAAAATAGAGGACTTTCAAGCTTTCTCAGTGAAAAGACCAGGGCTGAATAGAAACTTTGACTTTCAAACACAAGAATCAAGAGAAGCATAAAAAGGTAAACAAGAAAGAGAAATCATAAGGGACTTACTAAAATTGAACTGTTTTGTTTACATTCCTACACGGAAAGATGATGTGTACAATTCATGAGATCTCAGTATTAGGGTAGCTGAAGGGAATATATATATATATATATATATATATATATATATATATATATATATATATATATATAGAGAGAGAGAGAGAGAGAGAGAGAGAGAGAGAGAGAGAGAGAGAGAGAGGGCACAAGGTGAGTTGAATATGAAGGGATGATATCTAAAAAAAAATAAAATCAGATTAAAGGATGAGAGAGGAATATACTGAGAGAGGGAGAAAGGGAGAGATAGAATGGGGTAAATTATCTCACATAAAAGTGGCCAGATAAAGCAGTTCTGTAAGAAGGTAAGAGGGGGCAGGTAAGGGGGTATGAGTGAATCTTGCTCTCATCGGATTTGACCTGAGGAGGGAATAACATACATACTCAATTGGGTATCTTACCCCGTAGGAAAGAAGGAGGAAGGAGATATAAAAGGGGGGACGATGGAAGGGAGGGCAGATAGGTGGAGGAGGTAATCAAAAGCAAACACTTTCGAAAAGGGACAGGGTCAAGGGAGAAACCTGAACAAAGGGGGATAGGATCGAAAGGAGCAAAATATAGTTAGTCTTTCACAACATTAGTATTGTGGAAGGGCTTTGCATAATGATACCCATGTGGCCTATGTTGAATTGCTTGCCTTCTTAGGGAGGGTGGGTGGGGAGGGAAGAGGGGAGAGAATTTGGAACTCAAAGGTTTAAAAGCAAATGTTCAAATAAAAGTTTTTGCATGCAACTGGGATATAGGATATACAGACAATGGGGCATAGAAATCTATCCTGTCCTACAAGAAAGTAAGAAAAAAGGGGATGGGGGGAATGGGGTGACAGAAGGGAGGGCTGACTGGGGAATGGGGCAATCAGAATATACGCTGTCTTGGAGTGGAGGGGAAGGTAGAAATGGGGAGAAAATTTGTAAATCAAACTCTTGTGGAAATCAGTGCTGAAAACTAAAATATTAAATAAATTGAAGTGCAAATTGGAAAAAAAAGGATTTGAACTTCTTTAGAAACTAAATAATTTAATCCTAAAGAATTGTATTAGTGGACAAGTTACAGGAAAAAATAATTTTCTAAAGAAAATGACAACAATGTGACAGTATATAAAAACTTTTGGGATAGAGGCAAAATTGTCCTAAGGAGAAAATTTATGTGTATAAAAAATTTCTATTGAAAAAGAAAGAACATATAAGTAAATTCTGAATGAAACTGAAAAATCTAGAAAACACCAAAAAATCCAGCTTACAAATTTTTTAAAAATTAAGTTGAATAAGAAACTAGAGCTATTTTTGAAAAATAATAAAATGCTTAAATGGTTTACTAACCTCATTACAAAAAGAGAGAAGAAAACCACATTGCCAATATTAAACATGAAAAAGAATAATTCACAACAATTGAAGAAGTAAATGGAGTTATTAGAAATTATTTTGCTCACATATATGCTAAAATGATAGCTTAAATTAAATAGATAACTCTGCAAAAATATAAAGTACCCTAATAAACAACTTTAAAAAAATAAAGAATTAAATTACCTACTCTCAGAAGAAGAAAAAAGAAATTGAACATGCCATAAATGAGCTCCCAAAGGAAAAACAAAACCGGACCAAGATGTACTTATAAACGAAATCTATTAAGCTTTCAGCAAATAATTTCATTATTACCTAAACTATTGCAAAAACACAAAAGAAGGGATAATACCAAACTTATTCTATCATCCAAAATGTGATTTTAATATGTAATCTAGGAAGAAGGGCACAAGGCATAAGGGTGAGGGCACTAGGCTCTGGAGTCAAGAAGAGTTAGATTCAAATCCTGCCTCAGGATTGCCACCCTGGGCAGTTCACCTAACCTCTTTGTAACTACGTTTTCTTATCTATAAAATGGATCTGATGGCCTAAAAGGTCTTTTACAACTCTAAATTTATAATCATATGATTCCAGAGAAAGAATACTAGAGACCATTATTCCTAATGAATATTGATACAAAATACTGAACAGCAGAAGTTACAGCCGTATATTAAAAAATTTAATACTCTGATGAAATTGAATCTATGCAAGGAATACATGATTATTTCTATATTAGGAAAACTATAAATATAATAGACATATTAACCACAGATAAAATCATGCTGACATTTGTGGACAAGGCTCTGGGACTATTACCCCAACCCCAGTTTGCACCAGCCATCTAGGTCTCCAGAGGGTGCCTGGATACTTCTCCCCTCCAGGTTCTATGGGTAACCTTAAATGTTGGTGGGTTGTTTTCTACTACTGTTCCTCAGGAGCCCTTCACTCATTGACTGTCAGTTGATATCAGAATTAATTAGCTTTTATTTAAGGGTTTTACTAAGGAATAGTAGTAGGAATGTTTGGTGCAAACATCTACCTAAGCTTGGGGCATACTCGCCTACAAGTATATGCAGAGTCCAGAGGAAAGTGATCTTAAGTTTAGAGCATGTCTGGCAAAGAAGGTAGGTTCTCAGCATCTCTAAGTCCTATTGCTGGAAATTCTTTTCTCCTCTTTATAATGTCTTTATGACATTCCCCTTAGGCATGGCATGACTTGCTGCCTTAAAGAATCCTGAGACTGTTTTTCCTCATTATGTATAGTCTGTCTCCAGCTCATCTTGTAGACGCTACTGTCAGATACTGTTGGTCTAGGGATACTTTTAGGATGCCCATAGGTAGTCTAAAATCATCAGCCTTTTCTAAGTTTACAAGGTCCTCTGTTCCATGTTGGGGGGTGGGGTGGTAAAGAAAAGAAGTCCATTATCACAACTACTATTTCATATAGTTCTAGAAATGCCAGCCTTAGAAATAAGAAAAGAAAAAGCATTTGAAGAAATAGACATTGGCAAAGAAGGAATAAAATTACAGCTTTTAAAATTTATTTTTTTTATTTTTAGTTTATAACACTCATCTCCAGAATTTTTTCAGTTCCAAATTTTCTCCTTCTCCCTCTCTTTCCCCTCCCCACAAGACGTCATGTAATCTGATATAGCTTTTACATATACTTTCATATTAAATATTTTCACAACAGTCAAGTTGTAAAGAAGAATTATAACCAATGGAATGAACAACGAGAAAGAAGAAACAAAAAAAGAGAAAGAGAGAGCAAATAGTTTGCTTCAATCTGTATTCAGACTCCATAATTCTTTCTCTGGATATGGATAGTTTTTTCCATCATGAGTCTTTTAGAGCTGTCTTAGAACCTTGCATTGCTGAGAAGAGCCAAGTCTATCAAAGTTAGTCATCATAGATACCTTGTGTCTGTAACCATGTATAATGTTCTCCTGGTTCTGCTTCCCTCACTCAGCATCAGATCACATTAATTTTTCCAGGTTATTATGAAAACTGTCTGCTCCTCATTTCTTATAGCATAATAGTATTCCATTACATTCACATACCACAACTTGTTTAACCATTCCCCAATTGATGGGCATCTCCTTCATTTCCAATTCTTTGCCACCACAAAAAGACCTGCTATAAATATTTTTGTACATACAGGTCCTTTTCCCCCTTGTATGATCTCTTTGGGACACAGCCCTAGAAGTGGTATTGCTGGGTGAAAGGGTACGCACATTTTTATAGCCCTTTGGGCATAGTTCCAAACTGCTCTCCAGAATGGTTGGATTAGTTCACAACTCCACCAATAATACAATCATGTTCCAATTTTCCTACATCTTCTCCAGCATTTATAATTTTCCTGTTTTGACACATTAGCCAATCTGACAGGAGAGATGTAGTACCTCAGAGTTGTTTTGATAGAACATTTTTTCATATGACTATAGATATCTTTAATTTCTTTCCCTGAAAACTGCTTGTTCATATCCTCTCACCATTTATGAATTGGGGAATGACTTGTACGCTTATAAATTTGAATCAGTTCCCCATATATTTTAGACATGAGGCCTTTGTCAGAGACACTGGTTGTAAAAATTCTTTCCCAGTTTTCTGCTTTCCTCCTACTCTTGGTTGCATTGGCTTTGTTTGTACAAAACTTTTCAATTTAACATAATCAAAATTATCCATTTTGCATTTCATTATGTCTTCTATCTCTTGTTTGGTCATAAATTCTTCCCTTCTCCATAAATCTGACAGGTAATCTATTCCTTGCTCTCCCCAATTGCTTATAGTATCAGCCTTTATATCTAAATCTTGAACTCATTTTGACTTTATTTTGGTATACAGCATAAGATATTATTCTCTGTCCAGCTTCTGCCATACTATTTTCCAGTTTTCCCAGCAGTTTTTGTGAAATAGTAAGTTCTTGTCCCAGAAGCTGGTCTCTTTGGGTTTATCAAAATCCAGGTTACTATAGTTATTGACTGCTGTGTCTTGTGTACCTAACCTATTGTTTTAACAATCCAGCTAGCAGTTTCTGTGGGGGTGTAAGATCCACCCACAGACAGCACCCAGAAAGCTGCCGGCACGCTGGGAACGCACAGGTTCTTTTGATCTGCTTAACCAAGGAAGCAAGGTGAAGGTGTTGACAAGCTTACTTTAATCCAGCATACAGACAGCACTCAGTTAGTTCAGGGGGAAAAGCCAGCACCCTGAACTTCAGAACAAATACAAACAAATTACAAGCATCAGCAGACAAACCAAATACAGATTCATTCACTTACTTCAGGGGAAAAAGCCAGCACCCTGAACTTCAGAACATTCATTTAGTTCAGGGGAAAAATCCAACACCCTGAACTTCAGAACAAAATACAAACAAATTACAAATATCAACAGATAGACCCAATACAATTCATAGTTACCAACATCTAGGTTCAGCGCGGAACAAGGGCTGGCCCAGAGTCACATGCCACCAATGCTGCCACCACTGCTGCTGCAAAGAGCTCTAACCAAGAAAAGGGAAGAAAGGGATCTTAAAGCTGTCTTCTCTCCTCTTATAGGGTTTTTGACATCATCAAGCATCGTCTGAATGACCAGAGCCAATTGGTTCTTGAGTTGACCCTTCCCCCCTAGGATCCTGGGAGGTTCACATCCACGCAGACCAGGTCAACACCCAACAGGGTATGGCTCTGGAGTCAACACCTCCCCCCGGCCAGCCTCATGAATCGCCACAAAGAGGCGGACCCAAACCCACATGGTCCAAAAGCCTCTGCTGTCCCAGACATGCAAACCAGGCCCTCCCTGGGCCCCCAAGGGCCAAACACATAGTAAGGCTCAATGAAATAAACTGAGTTACTCAAAGAAAACAAAGGCCATTTTGCTTGCCGACACACCTATTCTACTGATTCACTACATTTCTTAGCCAGTTCCAAGTAGTTTTGAATATTGCTGCTTTAAAATACAGTTTAATATTTGGTATGAGTAGGCCACCTTCCCTAGCATTTCTTTTCATTAGTTCTCTTGATATAATCACAAGTTGTTTTTGCAGATGATATGATGGTATACTGAGAGAATCACAGATATTCAAATAAAAATTAATTGAAATAACTTAAACAAAAACACAGGATATGACACAAACCCACACAGACTATAAGCTGTTCTGCCCATTAACAATGAAATCAATCAGGAAATGATAGAAAGAGAATTTTATTTAAAATAACTACAGAATATAAGAATTATAAAATGTTTGGGAGTCTACCTGTTAAGCCATACATAGGAACTATACGAATACAACTACAAAATGTGCTTTACAGAAATATATACTTAAATAAATGGAAAGAAATTAATTTTTCATGGTTTGGCAATACCAATATAATAAAATGACCATATTACCTATATTAATTCATAATAAAGTTCCAAAGATTTACTTTAGAGAGTTAAGAATAAATAATATAATTCATCTGGAGCAACAAAAGTTTAAAAATCTTAAGACAAGTAATACAAAAGTGGGAAAGAATGGGGCAAAGCAGTACCAGATACCGAATTATACTACAATAGATGACGATGATGAAGATAGATAGATGATAGGTAGATGATATTTTTAGTAATACATACTTTAGTAAGATATTTAGTAAGATATCCTTTAGTAAGTATTAATGACATGCCAAGTATTATGCAAAGGAATGAGGATACAAATACAAACAAATAATGTAAACCTTACACTCAAAGAACTTACATTCTATTGGGGAAATACAGAACATGAAGGGGGAGCTAGAAAGCAAGGTATCCATGTGGGATCGAGGAAAAGGTAGTGAATTCATTGCCATTGAGAAGCTGGTGAATTCAGGAGATTAAGGAGTGGAGCTGGAAGTGAAGTGAAGAAGGAAATGGCAAACCCTCATGAAATGATTATCTGAGGCAAGGACTCCTCAATCAGGAAAGAAAGCCTCAGGATAGAGATATCTCCAGGGTAAGAGGGTTTCTGGGGGAAGACAGGAGATGGAAAAGACTAGAGAGCAAAGCATGAAGCTAGGAGTAATTATGAAGCTGTAATCAGGAAAACTATTTGATATTGGTTAAAAAATAGAAAAGTTGCTCAGTGTAATAAGAAATTAGTTACACAAGCAAATTCAGAAGCAAATGAATTAGTGGTAGATAAACCCAAAGGCCCAAACTACTGGAGTAGTACCTCACAATTTGGTACTACAAAAATTGGAAAGTAGTCTAATGGAAATTAGGTTTAGACCAACATTCTACGATCACTTCTAAATGAATATATTACCTTGATTTAAAAAGTCATGTTATAAAGTAGAGGAGCAGAGAAGAATATACCTTTCACAAACTTAGTTGTGGGAATGTTTTTTGATCAAAGTGGGATCTAGAGAATCAAAGGAGATAAAATTAGTAATTTTGATTACATATAATTGAAAGGCTTTTGCACAAACAAAATCATTCCAGTTACAGTTATATGGGAAACAATTATATGGCAAAAAGCAATCTTTATAAGCAAGCCTCTGATAAAGAAAACTCCCTTTTGAGTTTGACATAGTTGAAAGCAAACTTTGTATGTCCAGCCCTCTTTGTCCATTTTAGATAAGAATGTTGTTCGTCTGATTCTCACCCCTTCTAGCACTTCCTTCTCGTGTAATCTTCTGTCTGTCTGTCTATCTTTCTATCTATCTATCTATCTATCTATCTATCTATCTATCTATCCTTTTTAGGAGACTAGGTCACCCTATCTCACCCAGGTTTCAAGTACAAAGGTCACTCACAGGCCTGATCCCTATGTTGATTTTCATTCTCTTTCTTCTTTTCAAACTCTTAACTCTTTGAATACCCTTTTAAGATATTCAGGTTCTGACAAGTTCTAAATGTGTTTCTTCTCCCTCATTAAAATATTAGCACTGCATCTTCATATAATTCTTTCCAATTCCTCAAATAAACTTACCTCCCTAGGTTTTTCTGGACTCTTGCATTTATACTTTAAGGTTGCATATATACTTTAAAGTTCCTACATAGATTGTTTCATCAGAAATGTGTGAAAGTCTTCTACTCTGTTAAAGCTACATTTTTTCCTCTGTAGGATTATACTCAGCTTTGCAAGGTAAGTTAGCTTTTTGGAATTTTGTATTCCAATATGTCCTTTGTAGTTCTTGTAAAGTCATTTTTCAGTCATGTCCGACTCTTCATGCCTCTATTTGGAGTTTTCTTGGTAAAGATACTGGAAGGGTTTGCCATTTCCTTCTTCAGTTCATTTTTCCATAAGAGAAAACTGAGGCAAACAGGATTAAATGACTTGCCCAGGGTCACATAGCTAGTAAGTCTGAGGCAAGATTTGAACTCAGGAGGATGAGTCTTCCTGACTCCAAGCCTGGCACTCTATCCAATCTGCCATCTAGCTGCCCCAATACCTCCTTTATCTCCTCACATTTTGCTGACAGGTCATCCCTTGGTACTTAAACTATTTTGGGCAGTTTGCAGTATTTTTTTTTCTTTGACCAAAGAGCTCTGGATTTTGGCTACAATATTCCTAGTACTTTTGCTTATGGGGCTCCTTTTGGGAGTGATGGGTAGATTCTGTCTTTTCTTTGACTGGTTCTAATGTATCTAGGCAGTTTTCATTTACGATTTCGTCAAATTTTGTGTCTGGGTTGTTTTTTTTTTTTTTAAATCATGGTTTTCATGGAGTCCAAGAATTACTAAGTTATTTGTCCTTGATCTTAAATTTTCTTCTATTTTTTCAATCTTTTGATTTTGTTCTATTATTTCTTATTCTCTTGTAGAGTCATTGATTTCTGTTTAGGCAGTTTTAGTTTTCATTTCTAGTTCACTTTTTGAGTAATGCTTACCAATGTCTTTTCTAAGCTACCTATTCCCTTAGAAATTTTTTCTCCAGCAATTTTATTTCTTTTAAAAATTTTTTTGGCTTCATTTCTTCTAGGTGTTCATGTACTCCTTACAGGAAATCAACATTTTTCTTTGAGTCTCAGGTTACAGTTGTTGTGGCATTTGTGCCAGGATCAGAATCCATACCTTCTTAGGCTTTTGGGTGGAGTCTTTAGCCTCCCTTCACTTTTCTCTGCGTCTCCTAAGTTCCTATAGTACCCTCTACCTACCAGGCTAGAATCCCATAGATCTTTGAGGGATCTTCAAGCCCTCTCTACTATCTCAAGACAGGGTCTCAGGGACTTCAGAGCCCCTAGGTCTGTGCCACCCAACTGTCAGTGTTGTGGTACCATGCTGACCATTGCCTATTGCAGCTGTAGCTTTCTGGTGCTTCAATGTGTTTCCTGACCAACTGACTATCCTGTGTCTTTCTCAAGAAAGCCCTCCACTCTTTCTGCCTTTCAGATACAAAATCTTACAGGATTCATATGGTCCCTAGACTGTCTCTGGGCCCACAGGGAGACAACGTATACTGTCTCTGGCTTTGCTTGTTCGTTCTCTTTCCTATTGCCTTCGGGTTTCTGGTAGCTAGATCTCCTGTGAACTTTTGGAGTAGAAGAATTCACTAACTCCAACTTATTATTAGATTTATTGATCATTGTTTGGACTGGTGCAAACTGCAGGGTTTTGGTGGAGTAGGTACGTGGAAGTGAGTGGTCTGCCTCCGGTATAGGCAGCCATCCTTTCCAGAACTCCTCAGTTAAAACATCTAACTGGAGTTGACATCCAGATTAAATTAGCATGTAGAAAGATTATTTACTAAGCATGTATAGCAAAGACAATTGTTACACAGTTTTCTCAAACCAAAGACTACTCTCCCCTTCTACACACAAAGGGAGAGTGGGTTTGAAATTATACTAAAATAGAGCACATATGTAGAGAATGTGTGTAGTATAGGGGGTAACTTGCAGCTCCTGGTTACTGGAAATATTTTTCTCCCTTCATGGAATCCTCAAGCAGTTTCCCATGAGTATTGCTCTCTGTGGGGCACTGAGGATCAGTGGCCTTATAGAGTCTTGAATCTTTGTTCACATTGTGTCTGCTGTTCTGGTGGAACCTATGATTCCTCAAAGTCTTTCTACCTTTCAGAGTTCACAGAGTTCTAAACTGGATAACCCATCTCTGTGCACTTGGTTGCTGTCTCTATTTTAGTTGGATGAATTGTCTAACAGGAGTATGGTCTGTCTGTTAACATAGTGAATGGGGAGAGGGAAAGAGGGAGGGAGATACTCTTACTTCCCTCAAGAAGGATCGATCCCCTCTCAAGTTTCTGCTATCCTTAGCTCTTGAATTTGGCCTCTTGTCCTACTGACTTTGAACTAGCTTGCTAATTTTATTTGGAGCCAAAGATGTGACTTGATCTTTGTCAACAAATCACAACATTTTTACTGAGATGAGAGATGGTAGCTAGTGCAAATGGATTAAGTGTGTGTGTGTGTGTGTGTGTGTGTGTGTGTGTGTGTGTAAGAAAGACATGAGCATGTTTTTAGGCAGTAGGGAAGTGGTCAGAAGACAGGGAGAAATGAAAGAGAAGTGGGAAGGCAGGGATTATGGAATTGGAAGTTTGCTGGAGAAAAATAAGATAGAATGGAACAACTTATGCATGTATGTAGAGAGGTTTGCTTAGTAAGGGAATGGCCACTTCTTCACGTGAGATAGGGGTGAAAGAGGAAATAATGGCAGAAGAAATCTAGATGATATGAAATGAGGAGGAAATAAGAAGAGGAGTCTCCTGGGTGAATGGCCTCAATTTTTGAAATGAATGAGGAGGCAGGTTGCTCAGCTGAGAGGGATCAGGGGAACCACAGGACATTTGAAGAGGCATGCAAAGATTTGGAAAAGTCTTTGTGCTGAGAATAGTGAATTAATTAGGGAGGTGTAAAAGGATTCCCTTGCCATAGTTAGGGCCAAGTTGAGGTTATGTCGCATGAATTTGTGGTATTAGCAGATTTTATGATTTTTTCCCAGCTTTATGCAGCTATTTGTGTAGGAGCAAAGTTAATGGATAGTGGGAATGATCCAAGGCTGGGGTTTGGTAGGGCAAGGTAAGTATATATATTACATATATTAAAATATATGTAAAATATAAGAAGGGGCTGGGCCAAGAGATCCAAGAAAAGAGGACAATGTAGAATCGAGCTGGCTCACTGAAGAGTCAAGATGGAGAAGGGAGGAGAGTATAGCAAATACCGGTGTGATGGCCTGGGAAAGAATCAAGGGTTGGAGGTTACAGTGGGGGTGAAGAATGGGAATTGAAGTTGCAAAGCTAAGGGAGATCTGATATGGGAACAGATTAAGAATAAATAAGGGAATTTCAAGTGATACGAGTACTTTGAGGAGGTTGGGGTATTTGAGGAAGTATCAATACGCATGTTCAAATCCCCTAGTATGAAGGAAGATGGTAAGGAAAGAAAAATAGTTTTCTCTAATTTTTTTTCTTTTTTTACTTTGACCTTAAACACCAAAATAAAGCAACCATTTCCATATAAATAATAGAACAGAGAATTAAACCGTAATTCTCCATTATATACGGCTCCATTTTCTTTTAAAATATGTAATAAATTCAACCTGTAATTTTCAAAGTTATTCTTCTTAACTGTGATTATTTTTTACCTTTCTTCTGTTCTCCTTCCTATCAAGTGAGATAATATTTGTAAAATGCTTAACATAGTACCTGGTATTTCGTAGGCACTTAATAAATGCTTGTTCCCTTCCCCACTTCTGTACATTTTTAAAAAGCATGCAATTTTTTTTATTCCAGATTTTTTTCAATTGACAAGCATTGGATAAAATACGAGGACTGGAGTCGGCAAGACCTGAATTCAAATCTGGCCTCAGATACTTAGTAGCTGTGGGACCCTGGGCAAGTCACTTAACCCTTTTGGCCTCAGTTTCCTCTCTTGTAAAATGAGCTGAAAAAGGAAATGACAAACCAGTCCAGTATCTTTGCCAAGAAAAGCCCAAGGGGCTTGTCTGAAAAGACTAAATGACAACACATTTTCTCTCACTCCCACTTTTCTCCAATGGGGAAAAAACAACAACAAAATCTTGAAAAAAATAAAAATAAACAAATATGCTTAGTTAAGCAAAACAAAAAAAATCCCATATTTGCCTTGCCCAAACGTGTTTCTCAGCATTCATCTTGAGTCTATCACCTCTGTGTCAGAAAGAGTAGCTTCAATCATCATTGGTCTCCAGGAATTGTGGTTGGTCATTGTGTTGATCAGAATTGTTATGTGTTCAAAAGTTGTTTGCCTTTACAATGTTGCTGTTCTCGTATATATTTTTCATGTGATTCTGCTCAATTTTACTCTGAATCAGTTCACACAAGTATTCCCAGGTTTCTCTGAAACCATCTTTTTTTTGTCATTTTATATGGTATAATTTTGTTATGGTCATATACAATGATTTGTTCATCCATTCTTCAAATGACAGATACCCCATTAGTTTCCATTTCTTTGCTGCCACAAAAAAACCCTATAAATATATATTTTACATATGTATCTTTTAAAGCTCTTTATTTGATCTCCTTGGATGAAGACCTAATGGTGGTATCATCAGGTCAAGGGGTAAGCCTAGTTTAATGATCTTTTAGGCATAGTTTCCAATTGTATTCTGGAATGGATAGAACAATTTTACCAATAGTGCTATGTTTTCCCTCAGCTTCTCCAGCACCTGTTATTTTCTCTCTCTCTCTTTTTTTTAACCATTTTTGCCAACTTGGTGAGTATGAAATAGAACCTCAGAGTTCCTTTAATTTATATTTCTCTAATTATTACTGATTTAGAGCATTTTTTCATATTGCTTCTAATACTCTGAATTTCTTCCTTTGAAAATTGCCTGTATCAAAAATGGCTGTCATGCTTATATAGTTGAACCAATTCCTTATATACCTTGGATATGAAGCCTTTCTCAGATAAATTTTCTGTAAATATTTTTCTAGTTGCCTGTTTTCCCTTTAATTTTATGTATCAGTTATTTTTTTTTGAGGCAATAGGAGTTGTGACTTGCCCAGGGTCATACAGCTAGTACGTGTCAGGTCAGATTTGAATTCAGGTCCTCCTGACTCCAGGGCTGGTGCTCTATCCACTGTGCCACCCTGCTGCCCCTACCATTTATTTTTAAACTTAGTTTATTTTTGATTAATTAATTTTTGATTTGATTTAAGTGACATCAAGATGTCTAGGCCTTCTGTTATTAACTGAGGTGGAGATGATTCCCCTACCACTACACTTGAAAGTCTTCTATGATGTTAAATCCAAGACAACAGGGTGTGTGCTTGGAGTGGGGATGGGGGGGTGGAGTGGAGCATAGCATGTAGGAAGTATTTCAAACCCTTATCCTATATTAGATAGTTTATTAAATGTTTAAAGATGATGATTTATGTTTCATTGGGAATACATTTAAAAAAAAATAAAAATAAATCCATTTTTATTCTTTAATAGGAAAAAAGCAGGAGCGTAAGACTCGTGGAACCTGGGATTCCATGGGAATCAAGACACCTGGATTCTAGCTGGCTTTGTCATTAATTGTATGATACTGAGCAAATTTCTTGGCTTCTCTGGGATTCTTTCCTACACTTTAAAATATCAAGGTTCCTTTTTTAGGTCTTTTCTAAATGCAAAATTCTATCGGTCCATGTTACCAGAGTAAGAAGCTACTGGGAGCCTAGGGATAGAAGCTAGTAAAGGGAGAATACTACCATAGATACAAAGGTTCTGGTTTGGAAGGATGGGACATACACATACAAACTTTTTCTATTTTGAAATTTTCATGCTTTCTCAAGCCATTTTGTATCCTCCTTTTGGAAACATGCATTCTGATCAGGTAAGGAAGTGAGCCACGCCTTTATTTCAGTATTTTTCATCATTAAAGCAATTTGAGAACAATCTTTTTGTTGTTGTTCAGTTGTTTCAGTTGTGTCCAATTCTTTTTGACCCAATTTGGGGAGATTTTCTTGGCAAAGACTGGTTTGCCATTTCCTTCTCGAGCTCATTTTATAGATTTTCTTTTTGCAAAGATTCTGGACTGGTTTGCCATTTCCTTCTCCAGCTTATTTTATAGATGAAGAACTGAGGGAAACAGGTTTAAGTGACTTGCCCAGGGCCCCACAGCTACTCTGAGGCTGAATTTGAACTCAGGTCCTCCTGACTCCAGGGCTGGTGCTCTACTCACTGCGCCACCTAGCTGCCCTTGCTATTTTAAACAACAACAATGAACAATAACTTCTCTTTCTCTTGACTCCTTCTTCACAATACCTTGTTTTCTTTCTATTATAATTGGAAGTCTGGCCAGTGAAGGCCCAGTCCTTGGAGAATGCTCGAATTTGGCCTTCTGGATAGTGAGAATGCACAACACTTTCTAACTCCTTTCAATACAATCCATGAAGGCTTGGTGAGCCTAATTCTGGCCATGAGTGATGAAGAGGCTAATGCCATACAATGATGAAGTCTTCTGGATGGCTATGAGACAGGGACTGATGATTAAGGAGGCCCAGAGACAGAACTAAGTTAGAATTCAAAAGGGTGGCTATTTCCCTCTCTTGGCCGGTTTATCTTTTCCTTTCTAGCAGCAAGAAAGCAAAGAACTGTTGTAAGTCACCAGATAGGAAGAGGGAAAGTAATAATCCTACCTAGCTCCCATCTTCCTTGTGACTATGAACTCATAACACTTTTGTGTCTTTTGTGTTTACTTTTCTTGATCTTAGAATATTTTGAGAGGGGAGTGCCCAGGCCACAGGTGAGAGGAGATCCAGCAAAGTCTTCAAAGATCCAGCTGGCAACTAGATTTGGTAGAAGTAGTAACCAAGTCTGACGAGGAGCCAGCACAACGCTTAGTGACTTGCTTGGCCTGTCCTTGCAGTGGATTGACCTGCCTGCCAAGATACCTCTCCTAGAAAGGATCCAGACCCACTGAACAAAGGAACAACTTGTCATTCTTCAATGTAGCCTCCTGAGTTGGACTTGGGAAGAGACTGCTTAAAGGGAAAAAGGACCCCTGGGGTCAAGAGTCATATATACTTCAAACCCTATGTCTTCTTTACATGCCTAATAACCTTTGCCCTGTAGATTTGAACCCACTCCCCTAAGGAGTTAATAGAGAGCTCTCCCACCTGTCAATTTGGGGGTAATATTTTCATAACTTCAATCCCTGATATATTTTCTCAGTAAACATTCCCTTGTAAAAGTGAATTGATATCGATTGGTGGATTGACACTGGGTGGAGGGAGCATACCAGATGGGGTCCTGTAACAGTATTAGAGACTCCAGACTCAGGGCTACCACTAGAATTTTGAGGGGAGACAGCTCTGGCAACCTAATCTGCTAGTCTAATGGAGGTTAGGAGAATGAGCCTATGCTACATTATTCAATTACAAAGGAAGAACTAAATCAAAAAAGGAAATTGAGAGAAATGCCTAGACATTTTAGTGTACAGCCCCCATACTGTTCCTTGGGCAACAATTGAAATCCTTTATAACCAAATTCTTTCTATCAATCAATCAAAGCAATCAATAAACATTGCCAGGCACTATGCTGGATGCTAGAGATATAAAGATGAAAATAAAACAATTCCTTCTCCCAAAGAGTTTGCCTTCAGTTGTGGCAAACAACATGTTCATACATTAAGTATATGCAGAATGACTCAACAGAAATTTGGGGGAGAGGCACTAGTAGCTGGAAAGACTATTTCGTGTTGAGATATCATTCAGCTTCATATTTCCTAAACAAGAAAATGTTTTTGGGCCATCATTATCTGAGATAGTATCCTGACCAAAGTTTTACAATTGCAAATATGCTTTCTACCATAATTTGAATCAATGAAATAGTGCTGGTATCCTGCTGGAGGGAGAGAGACAACCTCAACCACATTGCTAACATTGATATAGCACTTAAAAGTTTGCAAAGCACTTTTCATGTATCGTCTCATTCAAGTATCTCAACAATTCTGTGAGCTAGGTGTTTATTATTGCTCCCATTTTGCAGATAGGAAACAGAATACCCACACAAATTAAATCCTAGAATGCTGAACTTTGAATCGCAGATGTGCCACTTAGCAATAGTGGCACTCTTAGCCCTAGTTTCTTCCCATATAAAATGTCGTTACTCTTGTTGAGTGGTTTCAGCCTTGTCTAACTTTTTGTGACTCCATTTGGCAAAGATACTGGAGTGGTTTTTCCATTTCCTCCAACTCATTTTACAGGTGAGGAAACTGAAGCAAATAGGGTTAAATGGCTTGCCTAGAGCCACACAGCTAGAATGTGCATGAGGCCAGATTTGAACTCACAAAGATGAATCTTCCTGTACAAAATGGAGGGGTTGAATTGGAACATCTCTAAGGCCTCTTCTATTAGAAAGAGGTTGAATAAGAGGAAAATGAATTAGAATACCTCTAAGGTTTGGATCTATGAGCCCACGGTTCTATGATCTACGATCCAATCAAGTTAGTACATCAACTACCACGCCCAGCAAATGTTTCTTCTGAATTATTTAGGACTTGAACTGGATGTAGAAGTTGTTAGGAGAGCTTTCTGGGATTTATACAATATATTTCCCCCTTTAGAGGCACGAAGAGAGAGTTGAGAAATGTACCCTCACTGGATTGGGAGGGAGGGAAAGAGGATACTTTGTTCAAGACTATTGAAATATTGCATATATCTGATGATTCATGTAGCCATCCAGTTCTGCCTGAGATCAGTCTGTGGGACAATAAAACCAGACAAGTCTGGCCCCGAGGTTTCAGGGTAGCTGCATTTCAAACCAGAAACAGGGAAGATTTTCATTATGTATTTTCATTTATTTTCTCATTTCATTCTTTCAGAATATTGGAATTTAACTTGCCAGAGATCATTCCAACACTCATTTTAATCAAAGAGATCCTTCTACTCTTTTTAGTTGGTCAAATAAGTTTCTAGGTCCAGGATGTTTCTAGGTTTTTTGTTCTGTACCCCCCTCCCCCCACCAAATCTCCACAATTGTAGACAGTCTAGGTACTAAGCAAATTAAATGTGTGCTATCCTCATTTACCCAGTGGGCTTCAAAATAAGCCCCACCTTGTGAGCATATTAAAGTGAATTGAAATGGACATAAGCAGGATTTGTAAGAAGAAACACTCCACCAGTCCAACCTGCTCTGCACTAAGACTTAGTTCTTGCTGTTCTACCACCAATAACTACCTATAAGCAGGAACGTTGGTATGAGAGTTCATGCAGGTTCCATTATTTAAATATTATGGTAGGAGCCATGCCTACAAGGATCCTTTCTAGTAATCTAGCTACCTCTGTTTTATTTCACAATTATCTATTTCTTACCTCAATGAGAAGCAAAGCAGTTAACTCCCTTTTAATTGTGTTTGAACTGTGTGAGCTACAGAACATCAATACCACACTCCCTCTTTCCTCACCAAATGCAAGGTTTTTCAATCTATCCCTCACAGATGTCAGCAGACATCAGAGTTACTGAAAAGCAGCACTTCATGCTTTACATGAATATTCATCTGACCCTAGAAACTTGTCACTGGGGACAAAGCAAACAATCCCCAGTTACAACTAACGAAAAGGTGCTTTAAAGTGGATGGACCAGCTTATGTGGTCATAATAGGCAGCTAGTGCCTGCGTGTCTTCCAGCCTCACAGAGAACTTCCTCTTTCTCTGCTTCTTTCCCCTTTCCACTTTTTTTTTTCTCATACTGAACTTCTAATTAAATTTAACAGTTTCAAGAGTTTAAACTGTATACCTTTTTAATTGTGCCCTACTTTGTATTGGCGGATGCACAAGTCTGAAAATGGATATTACAGCATTTTATGATATAATATCACCCTAATTGGTGCTTCATAGGCCATGGCTGAATTCTTTTCAATTAAGCTCTAAAATACAGTAACTGTTTCTCTCTGCAAATGCTGGAAAGCCATTCATAAGAGAGGACTGGTATTGCACAATTCCAAAGTACCTTAATGTGTCAAAAATGTTTTGTGAAGAAAGCAACACTGTAAATGCAATCACCTACATTGGTGTTCCCATTGTTAACTGGTAGTGAAAGTATTGCTAATTGTCCTGCATTTTAGCTGGGTTTTTAAAGCATTATGTAGTAAGTACACCGAAGGGTCAATTTGTGAAGTGAAATACTTAGCATGCAAAGCGTAATACAAGATGCTGTGTAATACTTGACCTCTCAGCATAATAAATGTAGCAGGGAAATGCTGTGCATTCAGTATTGACTGAATAGAGCCTTCGCAGTGGAACAAAACCAGAAAATGTTCTCTTCATTCCTTTTTTTTCTACTAAGCGAAAATTATTCTTTATAATGGCCATTGCAGCAATTAGCTGGCATTTGGTAGAATAAATGTGCAGAAATAGCAATTTCTTATTTTAAATGAGATTTTGTATGGAGCCTGCAAATTACTTGAGGTATATGAATAATTGTGCCTTCACTTTATCATACAGAATAGGGTGTGGGTGGGTATAAAGATTTCCTATTTGCAGTTAAATGTTTAGACATTTTATTATTTTAATTTCACTCACAGTCTGCCTAGATTGACCCTGCCTTTCCATTGATCATTTCATGTATGCCGGGAAGCAAGTGTGCAGATGATGGGAGACTTCCAATTAGGGCACTCTGTTTTTTATGAATGTGCCATGTAATCAGGTTTCCTCTGGAGACTACTACAGTGTTTAGAGTTTGGGCTTCGAAATCATTACAATTTAACAATCTGCATGGAGTTATCAATATTCGTTTTAGGCAAATACAACTGGAAAACTATTTAGGTTTTTATCTAAAGTTTTTAGACTTATCAGAATGCACCTTCATGCCTTTCTAGTTTATTTCACTAGTCCAACATAGAGTAGTTTTCCTTGTAAATATTTCATTTGATGACATCAGTATCTTTGCAATTAATTATAAAGTGGATGAGTTGGGTGAAACTAAAATTATGAAATCTGCAGAGCAATTTCCAGGTTTAGAACATGTGATGACATGCTTAGTCACTGAGAATTTAGGTAGCAATTCAGTATGGGAAGCAAAACCCAGCAGAGTGAATCAAGAAATACAAATATTTTTATTAAGAAAGAGCACAGTGTTTTGGCCAAACTAAGAGAAGTATTTGTTGTGAAATGCTTCTTTTATTTTTGTAAGTGAGTGTAGGGAGAAAAAGCCCACACATGCATTAAGAGAAATATTGCTCTGGCATGGAGGAACTTAAAATTTGTCTTTCTGCATCATATGACAAAAATAAAACAATCCCCATAGATCAAATGCTTCGCTTCATTTGTCCAAGACATTAAACATTTCTAGGTCTTTTTTTTATTCAAACCATTTGTATTTATTAGTTCTTCTCTGGAATTTTTCAGATTTTTTTGTTTTCCTTTTTCCTTTCTCTAGGAAATTGTTTGTGTCAAGAATGACTCTCGTCTTTGAAATGCTGGGTGGTTTTTTTGGTAACTGAGCAATATGATCCATATTATTCCCAATATTTTCTAAGATCTGAAAGTACTTCAAAATAAATTATCTTTCCCCAAATTAACTTATACTATTATTACATGATTCTTTATTTGTTATACTTATTTTAGATAAAGATGCCATATTAACAAATATAATGTCTTTTCCGTTAAATAAAAGCTCTTGCTGCTTTTAAATCAGCCAAACGCTACTATGACCAAATTAACTCATGGTAAGAGCTATTTTCAGCTACCCAACTCCTCCTCTTTTCTGCTGTACACTCTCCTCAAGCCAACCCTATCGCTGAAAAAATACAACAGAAAGCTGGCGTTGTCTATTATGTAGATTAAACATATGTTTAACTTATCCTGTGTGTTAGGATGGGCGGCTAGGTGACACAGTGGGTAGGATGCTGAACTTGTAGCCAGGAAGTGCAACTTAGACACTTACTAACTGTTGTGACTCTGGGCAAGCCTCTTTACCTCACTCAATTTCAGTTTTCTCATCAGTAAAATGTGGATAGCAATAACATTTGCCTCACAAGGCTTTTGTGAAGATCAAATAGGATAACATATAGAAAGCATTTTGTAAATCGTAAAGTGCTATAAAAGTACAAACAATTCTGAATATGATAGGCAGAAATGTCCCTGAGTAGGAATGCCCTGGGTAAGGTTTTGGAACACTGTTTCTTGGTTTTTAGCTAATGGTCTTGCCACAGATATCTAGCAACTTGTTCCACCACTAGTGGTCAGGATACAAAGTTCTTCTTCATCAGCATTCATAAACACTTTCTGTTCCATATAAAGTTCAAGTCAATTTAACAAACTTTATTGAGTATTTACTGTGTGCAAAACAATGTGCTAGGTGGTATATTACAAAGAAAATGAAATAATCATAATTTTAATTTCCTTTCTTCTTCCCTTATTCCTTCCTTCCTTCCTTCCTTCCTATTTGTCTGCCTTTTTCTTACTCTTCCTTCTCTCCTTTCCTTACCCCACTGGCCCCCACAGCACATACTCTTGTTGGCAAAAGCCAACTTTTTCCTGAAACCAAACATAAGGAATAATTTTTCCTTTAAGTATTTTGGGTAACCTAGTGGACAATCTATAAAACTACAATTTTGAATGATAGTAATGATATTTAAAATGAGAATTTTTGAATAAACTCCCACAAAAGCATCTCATATCATAGTATCCAGGTACTTTTGCTTTTGAATGCTCTGACTTAATATGGGATTAAAACTTAAGGAAACTAGAGGAAAAGGCAATTAATATCCTGTTATGATTATCTCTTTCAAATAAAAGTTTTATTAGGAAAGACTTGATCAGGTACTGTATAAAATAAAATAATAATTTGATTTTTAAAAATAAATGTGTGAACTACTACACATGTATGTTGCTAACATCCTCCTATTACTCCATCTCTACTCAGTTTTCTTCTATAATTTTTTTTCTTTTTAGTTTACAACACTTGGTTCTACATAATTTTGAGTTCCAGATTTTCTTTCCTCCCTCCTCCCCTCCCTCCCCAAGATGGCATGGAATCCGATATATCTTCTACATATAACTTCACATTGAACTTATTTACACTCTAGTCAAGTTTTTTTCTATAATTTTAATAACTACATTTTGGAAATTGTTGAGTCAGGAGTGTCTTCTGCCAAGCCCACAGCTTCCCAAATTATTCAGAAAGGAATTTATAACTTGATTTGTGGCTAAGTACAGAGCAGATAGAGAATGGAGCAGACATTTTACTCTATGTCAACCTGTGGAAGGAGGTTTACTACAGTCTCATTTAGTCTCCACACATGATGATAAGTCAGATTCAGTGCATCATGAAAATTCCCCATTAATATGAAACTATCATCACCTTGAAATTTTTTTTCTTCTATTTGCTTATGTATCATAGAGCTGTATATATTTTTCCTGATTCATGACTTATAGCATAGCTAAGTGCATCAGTAAAATTTGGGAAGTATTTTAATGGAAATATTTCTACTTTATAGAAAGTTGAAGTAGGTGTACTAACATAAGCACAGTCTCTTTCTAGCAACAATATTATTCAAGTGTTGGATTTTTTAAAAAAAAGAATTCTTTATAGAGAAGTAGCCTACTGTAGGGGAAAGACAATTAGGTTTGTGATTATGGAATAAAAGGATTTAGAACTACAAATCATCTTAGACATGATCTAGGCCAACACTATCATTTTACGGAAGAGGAAACTAAGACCCAGAAAGGTGAACTGATTTAGTATAGTAAGTAGCATAAGTAGTAAGTATAAGAGTCGAGATTTGAATACAAATCCTCCACAGAGTCAGAAGACCAGAATGTGAGCCCAGGTTCTGCCACTTACTGGCAGTGTGAACTTGAGCAAGTCACAACCCCTCTGAGACTCAATTTCATCACTATGAAATGGGGGTGATAATAATTGCAATTCCTACCTTGTATGATTGTTACAATACCATGTTAATGGCAAGGCGACATACAAGTGTGAATTATTATTTTTTAATATTAATAATTTAAAAGTATGAAATTACATATAGAATGAGTATAACAGGACATGATGTCTTTGAAAGTTACTGTGAAAACAGATAAGACTGGGAAAAGCAGGTACTAAAAACCATTCCTAAATTCATTTTTCCTATATACATTAAGAAGAAAGTATGCAGCCTGCTATCATTCTAGGATATCATAGCTATACTTCCTCCCCACCTTCCCCCATCTCATTACTTCCCTAGTTATCAGAATAAAGTGAAATAATGACGAGATCCAGTCTCAAAGAGCCAATAAGCAGCAAAGTACAGTGAATGAGGTGAAAAGCTTACATACCTCTCACATACCACATGCTAATGTAAGTTCCTATGGAAAGGGTACAGTACAAGTAAGAGGCTTTTCCTGTTCAGCGATTTGGAATTAAACATGCTAATTTGAGGTCTTTTTCAAGTATTTTATTTAACTACTTTGGCCTTTAATTCCTTTATATTGCATCATTTAATGTAATGTTATTTATATATGAAGCATGTTATGCTTATTAACCAATGTGTAAAAATCTAAAGTACAGATTTTATGTAATGGGCTAATTACAGGACTTTAAAGCCACCTACTGAGTTTTGCTAAGCTTAACAACAGGTTCACTGAACTGGATAAATTTATTCAAACTTGTGGAAATGAACCCCATTCTATGTACAACCGTACTGGGAAAACACACAAATTATACCTCAATACCAGTTTAATGGGTCAAACAGTGAACCTGAATACTGAACTTATCTACATCTTGAAATAGTAGGGAAGTGAGAGGCCTGTGGTAAGAAAGGGAAGTGCCCATTCAAGGGAGTTTCTCCATGTTTGTAAATAAGGGCAAAAAATAATAATACATAGGCAATAAGGAGAAAGTTTTGCACACGTAAGAAACAGAGGTGATCTTCTAGCTTTTCATAACTGAATACAAGTGATGAAACTTTGGCAAACAGAATTCAGGCACAGTCATTTATTTCATCTTTCCTGTTGAGAATGAGTCTCTTACATCAGGTTTGGGGGGCGGAGGAAAGGGGGAAGTGCTATAGAGTGCTGAGTCCTAGAAATAAAACTACATATCAATATGTAGTTAAATTAATCAGCTTCCAAATTAGCTCTTTGTTTGAGTTATTGCTTGATAATAACAGAGGAATGTGCTCCTCTTAAATCATTCTGAAGGTCTCTGAGGACTTCACCCTTAAGTGAACTTGTGGAAGGTTATAGTGGATCAGCTGAAAGAAAGCATCCTACCCTCTAGGGATGTATCTATCAATGGCATTTATAAATCCTAGTAAATATGGCTTTTTATTTAAAATTAATTGATAGAAATATACCCCCCCAAATGCTATTAATTAGGTTAAACGTTCATACATATGTCTCTTAAAAGAATCAAAACACCTTTTATATTGCTTGATAAATTCACAACAGGTGATCCATTTTGTCATGCATGGTGAAAAATGTCACTGTTGAGCCTTTGAGACTCTTATTCACAGAATATTTGACATTAACTACCCACAATCTATCCAGTGGCTGATATTAAAGTATTTATACTCATCTCTTTGGGGCAATGCTAATGTGAAGTGCAGGACTGAAACGAAAGTGAGGGTGAGCTTCACAATGCTCACAGCAAGTGTTACTTAAATAATAATAATGATTGTAAGATTTCTCTAGGAATCAAGGCATGACAGAAGCCAATCTTACGAAGACTCTCGGACCAAGGAATAAAAATTTAAATATGAAACACCAAAATTTAACACATGATTGAAACAAACTAAATGGTGTACCATTGAAAACATTTGAGATAATTAATCAATGCTGTGTTTGTACATATCATTAAATATATTATACTCAGTTTAGATTTGATTTCTATACTCCCTTTATAAAAAGTTAAAAGAAAATACATTTGAATTCATGCTGATACTGAAAACATGCTACTAGCTCCTAGTTTCTTAGATTTCAAATCGTTTCCATTAACAAACAGCTATTTGCCCTCTAATAAAATATGTCATTATGCTTTATTCACATTGCACAAAAGAATCACTGAAAAATCGCCCCAATGATGGCCAATAATTATACATTTTGCTCCTGTGCTAGCAATGAAGAAATCTGTTCATTGGAGAAAGCAGGTGCTGGGGCATCGTGCTAATAGTCAATGTGTGCCATGGTAATTAGCCATTGCGATTGCTAAAATTAACAATTAGCTAACATGCAATTCTCTTTTTGCAGGCTGCAGTTTACTTTGTATAATCCTTGCATGTTCTTAGTAATTATTCTGACAGCTTATTATTTTTATTTTTTCTGGTTTGAACACAGCTTTAACATTTGAATTGGGCTACCCAAATGTTCAACAGGCATGAGTAAAACAACTGCTTGACTAGGCATTTTTCTGAGCTGCACATTTAGTTTGATTTCTCAACTTTTCATTGTTCAGGATGATATGATTCCTTCATAGCCTGAGAACTGCCATTGTCTTCTAAGTCAGCATCTTTTCTCCATGTCTGTAAGTGCACATGAAAGCATTCTGAAGCATTTCCTGCCAGCCTAATAACGACTGAGGCCCTGAATGTTCTGAGAACCATCTTCGTGGATATTCTCCATGTTTTCTCCATGAAGAAGCACAGTCCATTTGGGGAAAGCATCCTTTTTTTTCCTTCTATGTTTTCTACCCTTAATACCATATTCTACTTTCAGCAATGCATGGACAGTTCCTCTTCGCTTGGAAAGGCTTAAAATTTTCCCCCCAGCACTAATTAAGAGAATAGTCTCTGTGTGGATTATGTTTTTCATGGAACGATGTGTGTGTGAGTGTCTATGTGTGTACACGTATGTGTATGCTTGTATGTGTATGTGTTTAAAAACTGGGGTAATACTGTTATGGTTTTTTTGGTTACGGCCATTGTGCTTCTTCTGGAGGTATAGAGGTCAGAAGAAGAAGATAAAAAACAATTTATTTCTTGGTCGAGGTGAATGTACAGAAAACACTCCAAGCAGCCAATTGAGGTAAATTATAACAATAAAATTACCAAAGCCCTATGACAAAACCAACAAAAAAAATACATATTTCATTAGACTAAGGGAATTATGCATTTCCCTATTTGGGAAATTATTACATGTTTAGATTCAGGAAAATAGATCATTAAGAGGCAGAAAGGTAAATTTCCTGGTTTCTATGTACAATAGATTGCTGTGGTCTTCCAGTGCTAGGGACCTTAACTGACATAGAACCTGTGTGGACTAGGCTTTGTCTTTCTCACTCTCCTGGTTTGAGAGGTAATTTATTCTCTGTGGTACCTATGAGAGTACTGGGTTTGTCCTCCATAAAAGCTATCATCATGTGTACCTGGTTTATTATAAGGTTGGGTTATAGCATACTGTGTTTAATGTTTGAATGAGTCATGGGGATTGCTGTCCACTAAAACCTCAAACCACCTCCAAGAAACATCAACCATTAAAGCTTTTAATTCTTAAATGCAGCAAGCACTAAATTGAAAGGCTTTGCATTCCTGAGGAGAGGTGTAGTTTCTTTCCATTTCTTTTGGTGTGGCTATGACATTATGTGTGCTCACAAGGTTAAGACTAGCTTCACAGAAACCCCTTGGAAACTGGTAGGAAGATCCTGGAAAACCTGGGCTCTGGAAATGGGTGATTGCTGCTTAAAACTGTGCAGGGCCTACTTCATAAGGAGAATCAGGTAAGGTTGGGGGTCACACCTGGGAGGTAACAGATCATAATGGCATACTCTCGTTCCTTTATCTGGGAGCCAAGAAAGGAAAAGGCAGAGTATGCTAGGTAGACAGGAGGAAAATATTTGAAAAACCAAAATTCCAGAATTTGAGGTCATAGAGACTCTGAACTGAAGTATTATATGGGGGTGGTCATGAAGAGGAGGAACAGAGAATGCTTTATTTACTGGCAGGAGAAAGTAGAATCTCCAAATTACTGTGTTTCTTATTATTATTTATAAAATTAAAAGTATAGAAGCTCAATTATGAGGTGACTCATTATATTGAAAGATTAATTTGTTTTACAAAAGATAATCCTTAAGTGATGAACTATCTGATACATTTAAAATGTGATTAAACTTCTCAAAGTTTGATTTAATCATAGCTTTTTGAGAACTTATTTGCTGTATGAGACACACACCAAAGTTTTAGTCCTTTTGAAAAAGGTTAGACTGAGAGACCTTTGGGGAATAAAATTTAAAAATTGGGACTTTAAAAATGACTAATGTTTTCCTAAAATCTAGAAACTCAAAATTCAGGAAGTTAGTTAGGTGGACAGAGGAGAGGAGTAGTTTGGGACCCCAAATTGATCACCTAAGTTCACACAGACGACCGTAGTGTCTGAGGAAAGTTAAGGTAATAGTTTTAATCTGGGCAACAGATAATAGCACAGATTCAGGTATAGCAAGTTAAAAAAAATCTGAGGGAACATATCCCAGCTTGTAAAAAATTCCCCATAGGATTTCAATCTTTCAGAAAAACAAAACAAAACAGGTTTTTCATTTTCTCTCTGTTATTATTTTATCATTTATATAAATAATCTTCATTCTCAAGGCATTTTGTAATTAAAAAAATATTGCTCCTACCCAGTGTGTCTGGACACTAATCATCATTGTCCTTGTTTTATAGATGAAGAATCTAAAATATTGACTTAGTGAACAAACAGTTAATTGGTTTGGGGTCATCCATGCAGTTCTGGCAAATCTGGCATTTGAATCCTTAACTCTGATGCTTGGCACTCTGAGTCACCTCATTGCTTACCCTGGAGCAAAAAGGACCAGTATTTGGGATTCAAATACATAACACGACAGCACATTGTGATATTTGAGAACTCAGAGCACAGACACATGATGGAAGATTCCAGAATGTAGGTTCTGAGACTCAAAGTTTCATAAAGAACCAAGAGGATGCTACTTTGTTGAGGTGGTGTGAGGTGAAAAAAGGTGAACAAGAAGAAGGGAATTTGAAAAGAAAATGTATAGTAGTAAAGGGGCTAACCAAGGGAAGATAGATGTAAGGTAGACCCCTATTTTTGAAGATAGGTAAATGCAAATAGAAATATGCTTATTCTAGCAGAAGCACTCAATATGGCTAGCTTTAACATGAAACAAAGTGTGTAGTAGATGTTTCATTTTAAGTCCATAAGCAGAAAGAGCTTTGTAGGGAACTAAAAATAATTTGCTGGTGAATACCCAGGCCAGAACACCAATTTTTGTTCTGCCCCTATCCTGTACTCTAGAGTTACATTGTCTCATACTCTAATTTGAAATTATTAACCTTAGACACTTAGTAGAATTTCTACTCTAAAAATATTCTAAGGGTGCATATATTTAAGACTTTTCAAAGGTAGCATCATAGATGGGTCTAATTCCAGATTAATAATTACTAGAACAATGTATGTGGTCAATCAGGAAGCAGTTATGAAGAAGGGGTGAAGAGCCAGGGGATGAGGGGGAATATTAAAAGCACTTTAAAAAATGGCAACCAATCTGACATTTTCTCTATGGCATTAACCTTGTGCTCTAGCCTATACCCTAACAATAATAGCTCACATTTATGAAGTTCATTCCTTACAACAACTCAGGGAATTAGTATAAGTATTATTATTCCCTTTTAAAATTCTAAATAATTAATTTTGAAGATGAAGGAACTGAGGTTTATAGAGGTTAAGACACTTGTCTATGGCCACAGACTTAAACCTATAATCTAAGCTTTCTGGATCCAAATCTAGGATTCTTCCCATTGCATCATGTTGCTTCTCATATAATAGGATGTCTCTAAAGTCTCTAGGTTCTCCAGAAACTCCCTCTTATTTGGGGTCATTAACATAGAACACCCCAGGAACCTGTTGACCTTCTATCTAAGGCTGGGTCAGATCTCTATTCAGAAGATTCTTTTCAGTTTCTGCTTCAGCTCAGTGAGCATTTATTCTTACTACATTATCCTCATTTCCATGCTAGTTGCCTTTTTAGAAAACTGGAATCCATAAGAGGGGAACCTAAAACGGTACTCTAACTCCCTCAGATATTTTGTTGCCATCTCCAGTGCCTGAAGCAGATTTACCACTCCACCATTCCATACCTAGTATAAAGGTAACATCTACAGCAATAAGACCTTTGGTCCCAACAAATACCCCTGTGAGAGCCTTAGTGTCCCTAAGACCACCCTGGATATGGCATTTAGAGCCCCTGTCTTTTCAGCATGAAAATGATTGCCTTATTCTGTGACACAAATTTATAAATAGTATTGGTCACAAAGTGTACCAGGATCATATGAGCTATACAAATGAGGACACTGAGGAGGTCAGCACTGCATGATTTGTTTCCAGTGTAAATAGGATACGTTATTTACACTAGATAGTGTGACAAAGATTTGAACTTTAAAAACTTACTTTTGAAAGCAACAACTCAATATATCCTTAGTTTCTTATTATTTACTCACATAACCACCCCCACCTCACCCAGTCTAACCTTTTTCAAAACTCTTCCCTCTCTAATATATCTACTACACAATTGCTAAAGTGATGTTCCTAAAGCACAAGGTTGACCACATCAAAAATTCCAATGACTCTCTATTGCCCCATGTACTTGACATTTAAAGCCCTTCAGGTGGCTTCTAGGTGGCACAGTGGATAGGCCCAGAGTCAGGAAGACCTGAATTCAAATTCAACCTCAGACACTTACTAGCCATGTGACTCTGGGTAAACCACTTCTTAACCTCTCTTTGCCTCAGTTTCCACAACTATGAAAAGGGGATAGTAATGGTATCTACTTCACAAGGTTGTCACAAGGATCAAATGAAATAATAAGCGCAAAGCACTTAGAATTGTGGCTGTCACAAAAGTACTTAATAGAATCAGCTTAATAAATATTTGGTCTCTCCCTTCCCCTTCATATTCTAACTCCAGATGATCTTTTTAGATTTATTATAAATTACGCCCCTTTGAACATTCTATGGCCTGCCCACCCTCATACAGGATATTTTTGTCCTCACCATGCTTTTACATAGACTGTCTACCATACCTAAGATGTACTCATTCAGTTTTCACTTTTACAATTTTTTCTTTCCTCCAGTACTAAAATCAAATGTCACTTTGCCTTTATTCATCTCCCTAGCTGTTAGTGCCCCCCCATCCAAAATGGATTTGTTTTTCCTTAGTGTATTTGTATTTATGTTTGGGTTTTTTGCAAACATTGTGTTTTGTCCCCATAGAATATAAGCTACTTGAAGGCAGGGACTGTTTATTTTTGTCTTTGTTTCCCCAGGATTTAACATAATGCTTAGCACATAGAAGGCACTTAAAGGATCATAGATTTAGAGTAGGAAGGGATCTTAGAAGTTATGGAAGCTCAACAATCTAATCATTTTTTATATAAAGAAACTGAGGCCCAGTGAGGTTAAGTGATTTGCTAAGGATCACACAGCTAGCAAGTGTCAGAATGGAATTCAAACCTAGGTTTTCCTGAATCTAAGTTCAACCTTCTATCTACTACCATGATGTCTCTCACTTACAAAGATACACAAATACTTGTTGATTTATTGAGTACGTGTGTGTGTGTGTGTGTGTGTGTGTACACATATCAATATGATTCCAAGTGTTAATCCTTATGTCATGGAACCTCTATTGTCTTTCTCAAGTGGTGCTCAGTGAAAAGTATTCAAGCCCTGAGCAGATCTATAACTATGGTGAGGCAACTGGCACTTTTTCCCAGAGTGATGACATGGGGGTAGGGGAGAACACACTGCCTCTTGTCATTGGCCCTCTAGCTCTCTGTCCTTGTAACTCAAAATTGTCCACCAGGCTATTTTGACAAGACTGTCCTCACTCCATTATGTGACCCTGGACCATCACTGCTAGAACTACCTTCTACCACCACTATAGCACTCTTCTTCTTCTTCTTCTTCTTCTTCTTCTTCTTCTTCTTCTTCTTCTTCTTCTTCTTCTTCTTCTTCTTCTTCTTCTTCTTCTTCTTCTTCCTCTTCTTCCTCTTCTTCATCTTCTTCTTCTTCTTCTTCTTCTTCTTCTTCTTCTTCTTCTTCTTCTTCTTCTTCTTCCTCTTCTTCTTCCTCTTCCTCTTCCTCTTCTTTTTTACTTATCTCCCCTTTACCTTTTTCTGGTGTTTCAGGGCTTGTGGACATTAGCCATGTCACAAGGGCATGAACTGAACCCCCTATAGGAAAAGCTGCCCCTTCAATTGGGGCTACTACACCTCAGGTGGATTATACTATATTGTTTCTTGCCCCTGCTTTAAGTCCATCCCTCTCTTTCCATTCAAATGAATTTAACTCACACAAGAATTCCTACTTATGGTCCTGGATATGTCATTTTTCAATCTGAGCAGAATCTGATTAATATTGAATCCCTAATTCTTTCATGACTTCTTTAAAATGTTAGGCAAATGGAGTGTTTTATTAAGATGTTCTAACAGTTTCATATGCGTCTAATTTTAAATCTTATGAATGTTTCCATACTGGTACATGAGCTGACAGAGAAGCATTTGTGACACACAGTTATCTGAATTTATGAACTATTATTAAAATGTATATATGCTGACTAATGATCTTAATGAAGAGAAATAGCTAAAACATAAAATATGGAATGCTTATAAAAGGATCTCAGACAATAGTAAAATGGAGCAATTTAGAAGTACTTGTCAGTGCTACTGCTGTGATATGAGCAGTGATCCAGCTTCTATCAGTTAAAAGCAAAGCTTTTCATACGTAAGAGTAATTTCTCTATTTTCTTAACTGAAATTAAATACCTTGCTATAATCCTCTTTTCAGCAGAGTTCAAAAACATAAATAACCTACTGATGCCACTTGTTATAAACCAAGAGAAAATACCTTTACGGAGGAAATAATTCTGAGTTATCAGCTGTGCTTAGGAGGATTTGCAGGAGACTCAATAATTCAGACTTCACTTGGATAAAACTTCTGCTAAGGAGCTGAGTTTAATGAGAATATTGCTTGAGGAAAACTGTGGCTGGACTTACTTGGTATCATCCTTTCAAATTCCATATGGGAAGCCTGGGCTACTAAAGTGAATGTGGAAGTTTGAATTTGTTGTTGATCTGTGGCATGGAGAGAAGTAATAAAATAGCAACACTTTCATTTTATATAAAGGGCTCTTCATCTAAGGGGCCTTTAGAATGTAGTACTCCAGACATCCCTGTGAGGTACAGAGCAAACATTATATAGATCAGAGATCTCAGCATAGATAGATTACATAACTGGCCTAAGGTCACACAGGAAGCTATGGGATCAGAACCTACAATACTCCAGTCTCCAAACTCCTGGATCCAAGTTCAAGTGCCAGTCAACATCTACACAAAAGCAAGGCTGTAATGCAGGGAGGGAGAGACTACTGTCTGCAAATGGCTGGCTTGGATGTTTGCTTTCTTAACAACAGAGCCAGCTTGCCCTATCAAGACATTTCAGGGAATAGACTGAATTTGTCTATTCATTCCCAGGGAAGGAAGGTTTCTAGCTGATTTATTTGATTGCTCTCCTGTAGACTGCTGAGAGAATTCCTGTAGTTTCTGACATGTAACCAAAACCTGCCAACTGACACCAAAGGTACTTTCAATTCTCTACAAAAGAAAACTGAGGGAGGTAAAAAAAAGGAACAAAGAGAGGGATATTTCAGAACAGTGAATGAAATAAAGTCAGAAAAATGTCAGAGACACAGTGATGATACTGGTTATTGTGACGATGACAATGATGATAACAGCCAAAGCTTCCTTTGTGCATTGTGTATGTGTGAACCTTATGACACCAGGAGGTAGGTGCCACATCCCCATTTTGCTGATGAAGAGACAGACTGATTAAGGCTAACTGACTACTCCCACAGCCACACAACTAGAAAACATTAGAGACAGGTTAAAAATTCAAGTGTACCCAGGCTCAAAGTCCGGAGAGAGAGGAGAAGACATTGTAGAAAACATCACAAGACATAAAGCTGGCTTGTTTAGGAACTTCAGACAAGCTTTGGTAGTCATGAACTAAGTGACTTGCACAAAGTAAGACAGCAAAACTGGATTCAAATACACATCTTTGGACACTAGATTCATAGCTTTTGTCACTCTTTGTCTTTCTTGTTACTTTATTCTATTACTCTCTCTTTTAATATTCTCCTTAAAATCACACTTGATTTTAAAAGCACTGATTAAAATTAATTGTTGCTGACATCCTCTAGTTCTAGTCTGTATGGTTTGATCAGTAAGACAAATGGTCTCTCACTCTATTTAATTATAGGCCTTGTCTGGATATGCTTCCTTATATACACATGCTATTTATGTGTAAGTATTTACATATGTATTACATATATTTTAATTTCTCCTTAGTTGCCATTAGGCCAGATTCCTTTTTTTGATAATGCCTCCACCTATTGTGATTTTTTTATATTGAAATATATCTCTCTTTGCTGCTTATCCCTTCAAAATAAAACAGTACAAAATATTTACTTCAAAAATGTAACCTTTCTGTATATACTTCCATATTAGTCTAAGAGGGTATGAAACTATGAAATTTGCAGGTAAGATAGATATATTGTAAGGGAGCAAATACGTGGAAACTATACATAGTAAAAGACATCTATTTGTGTACAAATGTCATGGTGGAGTCAAATAGACTCAAAAAGCATTGTCATTGGGGTTGTACAAATCCTGATTGCCTTCCCAGTTAATTTCCCTTCTGAATTTAGCTACATCTTCACATTTCCAATACTATCACTACCAATAACCTAGAATATATTGAATATGATAATTCAAGTATATTATTAATTTAATGTTAAATATAGTATGACATAGCATATCAATTCTTTTCTGTGTCAAAAATGCAACAAAAATTTTTCACAATAGAATAGCAGCAATATCTTATCATCTGTTAATCTGAATACTGTAACCCAAGACAGTAAGTTTAAAACTTTTTGCCCCAAGATATATGACTCTGACATGAGGGAAAAGGAAGCTTTCATTAGAACTAGAGTTGGATAAGTCCATGATAAAAATAGTTAGGGGACATATAAATATAACTGTGTGAGAGAACTTCTGGAGTATGACCCTAGACATTCCCAAATGGGATAATGGTCCATTGTAATATACCAGTGTCATTAGAGTCCTGGCTTACCCTGAGGAAGAGTTCACTAACATAAAGAAATGGAAGACTGTAATACCCAGGTAGCTATATTAGTAGTCATCATTGAGAAGTTCTAGTATGGTTTTATGGAAGAAACGAAGGGTGGAAAAGTGATTACCTACTAGGTTGGGAGTTCATGGGCATGTGCCTGTGCTACATATAGACACTTGCTGCCTATGTGCAAGTTCCAGGTCTCAAGGATGATCTGACAGAACACCTGGAGGTTGGACTGGGAGAAGGAAACAATGATGCGTTCATTTACAAATTGTAAAGGAAATGGCACGTTAAAGAATCCATTTTCCATTTGCAGTAGTTTGATACATTTACAAGCAGAGCTGTTAAAGGATTAGATCTGCTCAATGAGTACCTGTTCTGTGCACCACTGCAAACCACATTTCAGAAAGCAGTGCATGTATCTTAAATGAGTATCTGCTGGGGGAGCAAAGTCCTAGGAAAACAAAGGGGCACAAGAGGATAAGCTAATAATTCCTGCTGTGCTTTAAGGGCAATGAAACGAATGCAATCCTGAGAACTTTTTTCCCTCCCCTGCAGTTGGTATAAACATAAGAGCCATTCTGATGATCATATCGATACTGTGGCAAGTGTTTCCTAGACGCCAACAAAATATCTCTTTCTAAAGGGTTAAATGAGCCAGAAGACCTCAACATCAAATATTCTTTCTTCTTCATTCATTTATTATGTATACCTATTAAACAAAACAATAGGCATAAATTCATATTGTGACTACAAATAATCAAATGATACAAGAACAAATCTACCACCAACTGCTTCATCCCATGCTATGCTTTGACTGTGCGGGGAAAGCCAAGTTTTGAGCCCAGGTCTACCCTGACTCAGGCCATAACTTGTGAGTCCTGCTATTCTAACCCTTTCTCTTGATCTGCTTTTCAGGGATTCTTAAGACTACACAGCTTAAAGCAGCAGGGAAGTTTCTTAGCAAAGGGCCACCCACTTGCCTATTATTCCTTCCTTGCCTGTGACATGACATAAGAACAAAGTAGACATTAACCGCTACATTAAACCCAGAAGGAAAGTAATCAGTAACCTGTTATTCCCTTAATAAAGAGAAACACATGCAGTGTGAAATCCAGAAGACTAATCAATAGCCCCAGACAATGCAATGTGCCAAACAAATTGCAAATCAATTAGAATCCTTGTTTTCTTTGAAATGGTTCACTATATCTAAAGCAATTACTCCTTCATTAGACCTAATTTAACAGCATGACTGCCCTAGCAACAACTGGCAGCGTCTGGCTATCAAATGGAAGAATGGCAGCTTATTTCTGTCTGTCTATGAGTCTAGCACTTTTAAAAAAACCCCACCAAAACTGAATTCCTTTATAGGAGAAAAACTTTTAATGAATGGGAGCAAAATTTCCTTTACACAAAGTATCAATAAAAGAATAAAGGCATTTGGGGAGATTAAAACAGAGAAGAGTGACAATGTAAATTATTCAATAAAAGTGCTATGATTAAAACAAAAGAAGCCTCCTAGTTCTCAATATGTTGAGCAATGTTGAGCATGGAATTTCTTGAGCAAAATGTTGAGAATGGAATTTAAGGTTTAGCAATCCTTTTAACCCCTTAAGAAAATCCAGTAGAGTTTTTTTAATTTTTGAAAATACCTGAGTTATTACAGGATAGCTCACATAGTTCATTTAATAATACTTTAGGTATGCAAAGTTCACCTCAAAGAATATATTCTTGTAAATAACAACAAAAGAATACAGTTCACTAGTTTATTTTTTTCCTTTTTTGTTGTTGTTTTACACCAGACTACCCACCCAATGGAAATAAGATCGAAGAAATAATACGGATGAAATACTGGCTTGGGAGAAATTGTTAGTGTCCTTGGTCAGATAGGCAAATAGCTGTTTCCGATAGGTTAAAATGCAGATGGAGGTTGTTTTTCTGGAAGCTGAAGGAAATATTGAGAGATTAAGTCAAAGATTACTGGGTACAAGTTGCTACTGGATCCCCAGCAATGTCATTTGATTTCATTCCATTTCCTCTCTTATAAGTATATTCATAGCTTTAAGAATTTGTCTTGGGTCCAGTCACACACTTTCTTCCTTTCTCTCTTTACTTCCCCATAGCAGCCAGTTCTCTCTCCTCTTCCCCTCCCCCAATCCTCCTTTTTTGCTTCACATCAATGGCATCTCATTCCCTGTGAGTCTCTTGCCTTTCCTCTTGGCCTTAATTTAGTAAAACCCCTTCTTGCCCTGCAGTGAGGGTGTTCCTGATTTTTCGAGTTTACTTCACTCACTCCTCATCTACTCCCCAATACACACTTCTCTTTAAAAATTTATAACTCTCTTATTTTTAACATGGCCAGACAAAAATAAACATCATCTCTTCCTTTTTAACTTTTCACAATTAAGAGTCACTAAACTTATGTGATTTAGTGGAAAGAGTGCCAGATTTGAAGTCAGAGCAATAGAATTTCAAATCCCCATGCTTGCACTTACTAGCTATATCACATTGAAAAGCCACTAGATCTCTCTGAGTTTTGGCATCTTTACCAATTAATGGATTTGAACTAGATGACTTCTAAGGTCCCTTCTGTCTCTAGATCTGTTATCCTATGATTCTGTGAAATTATGCTGTAGTCATATCTGGTGGTCCTAACTCACCCATAATTTCCCTTTATTTAAACAATCAGTCAATAAATACTTATTGAGTTCTTACTCTTTAGTAAAGTCTGATTGGTTGGATCTGTGAATGAATTATAACGAATCCAAATCAGTAAGGCAGAGGAAAGGAAGGCTGGAAAGGCTACAAAACATGAAATTCAAAGACCTGGCTTACGGTTTCAACTCCTCTAATTAGTGGTTCTGTGATCTTGAGCAAGTCACTTCTTCTCTTGAGGCCCCTGTTTCTTCATCTGTAAAATGAGAAAGTTGAACTAGGCTGTATTTTCCAGCCCTGTTTAATCATTAGGTTTGTGAGATATGCGTATGTAGGAGGAGTGGGGGAATAGAAAGGTGAAGAGGTGATACTTTAAGGAGGAAGGTGGCAAAATATTCCAAGAGTTGATTTGGTTTGAAACTTAGCAAAAATTGAAGTAATGGAATATACTACATCTTGCTGAATGCTTGGATACATATTGCCTGAGTTGGTTTGAAGAACTAGGACACACTTGAGCCAGGGTCAGGGCAAGGGGCCGATTTATATGTGGCCCCTTTGATCATCTCTGGGCTTACTTTCACCTTCCACCCTTGCCTGGTTGTAGTCTAGATAAAATCATTAGTCCCGTCCCCAATACCGTTTCAGTCCACAGTGGTTTGTAGATTTAGACTGGCCTTTGGGTAGGAAAAGAAACAGTGACCAGAATATCCATCTAGAGAAATTATTTTCACTGTTAACCTTGAGTCTGAATTAGTCTTTTTCTGAACTAAGCCTATTTATTCATTTCCAAACATGTTGCTTGTATAGTTTAGTCTCATGAAGAAGGTTGGTATGAGGAAGCTCTTCTCCTTGCAAATATTGTTTTTCAGATTTTCCTCAATTCAGAATTTTCTTCCAGGTGCTTTGAGATTTTTGCATGAGCCTAACAGATTACCTTTATCATTACTGTTCTCTGTCAATAATAATAGTAAAATAATAATAGCTTGCATTGAAATAGGCCTTTATATTTTACAAATTACTTTCAAATGCATTATCTCATTTGGTCCTCATGACAACCCTGTGGGGATCCATAATTATGATGATAATAATAACTCACATTTATATAGTGATTTACAGTTGCAGAATACTTTACATACATTATCTCATTTGATCCTCACAACAAATCGATACAGAGAGGCAGCCCTGGTGTAAGTGGCAGAACACTAGATTTAAAGTCAGAGAATGTGCATTCGAATTCTGATTCTGCTACTTATGACTTGTGTGACTTCATGCAAATCTATTAGCTTTGATGAGCCTCAATTTCTCCATTTGTAAAATGAAGGCATCAGACCAGATTTCTTTAAAGATTCTTTCAGGTCTTCAAATTAAGGTCAGAAAGCATGGTACAGTAATGAATGATATTCTCTTCATAAATAGAAAAACTGAAAAAAGATTAAGTGACTTGCCCAAGGTCAAAAAGTAAGTGGCAGAAGTGTAACTCCAATCCGGATCTTCTGGCTCCAAGTGCAGGGCATTCACCACCACACCATCGTAGTCATTTAGCCAATATATCTATTATTTGCTAAGTAATGTGTTCCATGCTGTTGGGGAGAGGAGGTATAAATGTGATAAAGAGTTTCAGCCCTGAAAGAATTTACTATCTCGTTGAAGAAACAAGGTGAACACACATATAACAACAGTCAACAATATGAGGCAGTATATGAATAAGTATTAAATAAATCAGTAGGATATTTTCTCAAGTGAGAAATATCAAGTTTAGTCCTTCACATTAGGTTGGGAAAGAAAGATATTAGCTTCTTAATTTTTAGGCAGTTATTTGGAAAAGAACCAGAAAAATAATGTTTAAATAGCTTCTGTTCTGGGACAGCATTAAGTGAATCTTAATTCATTAAGTGGAATCCTCTCATGGTAACTATTTTTATACAGATTAATAGGAGAGACAGAGAGTCAGCATGCATGCATGGTAGATAAAGAGACTGACTCTGATACCTATGAAACCTGGTTTCAAGTCCTGCCTCTGACACATACTAGATGTAGAAATCCCTTAAACTTTCTATCCTTCCAGATAACCCTCCTAAGACTACAGAGGAAGAACAAATGCTGGTTTGGATTTTGTCAATATTTTGTTATGCCAATTAATAACAGGTTGATTAAAATAATGGGTGAGAGAGTGCTAGATACAGTCAGAGGACTGGAGTTGAGCTCTAGGTCTGCCACACATATACCTTGGGCAAACTGCTGAGTCTTTCCTTTCCTCATCTGTAAAATGGGCATGATAGTATTTGCTCTACTTCCCTGGAAATATTGTATTGAAGATTAAATTAGACAATCTATTCTCTCTCTATTAGACAATATGCTGCTCTCTATATAACTACAAAGCATCGAGTAAATGAGTTATTATGGTCATAATCATGGATTATTTATAGGTATTTAAATGTTTGACATGGGAATGTCTCACAAATAAAAATGTCAAACAGAGTCTGATTGCTCTGTGCTATCTACTTCACCTCATTACTGCCCACGGCTCAGAGACTTGATTACTGGTAATGCACAGATAAAAGCCATAACAGAATAGTGGAGGAACAAATGGGGCCCACAGAGAAAGCACTACTCTTTTGTTTGTTCTTCTATACAAAAAGTGAATAGACAAGTCCTTTTGCAAACTTTCAGAGGACCAACTTTTCCCCCTACCCCCACTCCTGGGAATAAGACATTTTGATTAATAAAGGTTTTTTTCCCCTTTAATCTCGTATTGACAATTAATATGAGCATTTTTATCCACCACTGATGAATGCTTAACTAATACAGTTCTTCATACAAATGCAAACTTCCTATTTACTGGCCTCTGGTGACTATGCGTCTAGCCCCAGAGTGGTATCATTCAGTTCCAGTTGCTATAGCATTTTCAAGAACCTCTCTGTTCTTGTCATAAATTATCTTTAAGTGAAAAAAGCTCAAAGGAGGTCTGCGGCAAACTGTATCAAATAATGAATTTGTAAGCGGTGGAAGAAAGCACTTATCTTACTTATGTTCTCCTACTATCGATTGTTTAGTGCCCCTTCTTTGGGATACAGATGAGCATAACCCTGAAAGATGTTTGTGTTGTGTGTGTGTGTGTGTGTGTGTGTGTGTGTGTGTGTTTAAACTGGCAGCCTGCATGATCTAACAAATATTGGCAGGGCCAAATGAAATAATATAGAAGAGCTTCCCTTTTTTAAAGTCCATAGACCAAGAGACTCTTGTCACTTGTTAATATCTCCATCAAACACTGAAGTGTTAACATATGTGATACGACCACGCAATCAAGTAAGGACCGATTTGTTGACTAATTAAACCAACACAACAAGCTCTTTAGCACCTACAAGTGACAAGTTTAGAGCAGGCAAGTGGAAACTCTCAATTGAGCCCCTTTTTATGAGACTATCATGCCAAATTCAATTCTGACTGAGTAGTATTTGAATGTACTTGACTTCCACTATGTGCTGACATGCTTACAATAATTCATCATGGGTGACAATTGCCCAATATTAGAGATTTATGATATATCCAAACAGTGACAAATGTAATATAGTCCTAACATGTGTCTGTCTCCTCTACCCACAGTCTATTGATATTATAATTAATGGTCAATTACTGGGTTGGGGGGGGATTGAAAATAGTCATTACCAGCTTCAGTCATCACCCTTTTTTTGTTGCTGGTTGTGTGTGTGTGTGTGTGTGTGTGTGTGTGTGTGTGTGTGTGTATGTGTGTGTGTGTGTGCATGTGCATGTTTTGTGAATTCTAGAGGTAAAATGAAACCACTTCTATCGTTTGGTGGTTGCTACAAATTAAAACATAGATAGCAAAGCCTAGTACAGGATACATTTTAATGATACATATGAGTTTAGGAAAATATCTGGAGGATGACTGAATGAAGATTAATTGGCCAAGGGAGTGAAAAAAAACATTCTGAGTATGGAATGTATACTTTTTGTTTGTGTAGAATATGTGCATATATACACACATGCATATGTGCATATATACACGTATGCGCATGTGTATAAAGAGAGAGAGAATGAGAGAGAGAATTGGTGCGTGTGTATACACACACACACATATATACCTACAGTGTATTTATTTTCCCTAAAGTAAGGAGACTGGATCAAACAATCCGTCATGTTGCAATTAACTTAAAAATGGTAAGATTCCAACTCTCCAAATTCATACTAGTGAGGAGGAACAGGAACAGGTGTGGATAATCCAAAAGATATTTGGCAATGAAATGAAAGGAAGCACGCTCAGGCCAATGTATGCATTTACGTATTCTCAAGAAACTCATGAAGTCATTCTTTCTATGTCTAGCCACAAACCTTCCTGTGCAATAGAGAGCAGGAGGTTGCTTTGCTGCAAAGCAAAATCAGGAGTATGGGTTTCATAGAGTCAGATTTCACTTCAATGTAGGAGCAACTTTCTAATAATTAGAGTCAAACTAACTGCTTAAAGCACAGCCATCCCCTGGACTAGTCCCAGTCAGTACCAACAGCTCAAGAGAATTGTTTTTCAAGCTCTAGCAATGTTTTAGTTCAAGCAAAACAGCTCCATCCCCCATCCCATCCTATGAAAGGTGAAGTAGAAGAGACTGCACTGGGAGTAGTGTGATCTCCTTTTACAGGAGGTATTCAAGCAAAGATTGGATGACTACTAGGCAGAGACATCATAAAGGGGATTGATGTTCAGGTACAAGTTACATTAAATGAGCTTTGAGGTTCTTTCCCATTCTGAGATCCTATGAATAATTCTTATAAGTTGATGATGTCATTTGTGGATAATTAATTAATTTAACTAACTTACTAATTCACTAGTAATTAACTAAATAATCATAAATCTTGACAAGAACATACTATGGTATAAGAAGAAATTATTTTTAAAATATTTGAACTTACTGAAAAGTTGCATTTACAAACTGCTTCAGGTCAAAAAAAAAGTAAAAATCAGTACGCAGTATTTAAGGCACCAGGATCAATTCTTCTCAATATGGGAAGTAGTGAGCCATAAATACTAGATGATCATTCAGTTTTATAGATCCATGAAATATTATAGTTGAAAACTATTTTCATTTGAATTTATTGTTTGAATTCCACATTTTACAGATGAGGAAAATGAAGTACACAGAAGTGATTTGCCTAGGATGAGAAAGCAGATAAATATCAGATCATGGGATTCATAAAGACAGTTAAATACTCCTTTCCTCTCTAAATAGAGGAATAGACAGAACAAGAAGAAATTTACTAAATCTATTGTGTGTAAACCTACATCAGTATTAGGAGAAAACAAATGCCTCCACTTAATTGACTTTCTGAAAAAATAACAGAAAGCCAAACTATCCAAAACTTCCATTTACCCTAACACTCCATAGTCCTCTCCCTGTACTATGCCCAGCCTTCACCAGTAACCTAAAAGATTCATATTTCAAATTCTGCCTAAGGTGATCTTTACTCAGTCCCCTCATTGCAATGATATAATTCAAGTTGAATCCCAACCCTGTATCTCATAAAATGTAGAAAATATTGTTCTTTTCCAAACACACGACAGAAAGGAGGTGCAACTGCAAGGAAGGGTAGAGTAGATGTCACAATAAATACTGTATAAAGCGAAAACTACTCCCATGGCTGAGGGAAAGGGCCTAGAAAAGTAACTTTCAGCCAGTCCTCTTCTAGGGTTTCATATATAGGTTGGGAACCCAATCAAATAAGAAGGCTACTAGACAGTTGTAAGTATCTGTAGAGAAAAAAATATATTTACCTTAGCAGAGAAAGTCTGGGGGGGAGGCATGGCAAAAAGTGGAGAGGAAAGCTTGCCTTAAAACTACTAGGAATAAAACAAAAAATACCAAAGAAAAAAGACCAAGCGACTGGTTATAGGCCTAGTTACCAAGCAGATTAAAAAAACAGACTCATAAAGATCAAAGGAGAAATGAATAAGAATTCCAGAAAAGATCACAACACAATGGATAAATATTAGACTTGAAAGAAAAACAAACCAAAAAATCCCAGTGAAAAATACAGCAAGACATCCACCAGGTTTTCTAAAACTCTACATCTGAAATAAATCTCCAATCCAACAACTCTTCCAAATTAGATTTGTAAAAGATGAAAGAAAAGACAAATGAAAAATGTATCATCCCATAAGAAGAGTATTAGCAGCACTAAATTTCACAGTGATTTGGGGGGTGGTAAGGAACAATGAGCAAGACATTTTAAACTAGATTATGGAAAAGAGGAAGGATGGAGGAAGTGATGTAACTATTGTTTCAAGTGGATAATTGTCAGGATAAAAATGAAAAGGAAGAAACATGAAACTTGCTTTCAAAATATGCAAAAGAAGTTGTGATCTCATTCATTGATCCAAATACCATTTATGCTTCATATGCAGGCCATCTATGACCACCTATCCCCACCCCTTTTTCTATGCCTCAGAAAACTAAAAGGCATATTTTTTTTTTCTAGCAGGGATTACAGTAAGGCAACTCTCTATGCTGCAACAGTGCTCAGCCAGACAACTGAGGAACAGAAAGAACTGGGGTAGGATACATGGATCCACAAGTCATAAAACAAAAGGGACCACTATCCAGCTAAGTCTAGTTCTATCTCTGCCCCCCAACCCCATTCCCTCCCTCCTCCAGAAGTCACTTGGGGCAGAGATTGAAGCTGGTGAAAAGTAATTTGCCCAATGTAGGAGGAGGCTAAGATAGTTTTGAGACCAACTCCCTCAGAGAAACTACTGTCAAAAGGGAAAACAACAGAAAGTAAGCAATAGGGGAATATATGGAAAAAAAGATCGAAATTATCAAAGATCTTGGGAGGAAGGAAACTCAGGTAAAAACCCTGAACAGATAAACCAACAGAGAAGATATTATTAACAGAAGATAGTCTCTAGATCAGCTAAAGGAGAGCAAGCTTCCATGACAAAGGAAAATGAACTAAGATCTGAGAAGGCAGAGAAGGACCTTATGCAATCTCAAGAGAGCATGGAACCACAGCAGGATGTTCTTGAAAGGTTTAAGAAAAAAAGAAAAATTGTAAAAGCAATATTTATGGCCTAAACAATTGAACAAATTAGTATAATAGAGAATATGAGTCCCCAGTGTCAAACCTTGCCAAATAAACAAAATAAAGAACAATAGATTAATAAGGCAAATATATAGAAATAGAGGACAATCCGGAGGAAATGAGGCAACAGGCAATAACATTAAAAGAAAACATATGGACCTTCAACAAAAGAGATATTTAATAATTCCTGATAAAGAAAGTAGAGATGAATATAGAATATAATTTGTGAATACCCCAAATAAGAGAAACACAAGTATAGCAGTGCTCTAGACATACTCTCAAAGAATGGGGCTAGCTAGATTTTCCTCTTAGTTTTCTGGAGAGGAAATTTTGAGGAATTAGAGTAAATTTCTTTTATCATATAGGCTTGAGGCCCATTCTGGTTAATGAGGGGTAAAATAAGGAAAATTAAATAATTTATGAAAATTTGAGGAACCAGGGTCAATGAAGGTAAATGGGAGATAAGGGGGCAAGGAGAACATATGGGAACAATCTAAGATCAAATTAGCATACTCAATTCTAGCAACAAGATGGTGTGCTAGATATTTTCTCCAAACTCTATGACCTCTCAAAACTCTCCAAAACAGAAATTATTTATCAAAGATAAATAAATGTCATCAACTTCCATTTCTGGAACTTCCAGAATACAAAGGAAGTTTCAAAAAAAACCCCAGAAATTGATGTTCACTGACCCTGAGCTCACCAAGAACCCTTCTCATCTCCCACAGTACCAGTAGTGAAGCTACACCAGCAGATCCAAGTTCACAACATAAGCTTACATCAAAACCCACCCCTATACCTTTTCCCCCTCTTCCCTTCTCTTTGCAGTGCAGAAAGCCTGGCTTCAGCCTTTGGAAGTTTCTTCTGATCTCAACAGCGAGTTTGGTCCTAGACATTCAGAAGCAAAAGCCTGTTCGGTGCTGCAGCCTAGAAATATCAATGTTGTAAAGTTCTAAACTTCTAGTAGCTCTGAACTGCTAGTGCAAGCGAAAGCAGGTTCTGAACTGTTGGTGCTGAGGCAGAGAACTAAGGAATAGAGTGAAAGGGAAATGTCACCAGGACAGGACACTATACATACTGGGAGCTGTGCAGCCCTCATCTAGGCCTGAAAAGAAAAGCACAGAAGCCAGGCGGGGCTAGTTTTGACCACCCAAAAGTCAGTTGTTCAGGATGGGAATACGCTGAGATGCTTTAAAATTCAGCTCCCAAGGAAATCACAATCAAAGGGCAGAGAGCCAGAAGAGAGAATTGAGAAAAATAAGGTGGGAAAAAGTATTGAAAGAACCAAAGATTCCAAGAAGAAGAAATCTTAGTTAACTTGAACATAAAAAGATAAATCAATAGCAAAAACAGTAACAACACAAGGAAATATGATCTTTAGATCTAGTAAATATGTTCAGGCATCTATGACTAAATATTGCAAAATGAAAGAAAATGATTCAACAATTAACAAGAGAGATGACGCTATGAATTTGAGAACATGGGTTCTCAGTGAAAGGGTGTAGACCTGGAGCTTAGCATTTAACAAGGAAAGGGTGTAGGCCTGCCTCTAATCAAGCCTCCCTTAGTCTCACCTGAGGCCTATTGAAAGGGTGGGAAAGATCTTTAATCATTAATTGGCATCACAAAGGTCTAGGCCTGCCTCTAATCAAACCTCCCTTAACTGGCCCTACCTGAGGACTGTTGAATGAAAAGATCTTTAATCACTGATTGATGTCACACCCCCACCCTTGACCTTTTCATAGGCAAATAGGTTACTCAAGACATAAAAGGGTTATAACCTTACAACCTGTGTATGTAACCACTCCTGCATTTTATGGGGAGTTTTCCTCTTCATCTCATTGTTTCTGTTATTTACCTCACATCCTACAATTTCAATAAGTCAGTTGGGTATTGATATTGATTATTATTATTTTGATTAATGATTATTAATTATATCGGATACAAAGACAAAAACGGAACATTTCCTGTCCTAAAGGAGATCACTTTTCATTGAACATCAGCATGTGCACAGATTTGTAAATATAAAATATTCATCAAATAAATATAAAATAATTGGGAATGGGGTAGCAAGGGCATTAGAAAGTATGAGGTGAGGGTGAGCTTCTTGGAATACAGACTGTGCAAAGGAGAATAATGTTTAATAAGCCTGTGAAGGTGGCTGGGAACCTTAGCACCTACCTTCTAAGGTTACTATATGGATCAAATGAGATAATATTTGTAAAGAACTTAGCACAGTGCCTGGGACGTAGTAGACACTTAACAAATTTTTTGTTTCCTTCATTCCTGATTTGTACAGATGGGAGCCAACAGAATTTTTTGAAGGGAGTGACAAGGTCAGATACATCCTGTGTTAAGAATATCAATGTCAGGTACAAGGAGTATGGAATAAGGAAGTGAGAAATGGGGGGAGGGAGATCAGTTAGGATACTAATTTTAGATGGTTAGGGCCTGAAATAGGGTGATGGCCATATGAGTGGAGAGAAGAGTACAGATATCAGATATTTTGTGGTGATAGAACTGACAAGATTTGGCAACTGATTAGATGTGGGGGTTGAGAAAGATTCAAGAATTGAAGATTATTCTGAGGTTGATGAGAAGATTGATGTAACCTCAGCAGACATAAGGAAGTTATAAAGAGGAGAACATTGGGGGAATAGCAGAGGAGAAGAAAATGAGTTCGCTTTAAGATGCTCATAATACATCAAGTTGGAAATGTCCAATAAGTAGCTGATAAATCAGGAGAGAAATTTGGACTAGATATGTAGATCTGGGAATTATCTATGTAGAGGTAATCATTAAATCTGTGGTAGTTGATGAAGTCACAAAGAGACCAATTATATAGAGAGGAGTTAAGAGGACATAATAAAAAGGGTGGGATACACTCAAACATAGGGGGCAAGACATGGATGATGATTCCACTGAGAAGACCAAGGGGTGGCCATAAAGAGAAGAGGAGGACTAGCAGAAAGAACCATATCACAAAAACCCAGAGAAGAGAAAGGATCCAGGAAGAGTGAATAGTCAACAGTGTTGAATAAAAGCAAGGTCAAGAAGGAAGAGATCACCGGCAGTGTCAGTTCAGTTAATAAGGACAGAAGCTATATTAAAAAGAAATGAGAAGTGAAGGAAAATACATATTAATAAAATGAGAATAAAAAATATTAATTAGAAGCAAAGGCAAGTTGGTTGAGCAAAGGCATGGACTAACAAGCCTATCCAAATATGTTTAAAATGACTCTAAACAAATTCTAGAGCAGCAGAACCCACAAAAAGATAGAATCAAATGAATTTCTAGCTCAATGTAACTTGGAAGGTTGGCAGGAAAGGTCTGTTGTACCAGGGCAAGAAAGGAGCATATTCCAGGGCAGGCCACACCAACACAGCCTGGGCCACAGCAGACAAGGAGCAGGCCCAGGGAGTGACTGAATCAGCAGTGGCAGTGGCACCAGCTGCTTCTGGAACTCTCAGCCAACAAAGAGTAAGGGGGCTGAACAACTGGTCAGAAGGAGATTACAGGGGTCTTTTTGCTACTACTGAAGCAGGACTATGCTACTTTGCCTATACTCAGATGAGGATTGCAGACCTGGGTGGCATTCCCAGCATGAGGAGGAGCAGGGACCCTTCTAATAGTTCCAGAAATTAAAAGAGTGTTCATGGTTGCTCACAGACCAGAGCAAAGGCCAGGAGAGTAGTAAAAACACCTGTCCTTAGATCATACCATCTTGAGAAAACTGAAAACTGACTATTTTGGAGGTGGGACCAAGATGGTAGAGAAAAGCCAAGGAGTTGCCTGAGCTCTCCCCAGTTTCCCTCAGAAACAACATTAAATTAAGCCTCTAAAATGGAATCTGGAGTGACAGAACCTACAAAAAGATGTACTGAAATAATTACCTAGCTTAAGATAACCTAGGAGAACTTCAGGAAAGCTAAATTCACTAAGGTAAAAAGGAATGAAGCTCAGCACAAATGGTGCCAGGGAAAGCCAGTGGGAAGCTGTTAGCCACAGCACAGATCAGGAACTGAGGCCCCAAAGTCCAGGCTCAGCAGCCTAGTGGCATATGAGGCCAGCTGTGAGACATTGAGCCCTCTCACAGAAGATAAATTGCCAGCCTGGGAACCTCTGGCACAACAGGTGACACTAGGCCAGGGCACTCCAGAGTAAGGAGCAAGCTGCCAGTACCCTAGGCCCCAGCACAGAAAGTCAGTGAACAGGCCCCTGGCCTCCAGCACAAGAAGCTTGGTGTAGTGCTCCCTGTGCCCCAGGAGAAGAGCTCAACTTTAAAAGTCACAAAATAATCAATTGGGAAATGGATGAAAAAATTGTGGTGTACGAATGAAATGGACTACTATTGTTCTATAAGAAATGAGGAGCAGATAAAGTTCTTAAGAACTTGGAGAGTCTTATATAATCTGATAAAGAATGAGGGGAGTAGAACCAGGAGAACAAGGTACACAACCACAGACACATTGCTTCTGTGATGACTAACTTTGATAGACTTGGCTCTTCTCAACAAGGCAAGGTTCTAAGACAACTCAAGATGGAAAAGGCTGTCCGCATCTAGAGAAAGAAATATGGAATCTGAATGCAGATTGAAGAAAACTATTTGCTCTCTTTTTTTAAAAAAAATATTTTATTCTTGGTCTTTCTTTCTCATGCTTCATTTCAATTAGTTATAATTCATCTTTACAATTTGATTATTGGAAAGAAGTTTAATGTGAAGGTATATGTAGAACCTATATCAGATTACATGCCATCTTGAGGGGGGAGGAAAGGGAGAGGGAGACAATTTGGAACTCAAAAACTTATGGAACTGAGTGTTGTAAACTAAAAAAAAATTAATAAAAAATTCTGTAAAAAAATCACAAAATAGGCTAAAAAATGATTAAGAAACAGAAAACAGCCATGACCATAGAAAGCTGCTATGGCAACAGGGAAGATTAAAACACAAACTCAAAAGAGAACAACAATGTCAAAATGCCTACATGCAAAACTTCAAAAGGGAAGATGAATTGGTCTCAAGACCAAAAAGCCCTTTTGGAAGAGCTCAAAAAGGATTTAAATATCAAATAAGAGAGGTAGAAGAAAAAACAGGAGAAGAAATGAGCGTTATGTAAGAGAGAGTCCAACAGTTTGAAAAAGGAAAGACAAAAATTGACTGAAAAAAACCAATTCCCTGAAAAGTAGAATAGGCCAAATGGAAAAGGATGTACAAAAACTAACTGAAGAAAATAATTCCTTAAAAATTAGAATTGGGAAAATTGACATCAAGAATCATTCAAACAAAATTAAAACAATGAAAAAAATAGAAGAAAATGTAAAATGCCTCATTGGAAAAACAACCCAACTGGAAAAGAGATCCGGGAGAGATAATTTAAGAATTATTGGACTAGGGGCAGCTAGGTAGTGCAATGAGTGGAGCACCAGCCCTGGAGTCAAGAAGACCTCAGTTCAAATCCGGCCTCAGACGTTTGACACACTTGCTAGCCATGTGACCTTGGGCAAGTCACTTAACCCCAATTGCCCTACCTTACCCCCCTCCAAAAACAAACAAACAAAAACAAAAAAACAAACAAAAAAGAATTATTGTACTACCTTAAAATCATGATAGGTGGACAGAGCCAAATGGTGGAACAAAAGCAGGGAGAGAGAGCTTGAGTTCTCTTCCAAACCCCTCCAAATACCTGTAAAAATGACTCTATAGAAGCAGAACCCACAAAATGACAAAGTGAAATAAATTTCTAGCCCAAGAAAACCTGGAAGGTTGACAGGAAAGGTCTGCTGCACCAGTCTGAGAGAAGAGCACACTCCAGCGTGGGCTGGACCAGCAAGGATGGAGCCAGAGCAAGCCTCAGGGGACTACATCACTGGCAACTGTGGTGGTTTCCAGACTTCTCAATCCACAAACAGTCAATAGGAAAGGTCTTTCAGACCTGGGTAAGAGAGGGGCAAGATATGGCACTGGCCCCAGGACAGCAGCAGCAGGAGAAGCAGTGGCTGCTTATGGAGCTCTCAGCCCATAGATGGTGGGGGAAGCCAGCAGGTGATCATAGGTGGATCACAGGGATCTCTTTGGGAATGCTGAGGTAGGATTCTCTTGCTTTGCCCATGCTTGAATCTGGGTCACAGTCCTAACTGGCAGCGCTGCGGTGAGAAGGAGATCTGGCATGCTTGTGGCTCCTTTGGATAGGGAATCCTCTTCACAGTTCCAAGGCAGAAAAGAGGCCAGAACACAGGCCATGAGTGGAGTAAACATCTCTCCTCTCATTATACAACCTTGGAAGAACTGAAAATTTACAGGTCCCTAGAAATATCTCTTAAAACAGCTGCACAAAACCCCTGAAGCTTGGGACAGTATACACTTTACACTGGAAGCAGAGACCTACCTTAACAAAGAGATAAAAAGTTAAATAATTGGCTGGGAAAATGAGCAAACAGTGGAAAAAAAACCAGACTATAGATTCTTAATTTAATGAAAGGAAGATCAAAACATACAACCAGAAGAAGACAACAAAGTCAAAGCTCCTACATCCAAAGCCTCCAAGAAAAATATGAATTGGTCTCAGGCCATGGAAGAGCTCAAAAAGGATTTGGAAAATCAAGTAAGAGAAGTAGAGGAAAAACTGGGAAGAGAAATGAGACTGATGTCAGAAAATCATGAAAAACAAGCCAGCAGATTGCTAAAGGAGACACACAAAAAAATGCTTAAGAAAATAACACCTTAAAATGGACTAACCCAAATGGCAAAAGAGGCCCAAAAAGCAAATGACAAGAAGAATGTCTTAAAAAGCAGAGTTGAGCCAAGATGGGGTCTGGAAAGCAGTGACTTGCTTAAGCTCTCCCCCAGGTCCATCCAAACATCTGTAAAAAATGGCTCTGAACAAATTCTAGAGTTGCAGAACCCACAAAATAGCAGAGGGAAGCAGGGCTCCAGACCAGGAAAGCCTGGATGGTTGCTGGGTAGGGCCTATTACATGGAGCTGGGAGCAGAGCAGAGCCCAGGCCAGTGGAGGCCATGTCAGGACCAACCACACTGGGAGCCAGGCAGAACAGGCATAGCACCCTGAATCATTGATCTGTGGAAGTTACCAGACTTCTCAACCCACAAACTCCAAAGACAACAGAGCAGGTTAGTGGGAAAAGCTGTTGGGACAGAGTGAAAGGAGTTCGCTATTGGCCCCAGCCCCTGGGGGCACGAAAGTGGTGCAGCTCTGGGGCTGCTTCCTGAGCTACAGCTATGATTCCCTCAGGTACCAGGCCCATCTGGTGGGAGGAATTAAGTGGCAGATCAGAGTGGGAGTGCAGAGCCTGCTTAGATCTGAGTAGTGGTCCGGGTTGGCAGTTCTTGAAGGAGGAAGAGCACTGGTGTGGCAGAGTTTGCTGTGTAGAAGTAGCTCTGAAAACAGCAGCACAGCCCCTAAAGCTTGGGACAAAGTACTCTCTACAAGCAATCACACACTGACAAAAAACTCAAAGGTTAAGTGGTTGGCTGGGAACATGGCCAGGCAATGAAAGCAGACTCAGATTCAGACTCTGACTTTGGAATCTTTTTTTTTGGTGACAAAGAACATCAAAACATACAGTCAGAAGAAGTCAACAAAATCAAACAGACTACATCAAAAGCCTTCCAGAAAAATATGAAATGGTCTCAGGCCATGGAAAAGCTCAAAAAGGACTTGGAAAAGCAAGTATGAGAAGTAGAGGAAAAATTGGGAAGAGAAATGAGAGTGATGCAAGAAAACCATGAAAAACAAGTCAATGACTTGCTAAAGGAGACTCAAAAAATACTGAAGAAAATAACACCTAACCCAAATGGCAAAAGAGCTCCAAAAAGCCAATGAGGAGAAGAATGCCTTGAAAGGCAGAATTAGGCAAATGAAAAGGTGGTCCAAAAGACCACTGACGAAAATAATAGCTTAAATATTAGTTTGGAGCAAATAGAAGCTAGTGACTTTATGAGAAATCAAGATACTATAAAACAGAAACAAAGTAATGAAAAAATGCTGCCTGCAGGCCACATGCAGCCCAAAGTGTGATTTATGTGGCCCACCTACAAGCATAGAAATTTACATAAATGTTTTAGTAAATGAAGCCAGGCTACCGCAGAGCTCTCACTAAAATGGCAAACCAAAATATATTGTCTATTGTTTCAATAAAAACCTAAGGTTGCAATGCCCTGTTCTAGAGCTACAGAACCCACAAAATGACATAATGAAACAAGTTTCCAGCCCAAGATGACTGGATGGTCACTGGGAAGAGTCTATTACACCATGCTCAGAGTGGAGCACAGCCCAGCATGGGCCATGCCAGGACAGACCAGGGTGGAGCAGACTGGGCTGAGTAGGCCTTAGGGCACTGAATCACTGAGCTATGGTGCTTTCCAGACTTCTCAACCCACAAACACCAAAGATAACTGAGCAGGTCAGTGGGAAATTCTGTTGGACCTGGGTGAGAGAAGGGCATGATGTGGCCCCAGTCCCAGGGTGGCAGAGGTGGCTGTGGCTGTGGTCACTGGCTTCGTGAGCTGGGGTCTCATGTGCCGGCAGCTGGAGGCTGTGGGAGTGTGGCAGCTTACCTGGTGCAGAGCTGGCATCCTTGTGGTGGTATCTGGCATTTGCTGAGGCCAGTTAGGGTTTTTCTCTGTTTCCTGAGGGCTACGCAGAAGCATGTGAAGCTTTTCCTGGGGGTATGACTGCTTGTAGAGCAGAGAGTACTTTGTCCCAAGCTTGAGTGGCTGCGCTGTTGTTTTCAGAGCTATTTCTACACAGCAAGCTCTGTCACACCAGTGCTCTTCCTCCTTCCAGAACTGCCAACCCGAACTGTGACTCAGATCTAAGCAAGCTCTGCACTCCCGCTAGAATCTGCCACTTAATTTCTCCCACCAGGCAGGCCTGGGTCCAGAAGTAACTGCAGCTATAGCTCTATAAGCCTTCTCAGATCTGCACTTCCTCCACTGCCCCTGGGGTGGTGGCTGACCATGAACTCTTCTCCCTCTGTAGTCCCCACAGTTTTTCAGTTTTTCCCCCACTAACCTTCTCTTTTGTCTTTGGTGTTTGTGGGTGAAGAAGTCTGGTAACTGCCACAGTTCACTGCTTCAGGGTGCTACAGCCTGTTCCACCTGGCTTCCCATCTGGTTGGTCCTGGCATGGCCCATGCTGGGCCATGCTCCATTTTGCTACCAGCACGGTGCGATAGACTTTACCCAGTGACCATCCAAGCTGTCCTGGGCTTGAGCCCTGCTTCCTTCTGCTATTGCATGGCTTCTGCAGTTCTAGAATTTGTTCAGAGCCATTTTTATCGGTGTTTGGAGGGTCCTGGGGGAGAGCTTTAGGCAAGTCCCTACTTTCCAGGTGCCATCTTGGCTCTGCCCTCAAAAAGATATTTTCTTACACAGTAACTGACAAGGATGATCAAGACATGCAGCCAGAGGAGGACAGCAAAGTCAAAGTTCATACATCCAAAGTCTCCAAGAAAAACATGAAATGGTCTCAGGCCATAGAAAAGTTCAAAAAGGACTTTGAAAATCAAGTAAGAGAAGTGGAGGAAAAATTAGGAAGAGAAATGAGAGTGATACAAGAAAGTCATGAAAAATGAGTCAACAGCTTGCTAAAGGAGACCCCAAAAATGCTGAAGAAAATAACACCTTCAAAAATAGACTAATGCAAATGGCAAAAGAGGTTCAAAAAGCAAATGAGGAGAAAAATGCTTTGAAAAGCAGAATTGGCCAAATGGAAAAGGAGGGCCAAAAGTTCACTGAAGAAAATAATTCCTTAAAAATTAGAATGGAGCAAATTGAAGCTAATGACTTTATGAGAAATCAAGAAATTATAAAACAGAGCCAAAAATAAATGTAGAAGACAATGTAAAATATCTCATTGGAAAAACAAATAACCTGGAAAATATATCCAGGAGAGACATTTTTAAAATTATTTGACTACCTGAAACCTATGATTGAAAAAGAGACTAGACATCATTTTTCAAGCAATTATCAAGGAAACCTGCCCTGATATTCTAGAACCAGATGGTAAAATCAAAATGGAAAGAATACACCGATTACCTCCTGAAAGAGATCCCAAAATAAAAACTCCTAGGAATATTATAGCCAAATTCCAGAGTTCCCACATCAGGGAGAAAATATTACAAGCAGCCAGAAAGAAACAATTCAAGTATTATGGAAACACAATCAGGATAACACAAGATTTAGCAGCTCCTACCCTAAGGTATCAGAGGGCTTGGAATAGGATATTCTGGAGGTCAAAGGAGATAGGATTAAAACCAAGAATCACCTATCCAGCAAAACTTAGTATAATATTTCAGGGAGAAAAATGGAATTTCAGTTAAATAGAGGACTTCCAAAGCATTCTTGCTGAAAAGACCAGAGCGGAATAGAAATTTTGACTTTCAATTACAAGAATCAAGAGAAACATGAAAAGTTGACAGGAAAGAGAAGCCATAAGGGACGTATTAAAGTTGATCTGTTTACATTCCTACATAGAAAGATGATAATTGTAACTCAAGAGACCTTTCTCAGTCTACACATATATATGTACACACACGCACACACACACACACACGCACACACACACACACATATATACACACAAACACACACACATATATATATATATATATATATATATATATATATATATATATATATATGAAATATTTATAGTAGCTCTTTTTGTGATGGCAAAAATTGAAAACTGAGAGGAATGTCCATCAATTAGAGAATGACTAAACAAGCTGCTGTGTATCATTGTGTTGGAATACTACTGTTCTATAAGAAACGATGAGCAGGATGCTCTCAGCAAAACCTGGAAAGATCTAAATGAACTGATACAAAGTGAAACGAGCAGAAACAGGAGAACTGTGTACACAGTGACAGCAATATTGTATAATGATCAGCTGTTAATGACTTAGCTATTCTCAGCAATCCAACATGTTCCAACATAGTTCTGAAGGAGTTGTGATGAAAAATTCTGTCCATCTCCAAAGAAAGAACTTATGGAGTCTGAATGTAGACTGAAACATACTTTTTTTTTTACTTTCCTTTTTTCTTGTTTTTTTTTATTTTTTAAAATAGTATTTTATTTTTTCCCAATCATACGTCAAGCCAATTTTTAGCATTTGCTTTTACAAGATTTTGAGTTCCAAATTTTTTCTCTCTCCCTCCCCTCTCCTCTTCCTAAAATGGTAGGCAATTTGATGTAGGTTATACATGTGCTATTATGGAAAATATATTTCCATATTAGTCACAGGTATGAATGAATGAGGTGGAGCCAAGATGGCACTGCAAAAGGAGAGAACTACCGAAGCTCTTTCAGAAATTCTGTCAGATATGTCTAAAAAAGTGAATCTGAGCAGATTTGAGAGAGTTAGAAGCCACTAGGAGACTGAATGGGCAGGAGGGCCAGCACGCAGAATGGCATCAGATCACACCAACAGGGAATGGCAGAGGAACCCAGCAAGTGCACTGGTCTGGAAGAATGCTGGATGAACAAAATGTGAGAGCAGGAGCAGGCCCAGAAAGGAAGTGCTGGCGATAGGCCTTGTATTGGTATTTAAGGTGGGACTTTTTTTTTTTACTGTTTTCTCTTTTAGAAATACTAAAGTAATCAAATGATTTTGATTAAGCCTTACTAGGTGCAATGTCCCAGGCCCACACCCTTTTGCTAACTGGATACTAAGTCCCAGGCTCACACCCTTTTGCTGAATTGCTGTGAATCCTTCTGGCTCTGAGTGGAGTATAAAAGCTCAAAGGTTAGCATTTTGTCTGGGGCTCTCACTTATGGAGGAATGTTGATGTGGAGACTCTGGGCAGCTGTCATTAAGAACCCCCCAGCTTGTAAACCCAGATGTTGCTGCTTCCCTGGTAACTACGAATTGTGATTTGGTCTGTTCATATTGTATATGTTTGTAATTTGTTTGTATTTGCTCTGAAGTTCAGGGTGCTGGTTTTTCCTCCTGAACTAAGTGAGTCATATTTCTATGTTGGAGTAAAGTAAGATTGTTAATCATTTAAAGTTACTTTCCTTAATAAAGCAGATTGAAAGAACCTGTGCTGGCAGCTCTTGTTGCTTGTCTTGTTGGGTCTTACACCCCACAACAGCTGCTAGTTGAATTGTTGCTATAGGTGTTGATCGAGCACCAGGCCTCTCAGCCCAGGAATGGAGTCTGTTGGAGCTGTGGGAGACACCAGTGCAGAGCCTGCAGCTGCGGGAGCAGCTGTCCTGGAGGCCTCTATCCCACAGCCTAAAAGTTTGAAATTGGCCTTCTTGAACTTCCAGGAGCCATGATGGCCAGGTAAATCGGCTTTCCCTCCCTTCCTCACCCAGAGAACACTCCCTCGGGAGAAATTTGAATTAAAGGAGCCAGAAGTGGGGCTTCAATAGCCTTTTAGAGAGAGAAGTTGGGGAGAGGGCCATTCTTGTGGTGGAAGAGAATAGTGCAGGAAGAGAGGTGTCCCAGCAGGCCCCACCTCAGCAGAACAGTGAGAGATCCTAGCCCCTGGTAAATGGAGCTAGCAAACATCAACACCAGAACCACAGACATGCTTTACATAGCCAGGGAAAGTGTCAGAAACCAGCATGGACAACAGCTGAGACCACCTGTGCTGAAGAGTAGTCCCAGGGAAGAGAAAACTTCCAGAAGCCGGACCACCCTCCCTCACACCTCACAAAACCAGAGGCCATAGCACACAAAGCCAGTGAGCAGACCCATAGTTCCCAACACAAGAAACTTGGGACAGATCCCCCTGAGCCCCAGAAGCAGAGATCCACTATAGAAGCTGGCGGGAAGGAGGGAAACAGCATGAAAAAGCATAATAAAAAGCCAAAGACTACTGATTCCTATTATGGAGACAGGGAAGATCAAAATATCAGTTCAGAAGAGGACAGCATGGATATTATACCCACATCTGTAATCTCAAAAGGGAATGTGAACTGGTCTCCAGCCCAAGAACCATTGCTGGAAGAACTCAAGGAGGACTTTAAAAACCAAATTAGAGAGGTAAAAGAAAAAATAGAAAATATGGGAAAAAATTCACAGATGAGAACAAATCTTTAAGAAGTAAAATTGGTGAAATGGTTGAGGAGATTTAGAATATAAATGGAGAACATGTCTCATTGACAAGTAAATTCAACCAAATGGAAAGGGAGACAGGGAAGCTAAATGAAGAAAACAATACATTAAAAATTATAACTGAGCAAGTAGAAGCTAATGACTCTATAAGACATCAAGAATCAGTCAAACAAAATTTAAGGAATGAAAAAATAGAAGAAAATGCGAAGAATCTGATTGGAGAAACAACTGACCTGAAAAATACATCCAGGAGAGACAATCTAAGAATTATTGGCCTACCTGAAAGCCATGATGAAAAAAAGAGCCTGGACAATATCTTCCAAGAAATCATCAAGGAAAACAACCTTATATCCTATAACCAGAAGGAAAATAGTCATTGAAAGAACCCAACAATCAACTCCTGAAAGAGATTCCAAATTGAAAACTCCAAGGAATATTGTAGCCAAGTTCCAGAATTATCAGGTCAAAGAGAAAATACTGCAAGCAGCCAGAAAGAAACAATTCAAATATCGTGGAACTACAGTCAGGATCACGCAGGATCTTGCAACTTCTACAATAAAAGAAAGGAGTAATTGGAATATGATGTTTCGAAAGGCAAAGGAGATTGGACTACAACCAAGAAGCAACTACCCAGCAAAATTGAGCATAATTTTCAAGGCAAGGAGATGGACATTCAATGAAATAAGAGAATTCCAGACATTCCTGATGAAAAGGCCAAAGCTCAATGGAAAATTTGATCTTCAAATACAAAACTCAAGAGAGAGAAAAAAAGGTAAACACAGGGAAAAAACTATGTTATTCAATAAGGGAAAATCGTTTACATCCTTATATAGGATTACATTGATTTATATATGTTATATATATATGTCAACCTTGAGAATAAAGTAACTGATGTGATGATAAAAAACATAATTAAGGGGTGCAAAGGGATTGTTCTGGGAGAAGAGGTAGGGAGGAGGTAGAAAGGGGTAAATTTTGCCACATGAGGAGGCACAAAAGGAAGGGAGAAAAGCAATATTTGGGCTTTACACTCATTGGATTTGGTTCAAGGAGGGAATAACATACTCTGATAAGTATAGAAATCATATTTGCCCTACAGGAAATAGGAAAGGAAAGGGAAAAGAAAATGGGGGTGGATAGAAAGGATGGAAGGAGCAGCAAGGGGAAAAGGGTAAGACAAGGGAGAGGTGTCATTAGGGAGGGACAATTAAGCAAAATTAAGCAAAAAAGTCAAATTCTTTTGAGGAGTGGAAGGGAGAAGGGAGAAATAAAGGCATAAATGGGGGGGGGGACAGGATGGAGAAAAAGACACAGATAGTCATCATAACTGTGAATGTGAATGGAATGAACTCTCCCATAAAATGGAAGCAGATAGCAGAATGGAACAAAAACTATAATCCTACAATATCTTGTTTACAAGAAACGCATTTGAAATGGGAGGATACACACAGGGTAAAGGTAAAAGGCTGGAGTAGAATATATTGTGCTTCAGCTAAAATAAAAAAAGCAGGGGTAGCAATCTTAATCTCAGACAAAGCAAAAGCAAAGATGGATCTAATAAAAAGAGAGGAAGGACACTATATCCTGCTGAAAGACACCAGTGACAATGAAGCAATATCATTACTTAACCTATATGCACCAAGTGGTATAGCATAAAAATTCTTAGAGGAGAAGTTAAGGGAGTTACAGGAATAAATTGACAGCAAAACTATACTAGTGAGGGACCTCAACCTTCCCCTCTATGACCTTGAGAAATCTGACCTCAAAATAAACAAGAAAGAAGTTACGGAGGTGAATAGAATTTTAGAAAAGGTAGATATGATAGACCTCTGGAGAAAACTGAATGGAGATAGAAAGGAATATACCTTTTTCTCAGTGGTACATGACACATACTCAAAAATTGACCATGTACCAGGGACTAAAAACCTCAGAATCCAGTGCAGAAAGGCAGACATACTCAATGCATCCTTTTCAGATCATGAAGCAATCAAACATATTTGTAATAAAGGACCATGGAAAGATAGACTAAAATTAATTGGAAACTAAATAATCTGATCCTAAAGAATGAACAGATCAAAGAACAAATCATAAAAACAATAAATAACTTCATTCAAGAGAATGTTAATAATGAGACAATATAACAAAACTTATGGAATGCAGCAAAAACAGTTCTAGGGGAAGTTTTATATCTCTAAATGCTTACATGAATAAAATAGAGAAAAAAGAGATCAATGTATTGGGCATGCAACTGAAAAAAGCTAGAAAAAGAACAAATTGAAAATCCTCAATTAAATACCAAATTAGAAATACTGAAAACCAAAGGCAAGATTAATAAAATTGAAAGCAAGAAAATTATTGAACTAATAAACAAAACTAAGAGCCAGTTTTATGAAAAACCCAATAAAATCGATAAACCTTTGGTAAATTTGATTTAAAAAAGACAGAAGAAAAACAAATTACCAGTATCAAAAATGAAAAGAGTGAATTCTTTTTTTTTTTTTACTGGAAAACTTTTTATTGTAGGTGTACTGGGATAGCTGGACACAGTTTAGACGATTCCAATTTTGTTGGCAATATCTAAAGCATTGTAGTCTGGAGCAAGTCGGACATAGGCCTTCTTCTCTCCATCAGGCTGGAACAGTATGTTGACCTTGGCCACATTGATGTCATACAGTTTCTTTACTGCCTGCTCTATCTGATGCTTGTTGTCTTTGACATCCACAATGAAGACTAGGGTGTTGTTGCCCTCAATCTTCTTCATAGCAGACTCAGTGGTCAAGGGGAACTTAATGATGGTGTAGTGATCCAGCTTTTTTCTCCGAGGGGCACTTTTCTGAGGGTATTTGGGCTGCCTTCGAAGTCTTAGTGTCTTGGGTCGCTGAAAGGTGGGGGATGTTTGGATCTTCTTCTTTTTGTGGCTGTGGACACCCTTCAACACCACCTTCTTGGCCTTCAAGGCCTTGGACTTGGCCTCTGTCTTCGGGGTACAACAGCTTCCTTCTTTGCCTTCGGTGCAATCTTGGGGGAAAGGCAAAAAGGGTGAATTCACTTCTAATGAGGAGGAAATTAAAACAATAATCAGGAATTATTTTGCCCAATGGTATGCCCATAAATCTGACAACCTGAGGGAAATAGATGAATATTTACAAAAATACAAATTGTGTAGATTAGCAGAAGAGGAAGTGAAATACTTAAATAACTCCATCTCAGAAAGAGAACTTGAACAAGCCATCAATGAACTCCCTAGGAAAAAATCTCCAGGATCAGATGGTTTTACATGTGACTTCTATCAAACATTTAAAGCACAATTAATTCTCATACTTCATAGAATATTTGGGAAAATAGACAAAGAAGGAGTCCTACCAAGTTCTTTTTATGACACAAATATGGTAATAATACCTAAACCAGGAAGAGTCAAAACAGAGAAAGAAACTGTGTACCAATTTCCCTAATGAATATTGATGCAAAAATTTTACATAAAATATTAGCAAAAAGATTGCAGCAACTTATGACTACAATAATATACTATAACCATGTAGGATTTATTCCAGGAATGCAAGCCTGGTTCAATATTAGGAAAACAATCAGCATAATTGATCATATCAACAACAAAACTAGCAGAAACCATATGATTATCCCAATAGATGCAGAAAAAGGTTTTGAGAAAATACAACATCCATTCCTATTAAAAACACTAGAAAGCATAGGAATAAATGGCATCTTCCTTAAAATTATAAGCAGCATCTATCTAAAAACATCACCAAGAATTATATTTAATGGGGATGAGCTAGATCCTTTCCCAAAAAGATCAGGGGTGAAACAAGGATATCTATTATCACCCCTATTATTCAATTTGGTACTAGAAATGTTAGCTTTAGCAATAAGAGAAGATAAAGCAACTGAAGGAATTAGAATAGGCAAAGAAACTATGTTATCCCTCTTTGCAGATGATATGACGATTTACTTAGAGAATCCTAGGGAATTTAGTAAAAGAAAATTTTAAATAATAAACAACTTTAGCAAAGTTGCAAGATATAAAATAAACCTACATAAATCCTTGGCATTTCTATATACTACTAACAATGCCCAACAGCAAGAGATAGAAAGAGAAATTCCATTTAAAGTTACCACTATAAAATATTTGTGAGTCTACCTGCCAAGACAAACCCAGAGCCTATAATTACGAAACACTTTTCACACAAATAAAGTCAGATCTAAATACATGGAAAAAACATCAGTTACTCGTGGTTAGGCTGAGCTAATATAATAAAAATGACAATTTTATCTAAATTAATTTACATATTCAATGCCATACCAATTGAACAACCAAAAATAATTTTTCAGAGCTGGACAAAATAATTACAAAATTCATCTGGAAGAACAAAAGGTCCAGAATATCAAGGGAATTAATCAAAAGAAATACTAAGGAAAGTGGTTTAGCCATATCAGATATACTGTACTATAAAGCAGCACTCATCAAAACTACTTGGTACTGGTTAAGAAACAGAGTGGTGGATCAGTGGAATAGATTAGTCACACAAGACGCAGTAGTCAATGACTGTAGCAATCTACTCTCTGCTTCTGGGCTAAGAATTCACTATTTTACAAAAACTGCTGGGAAAATTGAAAAATGGTATGGCACAAATTGGGCATAGACCAATATTATACACTGTATGTAAGTCAAAATGGGTTCATGATTTAGGAATAAAGGCTGACAATATAAGCAATTTGGGAGAGCAAGGAATAGTTTACCTGTGAGATTTATGAGAATGGGAAGAATTCATGACACAACAAGAGACAGAGAGTATTACAAAATGCAAAATGGATAATTTTGATTATGTTAAGTTGAAAAGCTTTTGTATAAACGAATCCAATGCAACAAAGATTAGAAGGAAAGCAGAAAATTGGGAGAAAATCTTTAGAACCAGTGTCTCTGATAAAGGTCTGATCTCTAAAATATGCAGGGTACTGAGCAAAATTTATAGGCATACAAGTCATTCCCCAATTGAGAAATGAGCAAAGGATATGAACAGGCAGTTTTCAGAGGAAGAAATTAAAGATACCTATAGGCATATGAAAAAGTGCTCTAAATCACTATTGATTAAAGAAATGCAAATAAAAACAACTCTTAGGTACCATATCTCTCCTGTCACATTGGCAAACATGACAAAACAGGAAAATGACAAATGCTGGAGAGGATGTGGAAAATTGGAACACTGTTACATTGTTGGTGGAGTTGTGAATGGATCCAGCCATTCTGGAGAGCAATTTGGAACTATGCTCAAAGGGCTATAAAAATGTGCATACCCTTTGACCCAGCAATACCACTTCTAAGGCTGTATCCCAAAGAGATCAAAGAAGTAGGAAAGGGTCCTGTATGTTGTTTCAACAATCCAGCTAGCAGCTGCTGTGGGGGGTGTAAAATCAACAACTAGCTCACAGAATGCTGCAAAAGCCCAGGTTCTTTTGATTTGCTTTACTAAGGAAAGCAACATTAAGGGGTTAAGAAGCTTACTTTAATTCAGCATACAAATACCATTCACTTAGTTCAGGAGAAAAAGCCAGCACCCTGAACTTTAGAGCAAATACAAACAAATCTCAAACATTGACAGACAGGCCAAATACAATTCATATGTACCAACATCTAAGTTCAGCCTGGGAGCTCATAACAAGGGCTGGCCCAGAGTCATGTGCACCACCATGGCTGTGGTTCAGAGCACTGAAAAAGAAAAAGCCAACCCCTGGATTTATATCTTTTTCAGGGTCAAGGGTGAGTCACACATGTGACTCACCCACGTGACCTAAAATTGTCACAAAGAGGCGACATAAACCCATGTCGTCTACAAGCCTCTGATGTCACAAACATGTCACTCAAACCCATGTAAACTAGGCTTTCCCTTGAGGCAAGGAAGTCCTCAAGCACTGCTAATTTAATCAAGGAAACAAAGGTCAAACTCTTCAATGGCACTTGATTGAACTAAGTGCTAAGAGCCCATTTTGATTGCCAACACATATGTACAAAAAATATTTATAGCAGCTCTTTTTGTGGTAGCAAAGAATTGAAAATCATGGAGATGCCTATCAATTGGGGAATGGCTGAACAAGTTGTGATATATGAACATAATGGAATACTATTGTGCTATAAGAAATGGGAAAAATATGAACTTCATAATAACTTAGAAAGACCTACATGATGGTGATGCTGAATGAGGGGAGCAGAACCAGGAAAACATTGTAAATAACCACAGTCATGTTGCTTCTGTGATGACTAACTTTGATAGACTTGGCTCTTCTCAACAATACAAGGTTCAAAGACAGCTCCAAAGGACTCATGATGGAAAGAACTATCTACATCCAGAGAAAGAACTACAGAGTCTGAATGCAGATTGAGGCAAACTATTTGTTCTCTTTTTCTTTTCTTTTTTCTCTTTTTTTTGATTTTGTTTCTTCTTTCTCGTGATTCATACTATTCCTCATAATTCTTCTTTAAAACTTGACTATTATGTAACTAAGTTTAATGTGAAGGTATATATAGAACATATATCAGATGCCATACCATCTTGGTGTGGGGGGATGGAGGGAAGAAAATTTGGAACTCAAAAACTTGTGGAACTGAGTGCTTTAAAATAAAAATAAAAAAATCTAATTAAAATACAAAAAAATACACCTAGGGGAAAAATAAAAGTGATACACTTAAAAAAAGTATACTTTGATCTGTATTCAGACTCCATCAGTTCTACCTTTGGAGATGGATAGCATTTTCCTTCATGAGTCCTTTGTACTTGTCTTGGATCGTTGTGGAGCTAAGAAGAGCTAAATCATTTATAGTTGATCATCACACAATATTTTTCATACTGTGAATAGTGTTTTCCTGGTTCTGCTCATTTCACTGCATCAGTTTGTACAAGTCTTTCCAGGTTTTTTTGAAATCTACCTATTCACCATTTCTTGTTTCACAATAATATTAAATATATTTATATAATATATAATACATTATATATTTATGTATTTATAATTAATATTTATATATGACATGATATGTGTTATGATATAATAGGATATGATATATGTTATGATATAATCTTTATATTATATATTATCTTTTATATTGTAAATTATATATACATTTGTATTACATTATATACCACAGATTGTTCAGCCATTCCCTAATTGATGGGCATCCCCTCAATTTCAAATATTTTGCCACCACCAAAAGTTGTTGTTATAAATAGTTCTTTTTGCACATGAACATGAAGGTAAGTCCCTTTCCCCTTTTTAAGCTTTCTTTGGGATATAGACCTAGTAGTGGTATTGTTGGATCAAAAGGTATGCACAGTTTGCTCTACTTTGTGAATCATTCCAAATTGTTCTCCAATATGGTTGAATCAGTTCACAACTCCACCAACAGTGCATTAATAACCCAATTTCCCCACATTCTCTGTAAGATTTATCATTCTCTTTTTTTTATATTAGCCAATCTGATAGGTGTGAGGCTGTATCTCAGAGTTGATTTAATTTGCATTCTCTAATCAAAAGTGATTTACAGCATTTGTTCATAGGCAGAAGGTATGGGCATAAGGTGAATTTAAGGGAATGACATAAAAATAATAAAGGGATGAGAAACAGGAGTACACTGGATGCAGAAGAAAGGGAGAAGAAAAATGGGGTAAAATATCCAACATGAAGAGGTGTGAAAGGCCTATTATAGTAGAGGTGAAAATGGGAAGGTGGGAGATGGGCATTGCTTGAACATTGCTCTCATCAGTATTGACTGAAAGAGGGAATGATATACACAATCAGTTTAATATAGAAATCTATCTTGCCATATAGGAAAAAGGAAAGGAGATTAAGTAAAGACAAGGACATGGGAGGGAATTGATAGAAGACCAGGGAATGTGGTAGAAAGAAGCAAAACACTATCAAGGAGGGAAAAGGTGAAAAAAGAGAGAGGACAAGCAGGAGGAAAAATAGGTTGTAGGAAATACACAGTAATCATAAATGTGAATATGCATGGGATGAAATTTCCCATAAAAAGAAATGGATAGCAGAGTGGATCAAAACCAGAATTCTACAATATGTTGCTTACAAGAAACACACTTGAAGCAGAGAGACACACAGTGTAAAGGTAAGAGGCAGCAACAGAATCTATTATGTTTCAGCTGAAATAAAAGGGAGGGGGTAGCAATCTTGATCTGAGACAAATCAAAAGTGAAAATGGACCTAATTAAAAAGGATAAGAAAGGAAACTACATTTTGCTACAAGGTATGGTAGACAATGAAGTAATATCAATACTAAGCATATATGCACCAAGTGATATAGCATCCAAATTCCCTCTTGCTGTGGCTGAAAGGGTCCAGTAGGGGATGGGAGTCCTGTGTCAAGCCAGCAGCAAGCCCCATCTCAGCAAACCTGCAGGAGATCCTGAGCCTCAGGGTGGTAGAGCAGGCAAGTGCCAACACCAGGACCCTTGCATGTCTTTGCACAGCCAGGGGAACTGGCAGACACTAGCACAGAGAATGACCACTTCTGTAGCAGATGGCATCCACCAGCAACTGAGTCTACCTGTGCTCCAGTGCAGCCTCATGGTGAGGGGGCTACCTCCAGTGGCCAGACCACCCCACCCCCATGCTTCACCCTGTGAGCTTCAGTGTAACCCTGGGGAAACACAGAAAAACCCCACCTGGCCTTGGCATAACAAGCCACTAACAGCAGCTCCAGCTCAGCCCCAGGTAAGCTACAGCTTCTACAGCCTCCAGCTGCCAGAACCTGAGGCCCCAGCACATGAAGCCAGTAACTGGGGCCCATAGCACCCAGCACAAGAAGAGTGGAGTAGTGCCCCCTTTTCCCCAGAAGGATAGACCAACTTTAAAAGCCAGGAAAAATTCAAACATCATGAGTAAGAAGCAACATAGTAAAACAAAGACCATAGATTCTTACTATGGGGACAGGAAAGATCAAGATACAAATTCAGTGACAGCATTGTTTTTACACTCACATTTGAAATCTCAAAGGGGAAAATGAACTGGTCTCAGGCCAAAAAAACCTTCTTGGAAGACCTCAAGAATGATTGTAAAAGTCAAATTAGAGAGGTAGACGAAAAATGGAACAATTATTTTAAAAAATACAATTGACAAACGGAAAAAAAAATCACAGAAAAAATTACTCCTTAAAAAGCAGAATTGGCCAAATGGAAAAGGAGGTACAAAAGCTAACTGAAGAAACGGTTCCTTAACATTAGAATTGGGTTAGTATAAGCTAATGACTCTATGAGACATCAAGAATCAGTCAAACAAAATCAAAATAAAGAAACCATACAATACCTCGTTGGAAAAACAACTCATCTGGAAAATCGATCCAGGAGACACAATTTAAAAATTATTTGTCTACTTGAGAACCATGATGAAAAAAGAGCCTGAACAGCATCTTTCAAGAAATCATTAAGGAAAAGTGCTCTGAGGTCCCAGAACCAGGTGTAAAATAGTCATCAAAACAATCCATAGATCACCTCCTTAAGGAGATCCTAAGTTGAAAACACCAAGGAATATTATAGCCAAATCCCAGAATTATCAGTTCAAGGAGAACTAATTGCATGTAGCCAAAAAGAAATAATTAAAATATCATGGAACCACGGTCAGGATTATGCAGGACCTTGCAGCTTCTATATTAAAAGATCAGAGGGGCTTGGAATATGATATTCCTAAGGCAAAGGAGCTTGGATTACAACCAAGGATCAACAAAACTGAGCATAACCTTTCATGGGAAGAGATGAACATTTAGTGATATAGGGGTCTTCCAGACCTTCCTGATGAAAAGACCAGAGCTCAATGGAAGATTTGATCTTCAAATACAAGAATCAATACATGCATAAAAAGATCCAATCGACTGTTCCTACTTCATCACGATCTTCTGCTACATTTCTCACACCTGTACCCTTATCTCTATTCAAAGAGCCACATCCTAGTTCAGATCCTCATTGCCTCTGGTTTGGACTTTTGTAGTGGCCTGTAAATTCATCCATTTCATGTCTCTCTCCACTCCAAACATATCCCCCACCCTCAAAGTTGATGAAGTGATATGTCCTTCTTCTATTCAATAAACTCCAATGATTTCCTCAAAAATATTATAACTCATCTTCCCATGTGGGGATGTAAAGAGTTCACCTCCATTGAATCCCTTATGTTCTCTTTTCCCTTTTTAGGCTTCTCTTGGGTCTTGATATTGGAGATCAATTTTTTGTTCAGTTCTATTCTTCTCCTTATGAAAGCTTGGAATCTTTCTATTTCATTCTATAACCATTTGGGGGGCAGTTAGGTGGTGCAGTGAATAGAGCACAGTCCTGGAGTCAGGAGAATCTGAGTTCAAATCTGGCCTCAGACACTTGACACTTACTAGCTGTGTGACCTTGGGCAAGTCACTTAACCCCAATTGCCTTGCCTTCTCTTTTCCAAAGAAAAGAATAACCATTTTTTCCTTTGGAGTATTATGCCTAATTTTGCCTGGTAGGTGATTCTTGGTTGTAGTCCTAGCTACTTTGCCTTCTGGAATATCATGTTCCATGACCTCCAGTCCTTTAATTTTGCAGCTGCTAAGTCCTGTGTAATTCTGATTTTGGTTCCCTGATATTTGAATTGTTTCTTTCTGGCCACTTGTAGCATTTTTTCCTTGCCCTGATGGTTCTGTAATTTGGCTATGATGTTTCTTGGAGTTTTTCTTTTGGGAGCTCTTTCATGAGGTGATCGGTGAATTCTTTCAATGCCTGTTTTGCCATCTGGTTCCATGATATCAAAGCAGTTTTTCTTGATAATTTCTTGAAAGATGCTGCCCAGGTCCTCCTTTTGATTATGACTTTCAGGTAGTCAATGATTCTGCCATTGTTTCTCCTGGATCTATTTCCAGGTCAGCTGTTTGTCCAAGGAGGTATTTTATATTTTCTTCTATTTTTTCTTTCTTTTGAATTTGTTTGATTGATTCTTGATGTCTCATAGAACCATTAGCTTCCAGTTGACCAATTCTACCTTTTAAGGGGTTGTTTTCCCTGGTTAGCTTTTGTATCTCCTTTTCCATTTGGCCAATTCTTCTTTTTAAGCAGTTGCTTTCTTTTTCCAAGCTGTTGACTCTTTTTCACGATTCTCTTGCATCATTCTCCTTTCTTTTCCCAATTTTTCTCCTACCTCCATTATATGATTATTAAGCTACTTGTTCAGCTCTTCCATGAATTCTTTCTAGACTTGATACTACTTTCTGTTTTCCTTTGGATTTTTTACCCATAGATGTTTTGATAGTTGTTTTCTTCTTCTGAGTTTGTGACTTGGTCTTCCTCACCACTGCAATAACTTTCTATGGTCAGACTCTTTTTTTGTTCTTTTTTGCTTATCTTTTTTGGGGCTTTTTTCCTTTCTTTTAAATTTGAGCTCTGTTCCCAGGGTATAAGGGGCACTATCTCAGGCTTCTTGTGCCAGGGAGCTTCAGGCCCTGGTTGTTTACCTGGTGGCTGCACTGATGTTTCTCTGAGGCCCACAAGAGACCATCATGTCTGGTGTTTCACTGAGGGAATGAATGGGGCAGGGCTGGTGCTGCTAGAGGCTATAGGGGTCTTGAAGCTTTCCTGGTGCTGAGCTGGGGTCCTAGTGGCAGTGTCTCATATGTGCTAAGGTTTGTGGGGGTATTTCTGTATTTCCCTGGGGCTGCACTGAAGCACATGGAGTTTTAGCTACTGGAGGATGCCTGTTCGCCCAAGGCTATGCTGAAGCTCATGGTGATTCTTGAATCTGGAGTGTGCTGGTTCCCCCAGCTCTGCTGAGACATGTGGGAGGGTCCTGGTGTTGATATTTTCTTGCTTTACCACATTAGGCTCAGGATCTCCACCTGATTTGCTGAGGTGGAGCTTGCTGCTGCCTTGTTGGGATGCTCCCTGTCCTGGACTGTGCTCTCTTTTTACCTAAATGAAACAGACCTTTCTGACCAATATTCCAAGTTTCTTGGCATAAAAGATCTTTCACCCCATATTTTTGCTGGTACTGCTCTTCCAAGATTTGTTTTTGGGTGGTATTTTGTCATTGTTTGGAGGCGAATATGGAAAAGTTACAACAATTTACTGCTTACTCCACCATCTTGGATCCTAGAAATCTTGTTTTTCATTTTTGTTTTTGTTTTTAATCTGTGTTTTCTTTCACAACATGACTAGCAAGGAAATATATTTTGCATGACTGCACATGTATAACCTATATTAAATTGCTTGCTTTCTCAATAAGGGATGGACAGCAAAGGGGGAGGGAGTTAATTTGGAAATAAAATTTTTACAATATGAATGTCAAAAATTGTTTCCACATGTAATTGAGGAAAATACAAATATTCAAATTTTAATATGTACTGAATGCTTCCACTCTTGATTTGACATGGAATTTCAACTGGGCACTCACTGTAGCAAGGCACTTCTGTTCCTCACTATAAAAAAAATGAGGTTAGGTACCACAAGCTCCCTCTTCTCCCCTCCTCTTCATCTCACATCACTCATAAATCTTCCCCCTTTATCTCCTCATTCACGTCTACCTCCAGTAAGGAAGTTGCCCTTCTCTTTGCCAAAGTCAACCTCTTTACATGTACATGACTCCATCCCATCCCATCTTATTCAGTGGATTGCCCACACTCTCATCCCCACATTTTTCTCTTAGTCTTTGACCTCTTCCTATCTAGGAAAGCTGAGAACCACAGAATTGATCCCTTTGAACTGTGGTGCTGGAGAAGACTTTTGAGAGTCCCTTGGACAGCAAGGAGATCAAATCAGATAATACTTAAAGAAATTAATTAAGGCTATTCACTGGAAGACCAAATCCTGAATCTGAAGCTTACTTTGGCCAAGTAATGAGAAGATGGAATTCATTGGAAAAGAACCTGATGTTGGGAAAGATTGAAGGCAAAAGGAAAAGGGGATGGCAGAGGATGGGATGGATAGATATTATGGTGGAAGTGTCAACTCTGAAAACAAATGACCACTGTTAATTTGTAAAATATCAAAGAGCTCACACAGATCATCACAACCACAGTTAACTCTGAAATAAAATAAAATAATAACAAAATAAAACCAAAGAGCTAACAGTGGTCATAATCAAAAAGCTTTCTTTATTCCATTGGAGGAAGGAAACTAGACAGATAAGCCAGGACCTCCTCTGATATTGAGGAGACCCTTTAGGGTGGGCAAATCTCAAAACATATACCAATGACTATGCAGTGAGCTATAGCTTTGACAATGAGGGATAACAGCAACGATGAGACAAATTTGATTTGTAGCAATCCTTCATGCCTAGCTCACGGGAATTACAGAGCTTGGAGACAACCTGGTGCTGGTATGAAACAATTCAGGGGTATTGTTGTGGATGAGTTCTTCTAGAAGATAAGCATGGAGGATTGTTGTTATGCCAAGCTTAGGGCAGTGCTTGTTTGCTGGGTCTTACTTCTGGAAAACAGGGTGTCTCCTAATAGTAAAAAGAAATGAATAAAAAGAGAGGGGTGGTCTTAGCATGGAGATGCTGACAGAAGCAATGAACATGACCTTGGACAGACTTTGAAAGACAGTAGAGGATAGAAAGGCCTGACATGCTATGGTCCATGGGGTCATGAAAAATCAAACATGACTGAATGACCAAACAACAACCAAATCTACTTGCTCCTTCCCCATTGCCTATAAACATGGCCACATCTCCCCTACTCATTAAAAACCATCAGCTGGTCCTACTATCTGCACAAGTCACCAGCCTGTCTCTCTTCTCTGAAAAACTCCTTGGAAGAGCTATATATATATATATATATATATATATATATATATATATATATATATATATATATATATATATATATACACACTAGATGCTGCCATTTCCTCTCTCCTCTCACTCTTTTCAAAATCCTCTATCATTTGGCTTCTGTCCTCATCCTTCAACTTGAATTGCTCTCTCCAAAGTTACAATTGATGTTAACTGCTTACTCTAATGGCCCTTTCTCAGTTCTTACCCTTCTTGACCTCCCTATATCTATTCTTGATCATTTTTCTCCTGAATACTTTCTTCTTGGTAGGCATTCATGATACTGTTCTCTCCTTGTTCTCTTTGAATCTAACTAACAATTGTTATCTCTTCCATACAATGACTTTCCCCATTGCAGTTTCTATATTTTGCAGGTTGGCACAAGAAATTAAGTAAGAATTTTTTGAAGTTTTCAAGAAGCTACAAGTGGCATGTTAAGGCCAGCAGATGACTTGGAACCTGGGGAGGGGGCAGAGCCAAGATAGCAGCTGGAAAGCAGGGACTTGCTTAAGATCTCCCCCAGGTCCCCCCAAACACCTATAAAAAATGGCTCTGAACAAATTATAGAGCTGCCGAAGCCACAAAATAGCAGAGGGAAGCAGGGCTCCAGCCCAGGACAGCCTGGATGGTCACTGGGAAGGGTCTATCACGTGGAGCTGGGAGTGGAGTAGAGCAGAGCCCAGTATGGGAGCCCAGCACAACAGGCCATAGGCCCTGAATCATTGAGCTGTAGCAGTTACCAGAATTCTCAACCCACAAACACCAAAGACAAAGAGCAGGTTAGTAGGAAAAGTTGTTGGGACAGAGTGAAAGGAGTTCGCAGTTGGCCACCACCCCGGGGGTGGCAGAGGTGCTGCAGCTCAGAGGCTGCTTCCAGAGCTACAGCTGTAGTTGCTTCCAGGTTCAGGCCCACCTGATGGGAGGAATTAAGTGGCAGATTAGAGCAGAGTGCAAAGCCTACTTTGCCCTGCATGGATCTGGGGTGCAATCCTGGTTGGTAGTTCTTGGGGCAGAAGGAGCTCTGGTGTGGCATAGCTTGCTGTGTAGAAGTAGCTCTGAAAACAGCAGTAGAGTCCCTCAAACTTGGGACAAAGTACTCTCTACTCTACAAGCCGTAGAGACAAAAAGCTCAAGGGTCAAGTAGTTGATTAGGAACATGAACAGGCAGTAAAAACAGTCTCAGATTCAGACTCAGACTTTGGAATCTTTTTGGTGACAAAGAAGAGCAAAACATACAGCCAGAAGAAGTCAACAAAGTCAAAAAGGCTACATCAAAAGCCTCCAAGAAAATACGCATTTGTCTCAGGCCCTGGGAGAGCTCAAAGAAGATTTGGAAAAGCAACTAATAGAAGTAGAGGAAAGATTGGGAAGAGAAATGAAAGTGATGCAAAAAACCCATGAAAAACAAGTCAAAGACTTAACTAAAGGAGACCCCAAAAACTACTGAAGAAAATAACAATTAAAAATAGACTAACTCAAATGGCAAAAGAGGTTCAAAAAGCCAATGAGGAGAAGAATGCCTTGAAAGGCAGAATTAGCCAAATGGAAAAGGTTGTCCAAAAAACCACTGAAGAAAATACTAGCTTAAAAATTAGATTGGAGTAAGTGGAAGGTAGTGACTTTGTGAGAAACCAAGATATTATAAAACAGAACCAAAGGAATGAAAAAAAATGGAAAATAATGTGAAATATCTCATTGGAAAAACCACTGACCTGGAAAATAGATCCAGGAGAGATAACTTAAAAATTTTTGGACTACCTGAAAGCCATGATCAAAAACAGAGCCCAGATATCATCTTTAAAAAATTTTTAAGGAAAATTGCCCTGATATCCTCGAGCAAGAGGGTAAAATAGAAATTGAAAGAATCCACCAATTGCCTCCTGAAAAAGGTCCCAAAAAGAAAACTCCTAGGAATATTGTCACAAAATTCCAGAGTTCCCAGATCAAGGAGAAAATAGTGCAAGCAACCAGAAAGAAACAATTTGAGTATTGTGGAAACACAATCAGGATAACACAAGATCTAGCAGCTTCTATATTAAAGGATAAAAGGGCTTGGAATATGATATTCTGGAGGTCAATGGAACTAGGATTAAAACCAAGAATCACTTACCCAGCAAAACTGAGTATAATGCTCCAAGGCAAAATACAGACTTTCAATAAAATAGAGGACTTTCAAGTTTTCTCAGTGAAAAGGCCAGAGCTGAATAGAAAATTTGACTTTCAAACACAAGAATCAAGAGAAGCATGGAAAGGTAAACAAGAAAGAGAAATCATAAGGGACTTATTAAAGTTGCACTGTTTTGTTTACATTCCTACATGGAAAGATGATGTGTGTAATTCATAACACATCAGTATTAGGGTAGCTGAAGGGAATAAACATATACAGACATATACATATACATATATATACATATACTTATATATGTGCATATATATATAGATATATAGATATATAGACAGAGGGCACAGGGTGAGTTGAATATGAAGGGATGATATCTAAAAACATAAAATCCAATTAAGGGATGAGAGAGGAATATATTGAGAGAGGGAGAAAGAGAGAGATAGAATGGGGTAAACTATCTCACAAAAAAGCAAGAAATAGCCATTCATTGGAAGGGAATAGGGGGCAGATGAGGGGGAATGAGTGAATCTTGCTCTCATTGGATTTGACCTGAGGAGGGAATAACACACACACTCAATCAATTATCTTACCCCACAGGAAAGAAAGAGGAAATGGATTTAAAAGGAGGCACGATAGAAGGCAGGGCAGATAGGGGAGGACATAATCAAAAGCAAACACTTTGGAAAGGGACAGGGTCAAGGGAGAAAACTGAATAAAGTGGGACAGGATAGAAGGGAGCAAAATATAGTTAGTCTTTCACAACATGAGTATTGTGGAAGGGTTTTGCATAATGATACATGTATGACCTATGTTGAACTGCTTGCCTTCTTAGGGAAGCGGGGTAGGGAGGAAAGAGGGGAGAGAATTTGGAACTCAAAGTTTTAAAAGCAAATGTTCAAAAAAAAGTTGGTTTTGTGTGCAACTGGGAAATAAGATATACAGGCAATGGGGCATAGAAATCTATTTTGCCCTGTAAGAAAGTAAGGGAAAAGGGGATGGGGGAGTGAGGTGACAGAAGGGTGGGCTGACTGGGGAATGGGGCAATCAGAATATATGCCATCTTGGAGTAGGGGGGAGGGTAGAAATGGGGAGAAAATTTGTAATTCAAAATCTAGTGGAAATCAATTCTGAAAACTAAAAATATTAAATAAATAATAAAAGAAAAAAGATGACTTGGAACCTATGAACAAATACATACCAAAACTTTTCAATAAGATACTGTAAATGCCCCATAAAAGAAAAAGAAAAAAATAATTGGCATGAAGGGAGGGCTAAAATTTTTTTCTTGAATTTTTCAGATCTTGGAGTTACCATGCCCTTAAGCTGTGTGATGTGGAAGGGCTAACTATACTTCTTAGTCTTGTTTTCTGGTTCTTTATGTCGTACCATATAAGCATAAGTGTCACCCAAAGTTTTGTCCTGTGCCCTCTTGTATCGAACTTCTTTGCTATTTGATTTCACTTGGTAATGTCATCAGTTTCAACTAGTTCAATTATCATCTCTGTGTGGATGATCTTCAGATCCAGCCCTAGTCTCTCTCCTGAGCTCTAGTCCAATGAAATATCATGAAACATCTTTTGGATATTTCAAATGGAATGTCCTGTAGGCATCTCAAACTCAACATGTACAAAACAGAACTCATACCTTACTCCGCAAACTGTTTCTTATTCCCAACTTCCATATTTCTGTCAAGGGTACTACTATTCTTTCAGACTCTTAAGGCTGGCAATATCCTGTCATCCTTGATTCCTTTTAATCATCACATTCACACATATTCTTTACAAATCTTGTTATTTCAACCGCAAGAATATATCTCATATATGTTCTCTCTATATCATCTTATTGCAGACGTTGATCAACTCTCTCTTTGACCCTTGCAATAGTGTTTTAATTGTTCTCCCTACCTCTTTTCTTCACTATAATCCTTCCTCTACTCAGCTGTCAAAGGGATTTTCCTAAAGGTTAGGTTTGCTCATGTCATTTCCCCATTTCAAATAAACTCCAGTGGCCCCCTATTAGTTCTCTGTTCAAATATAAAGTCTTCCATTTGAATTTCAGGCTCTTTATAATGTGGTTCCTTCCTATGTTTCTAGTCATCTTATAGTTTACTCTCTTTTTACCATCTCTATGATCCTCTAGCATTAATCTAATTGTTGTTCTATTAACATTACAATTCCTGTCCATTCTCTTTTCTTTTGCACTGACTGTTCCCGGGTCTGGAATGTGTTTCCTCCTCATCCATACCACTTAGTCTTCCAGGCTTCCTTCAAGACTCAGTCCAAATCCCTACCTTCTGTATACACACACACACACACACACACACACACATATATATACATATATATATATGTGTGTGTGTGTGTGTATATATATATTTATGTCTGTGTGTGTGTATAGATACACTTATGTATGTATATATGTATGCACACACATATATATGTATACAAACACCTACATGAACATACATATATACGCATATATGTATGCTTACAAGTATTCTATATATGCTTTGTTCACATATAGTTATTTGCATGTCCTCTCCCTCCTTAGAATATGAGCTGTTCCAGGATAGTTTTTTGCCTTTCTTTGTACCCCTAGTATTTAACACCTGTCACATACTAAGTTCTTATTTTAATGCTTGTGGATTGATTAATTGAAAAGTGAATTCTACTCTGACTGCTACTGTTTCATGCCTCTGGACTAGGATTATCATTTATTTCCTGAGCTACTCCTTTATGTTTTACTCACTTAAATTTAACTAGTTTTTTTTTTTATTATTTGCTAGGTTTACAAAATAGTACATGTATTCCTTTCAACTTAGGAGGAACAAAAAAAGGAAATCTGTTAATCTTTAACATCTATAGCTGTGTCCACAACCTGAAATAAAAGCTAAATCATTGTGATTAAGGTTATTTTTGAAAATAGACATGGGTGAACTTATTTTTAAATGCATTCACTTTTATTAGAAAAAAATCACAATTTTTTTTAGATTAAGCTGAAAAGTGAATATACATGCACCATGAGAGGGCAAGGCTGCAATAAGGGAAGGAAATCAATATGCCTCAGCATTTTTTAAGAAATGCTTTTTTTAATCTCAGAAAATGATCTTAGGAACACTTTTGGTATTTTAAAATCCAACCGAAGCACTTGTACAAAGATGACCTTTTACATGTTACATTTTTTGTGGAGAACTATATATAGCAAAATGCAATGTCCTAACATAAAGGAGGAAAATGAAATACAGAGAAAATGGTATTTCTTGATGTTCCACCAAGAAAATGTACAGTGAGGAATAGACAAGAGCAGAAACTTGGCCCAGTATACAACTCTGACTGAAATGTCATTATGTGGAGGATTCTAGACATCTGCATTATTCTGCAGATTGTTTTTAAAAATAGATATTCCATTTCTTTTATTTTTAAGAGTTATGTTCTAATTCCTTGACTTTCCATGCATTAGAGAGTTGTAAAGAAAAGATCTTTGAATTTAGGAAAAGTTAGATGTTCCTTTAAAGAAAAAAGAATATGATTTCAGCTTGATATTATTTTAGTATTTACCACTCTGTATTGTCTTAGACATCATCTTGGCAAAGGGTTCCTAAACAACTGCCACTTTTAGCACTGCTGCCAAAAGGCCCCCTTTCACAATAAAGCATGCTGTGCTTTGGCAGGAAATCAATAAAGTGAAAATCTGTTCTCATCATCCATACATTTACCATCACAATCAACAATCAAAGGCAAGACCTGGGTTCTTTATCCACAGGCTCCAGCCTCCCAATTTTCTGCTATGAAAGGCAGCATAAATTAGAACCCTTGGTTCCTGTTAGCCGGGCTTAATGGGTATGATTTATGAACCATTAAATGAGGTTATGTAAATTGATCCTTAGCAGAATGCTAGCACACAGGTGACAGGTGCAGCGCATTCGAATGATGAGTCCACAAGGGTTCTGCACACATCAGATTGCAGTGACATTCAGTTTGAGGAAAGAGAAATATGTTGTCAACAAGGAAGTGATTTAAATAGTGCCCTGGGTTTGTCAGCAATTACTCCTTTCTTCTTAATTGCTGCAAACTATATAAATTCTAATAGGAAATAAATTAGTGATTTACCAGTTAATGACAAGGGATATGGAGGAGAAGGGTTTAACTATTTTAAAAGCCATATTACTATAGAGGCCATATACTTGGATGATTTCACTTATGCTGTTAAAATTGAAAAGCTGTATAAAGCCAGAGTTTTCCAAACTGTGGGGAGGAGGCAAGACACTCTTTCATGGGGTATATGAAGCAATGGCCAAAACTGTCGGCTATTTTTGAGTACAGTCCCTCATAAATGAATTCCTTTTTAAAATGAAAACAAAGTATAAATAAAAATCAACAAAAGCAAGAGTAACACAAATTTACTCCAATTGACAGTGAATGCAGCACAGCAATTACTTAATACAGTATCTCAAACAAGGTCAAATTTGAGTTGGTTCATGTCAAATTTCCACACAGACATGATCTCCCACTCTCACTGTCAGTTGGCATAGGCTTATGACAGAGAAGTTATATTATTAAAATGGTTGCTTCACTTAAATTTAAAGTTAGTAAACTCAAAGTTAAACAATCTTTATGTGGAAGTTAAAAAGCATGACAATTACAATATTTTTTAGTGTAATTCATTTTGCAAAGTATAATAAAATGATCTTGTTTTTAAAACCTGGTAACTTAAAAATAACAGAACTATAATAAATAGTTTCAAATTTTCATCACTCAAAAGTATCTATTAATTTTTATTGATATCTTTTGTTTATACCACACTTATTTCTGAGTATATTCCTCTTGATCTTCTCATTAAGCAATCCCTGATAACAAAAATTTAAAAAAGAAAAAACCACAAAAAACTAAGTAGCAGTATCAACTGACACATTGACCACATCTGAAAGTTATACAATATTTAACTTTTCTAGCCCTCTACATCTGCCAAAAAAGGGAAGGGGGTGCATTTTTTTTTTTGCTTTTTAATTATTTTTTGGTGATAAGAATAGTCATTGTAATTACACAGAATTAAATTTCTCAGCAATTAAATTTAAACTTAATTGCCTTAAATTGTTATTATCCTGAATTTCTAAAAATGATGAAATAACATCCTTTTGTGATGAATAAGTATATAACTGTTTTGGAAGGAAAATCCACTAGAACAAATGAAATTAGTGCAACCAGGGACAGTAAAGGCAATTTAAGTAGTGGAAATACAGAAAAACAAGCTTGAAAGCCTAGATCCAAAAAATACATTTTTTTATATTTCCTACTGGGATTCATGAGTTCTGTTATTGATAGAAAGACTAACGTGATTGCTTTGTACAAAAGCTTTAGTAGCAGATAGCATGAAACTTAATAAATGGAAACATCTTGAAATCTGCATGTATTCAGATTATATTGTCAAGACAAAGGGATTTTTTCTAGTTAAAATCATGTACTTTTAATAAACAAAAATACACTTCAACATGGGCAATGGAAAAAAAAGCATTTAACTTAGAACACTGAATTTGGACATATTGGACCTGAGTTTGAAGTTTACTACCTATGTCACTTTGGGCAAGTCATTTGACCTCTTTGGGTCTCAGTTTCTTCATCTCCAAAATGAAATCAAAACAATTTATATGAAAAATGCTATAAATCATTATTGATAGAGAAGTAGAAATTAAAATAACTTTGAGATATCAGATTAGCTAGAATGATTGAAGGGGGAAGTGGCAAATGTTGGATGGGATGTGGAAAAATTGAGACACTAATTCACTGTTGTAGAAATGTGAACTGATCCAACTGTTTTGGAGAGTCATCCGGAATTATGCCCAAAGAGTTATTAAACTGCCATTTTGACCCAGCAATATCACTACCAGGTCTAGTTCCAAAGATGATTAAGGAAAAAGGAAAAGATCCTATATTTTCTAAAATATTTATAGCAGCCCTCTTTGTGGTGGCAAAGAACTAAAAATTGAGAGGATGTCCATCAACTGGGGAATGGCTGAACAAGTTGTGGAATATGATTGTGATAAAATAGTACTATTCCATAAGAAATGATGAGCTTGATGATGTCAGAAGAACATGGATAGAGTTGCACGAAACAATGAAAAGTAAAATAAGCAGAACCAAGAAAACATTGTGTATGATAACAGCAAAATTGTTTTAAGAACAACTTTGAGCACTTAAGTCATTTTGACTGTTACAAATACCCAAATTAACTACAAAGAGCCTGTAAAGGAAAGTTCTATCTGAGTCCAGAGAAAGAGCTGATAAAAGTCTGTAAAGAATGATTTTCCATATGTAATATCATATTATGTGTGTGTTTGTATCTAATTGTAGCCATCTCTAGGGCAAGGAGAGGAGGGAAGAAAAAATGAAAAAAAAATTACGTGATAATTTCATTACATAACTGAAAGGAATAGCAAATAGTTGGCGAGCTGGGGGAAACTACTACTTTAGGAAATGGGTCCCACCCTTTAAGGTTTTGAGGTATCAAACATGTATATTACACATGTTTGTATCATACACACATCTTACATATTTATGTATATATATTTTGTAGACAATTATATATGTGTGTATAAATATAGTATATTTGTGCACATATATGTATGTGTGTATATATATTTGTGTGTATATAGTAAACATAACATGTATACACACATACATACACACAAATAGAAAGCAGTCACTAAACATTTATTAAATGCTTGCTATGTGGCAGGCAGTAGTGGGGATATAAAGAAAGGTAAAATACAATCCCTAGCTTCAAGGATATCATAATCTAATAGAAGAGATAACATATAAATACCTGTGTACAAACAAGGTATATAGGAAATAATTAACAGAGAGAAGGCAATAGAATTAAGATGAATTGGGAAAAGGCTTTTGTAGAGGTGGAATTTTATTATGGACTTAAAAAATTCTAAGGAAGCTAGGAAGCAGAGATAAAGAAGGAGAGCTTGCCAGGTAGGAGGAACAATCTGAGAAAATGTCTGGAGTCAGGAGAATTTTTCCTTTGAGGAACAGTAGAGAGAAAAATGTCACTGGATCGAAGAATATGTGGCTGTAGAGATGGAAACATGAAGCAGGTTATGAAGGGTTTTGAACAGAGAATTTTATATTTGATCCTGTAGGTCAGTAGTGTCAAAGTAAAATAGAAATGGGTGTCTGAGGGTCACATATTAGATTTAGAAAATTGCGAATTAACATTATCTATATTGTATTGTTTTTATTTATTTTGTTAAATTCTTCCCAATTACACTTTAATGTGGTTCAGGGAGTTTTACTATTTCTTGGGGCCAGTCAGTTTAGCATGTCTGCATGTAGATAACAGAGAGTTGCTGAAGTTTATTGAGAACAGCAGTGACATGGTCAGACCTAAGCTTAAGAAAGATTGTTTTGGTAGTAAAATGTAGGATTGGCTGGAGTGGTAGAGACCAATCAGTAGGCTATTGCAATAGTCAAGTGTGAGGTAATAAGGGCATGTATGAGAGGGTGGAAATGTTAGAGGAGAAAAATATATGTGAGATATAATATGAAGGTAAAATTGACAGGCCTTGACAGCAAATTGGATAGAAGGAATAAGAGTGAGTGAAGAATCAAGGATGACACTTAGTTTGTGAGCTTGGGAGACTAGAAGGATGGTGGTGAAATTGATATTAATAAGTAAACTTTAGAAGCAAGGAGGGCTTGGGGGGAAAGTTCAATTTTGGGCATGTCAAGTTTAAAAAAATCTACAGGACATCCAATTTGAAATGTCTAGTAGGCAGTTGGAGATACAAGACTGGAGGTCAGTAGAGAGGTTAAAGATGAACAAAAGATCTGAGAATCATGTATATAGAGAGGAAAATTGAACTTAGGGGATCTGATAACATCACAAGTCAAGTAATATAGAGGGAGAAGAGAAGATGGCCCAAGATAGAAGCTTGGAGGATTGGCATGGATGGATGAAAATCCAGTAAAAGAGACTGAGATGAAGTAGTTAGGTAGGAGGAGAAAAAGGAGAAAGTAGGGTCCCAAAAAGCTAGAGAGGAAAGGGTGATTGGCAGTGTCGAAGACTGCAGAGAGGTCAAGAAGTATGAGGATGGAGAAAAGACAATTAATTTAGCTATTAAGGGATCATTAGTAACTTTGGAGTCCTGTTTAATGATGAAATCAGAAGTTAGATTGTAGAGAATTAGGAGAGTGAAAGGAGAAGAAACTGAGGCATGTATTATAGACAGCCTTCTGAAGGAGTTTAGTCACAGAAGGCAGAAGATATGTGGGATGATAAATTAGTGGTGGTCATGTGAGATTTTTTTTGAAAATGAGGAAATGTTTGTAGGCTGTTTGTAGGCAGCAAGGAAACAGTTGGTACACAGGGAGAGACTGAAGATTAGTGAGAGACTGGGGATGACAGAGGGCACAATCTGTTTGAAAAAATGGGATGAGCTAAGATCACTTGTGCATATAGAGGGATTAGCTTTGGCAATAAGGCCCATCAATTCATGTGACTCAGGGATAAGAGATAATATCATAAGGAATCTCAGTGATATGAGATGAGAAGGAGGGGAGAAGAGGGAGGTCTTAGTGAACAGCTTCAAATTTTTTAGGTAAATTATGAGTCAAAGTTCATAGTTGAGAGAGTTGGGGAATGGTGAGGCATGGTAGGGCCCAGTTGAGGTTATGTAACATATATTTTATAAAACAGAACAGGTGAGTGATTTTCACCACTTTCATTCAGGGTGGGGGGGAGAGAGAGACAGAAAGAGACAGACAGACAGAGACAGAGACAGACGCACACACAGACAGACAGAAAGAGACAGACACAGACACAGAGAGAGAGACAAAGAAAGAGAGAGACAGAGGGAGACACAGACAGAGGGAGACATAGACAGAGAGAGACAGATAGACAGACAAAAAGACACAGACAGGCAGATAGACAGACAGACAGAGAACCCATTCAATGTTAATTGGACTATGTTCAAAAAAGGTGAAATGTAAAACGGCCACTAGAAGAAACCCCTCACATGTTCAAAAATGCTTGAATATTAGCCTTTCAACTGTATTAGTGCTGACTTTAAAATTTTTTTTCTTTCATTATTTATTTATTTTTTGTTTACAACATTCAGTTCCATAAGCTTTTGGGCTCCAAATTTTCTCCTCCCCCAAGACGGCATGCAATCTGATGTGGGCTGTACATATATATTCACATTCAACATATTTTCACCTTAGCCATTGTATTGGCAATCAAAATGGGTTTGAGTGACATGTTTCTGACATCAGAGGCTTTTAGACCACATGGGTTTGTCACATTTTTGTGACGATTTTAGGTCATGTCGGTGAGTCACATGTGTGACTCATCCTTGACCCTGAAAAAAAGATATAAAACCAGGGGTTGACTTTTCCTTTTCCAGAGCTCTGAACTGCAGCAGTAGTGACATGTGACTCTGAGCCAGCCATTGTTGAGCTCCCCTGCTGAACTCAGATATTGGTAACTATGAATTGTATTTGGTCTGTTTGTAATTTGATTGTATTTGCTCTGAAGTTCAGGGTGCTGGCTTTTTTCCCCTGAACTAAGTGAATGATATTTGCATGCTGGATTAAAGTAAGATTGTTAACCCCTTAATGCTGCTTTCCTTAGTAAAGCAGATCAAAAGGACCTGGCTTTTGCAGTGTTCTGTGTGCTGGTTGTTGTTGGTTTTACACCCCCACAGCAGCTGCTAGCCGGATTGTTGAAACAGCCATGTCGCAAAGAATTATAACCAATGGAATGAACCGTAAGAAAGAAGAAACAAAAAAAAAAGGAGAGAGAGAGCAAATAGTGTGCTTCAATCTGCATTCAAACTCCATAATTCTTTCTCTGTATGTGGATAACATTTTCCATCATGAAACTTTCGCAGTTGTCTTAGAACCTTGGATCACTTAGAAGAGCCAAGACAATCAAAGTCAGTCATCACACGATGTGGCTGTAACTGTGTACAGTGTTCTCCTGGTTCTGCTTCCCTCACTCAGCATCAGTTTATATAAGTCTTTCCAGGTTTTTCTGAAGTCTGCCTACTTATCATTTATTATAGTACAACAGTGTACCACAACTTGTTCAGCCTTTCTTTAATTGATAGGCATCCCCTCAATTTTTAGTTCTTGGCCACCGCAAAAGAGCTGTTATATGTATTTTTGTACATGTGGGTTGTTTTGCCATTTTTATGATTCCTTTGGGATATAGACCTAAAAGTGGTATTGCTGGATCAAAGGGTATGCACAGTTTTACATCCCTTTGGGCATAGTTCCAAGTTGCTTTTAACAATGGTTGAATCAGTTCACAACTCCACCAACAATGTAAGAGTGTTCCCATTTTTCCACATCTTCTCCAGAATTTATAATTTTCCTATTTTGTCATATTAGCAACTCTGACAGGCTAAAATACCCCAGAGTTGTTTTAATTTGGATTTCTCTAATCAATAGTGATTTAGAGCATTTTTTCATATAGCTGTTGAAATCTTCAATTTCTTCCACTGAAAACTTCATGTTCATATCCTTTGACCATTTATCAATTGGGGAATGAATTATATTCTTATAAATTTGACTCAGTTCTCTATATATTTTAAAAATGAGGCCTTTATCAGAGACACTGGTCGTAAAAATTCTTTACCAGTTTTCTGCTTCCCTCCTAATTTGGTTGCATTGGCTTTGTGTGTACAAAAACTTTCCAATTTAATGTAATCAAAATTACCCATTTTGCATTTCATAATGTTCTCTATCTCATTTGGTCATAAATTCTTCCCTTTTCCATAAATCTGACAGGTAAACTATTCCTAGGTCTCCCAGCTTTTATATGTAAATTGTATACCCATTTGGACTTTATTTTACTATATGGTGTAAGATATTGGTCTATGCTCAGTTTCTGCCATGCTATTTTTCAGTTTTCCCAAAAGTTTTGGTCAAATAGTGAGGTCTTAGCCCAGAAGCTGTATTCTTTGGGTTTATCAAATAGTAGATTACTGTAGTCAGTAACTACCATGTTTTGTATACCTAACCTATTCCACTGATCCATCATGAGCAACTGATGTTTTTCCAATTATTTAGATCTGACTTTACTTGTAGGAAAAGTGTTTTGTAACTGGGTTCATATAGTTCCTGAGTTTGTTTTGGCAGGTAGATTGCCAGATATTTTATAATGTCTACAGTAACTTTAATTGGAATTTCGCTTTCTGTCTCTTGCTGTTGGGCTTTATTAGTAACACATAAAAATGCTGAGGATTTATTTGGGTTTATTTTATATCCTTCAACTTTGCTAAAGTTATTATTTCAAGTGGTTTTTACTTGATTCTCTAGGATTATCTAAGTATATCATCACATAATCTGCAAAGAGTGATGGCTTTTTTATTTTTTGTCTATTCTAATTCCTTCAATTTCTTTTCTTCTCTTATTGCTAAAGCTGTCATTTCTGGGACCATATTGAATAACAGTGGTGATAATGGGCATCTTTGCTTCACCCCTGATCTTATTGGAAATGCTTCTAGCTTATCCCCATTATATGTAATACTTGCTGATGATTTTTGGTAGATGCTACTAATCATTTTAAGGAAGGCTCAGTTTATTATGCTCTGTAGTGTTTTTAACGGGAATGGGTATTGTATTTTGTCAAAAGCTTTTTCTGCATCTATTGACATAATCATATGGTTTCTGCTAGTTTTGTTGTTGATATGATCAATTATGCTGATAGTTTTCCTAATACTGAACCAGCCTTGCATTCCTGGAATAAATCCTACCTGGTCATAGTGTATTATTCCTGGGATAAGTTGCTGTAATCTTTTTGCTTACATTTCATTCATTCATTCATTTATCTATCTATTCATTCATTTATTTATTCATTCATTTATCTATTTATTTATTCATCTACTTATTCATTCATTTATCTATCTAATTATTTATTTGGGAAGTTGGTCTATAATTTCTCTGCTGTTTTGACTCTCCCCAGTTTAGGTATCAGTACCATATTTGTATCATAAAAAGAACTTGGTAGGACTCCTTCTTCACTTATTTTCTCAAATAGTCTATAAAGGATTGGAAATAATTGTTCTTTAAATGGTTGATAGGATTCTCTTGTAAATCCATTTGGCCCTGGAGATTTTTTCCTAGGGAGTTAATTGATGGCTTGTTCAATTCCTTTTTCTGCGATGGGGTTATTTAGGTATTTTACTTCCTCTTCTGTTCATTTGAGCAATTTATATTTTTGTAAATATTCATCTATTTCAATAAGATTGTCAGATTTATTGGCATACAGTTGAGCATTGTTTCAATTTCCTCTTCATTGGAGGTGAATTCATTCTTTTCATTTTGATGTTGACAATGTGGTTTCCTTTTTCAAAAAAAATCAAATTAACCAAAGGTTTATCTATTTTATTGTTTTTTTTTTCATGAAACCAGCTCTTAGTTTTATTTATTGGTTCAATTGTTTTCTTAATTCCAATTTTATTAGTCTCTCCTTTGGTTTTCAGTATTTCTAATTTGGTATTTAATTGGGGATTTTTAATTTGTTCTTTTTGTAGCAATTTCAGTTGCATGTCAAATTCAATGATCTTTTTTTTAATTTTTATTCATGTCAGCATTTAGAGATATAAAACTTCCCCTAAGAACTGCTTTTGCTGCATACCATAAGTTTTGGTATGTTGTTTCATTATTGTCATTCTCTTGTATGAAGTTATTGATTGTTCTTATGATTTGTTCTTTGACCCACTCATTCTTTAGAATTAAATTATTAAATTTCCGATTAATTTTTAGCCTATCTTTCCATGGCCCTTCATTGCATATAATTTTCATTGCATCATCATCTGAAAAGGATGCATTTAATATTTATGCCTTTCTGAATTAGATTTTTAGGTTTTTATGCCCTAGTACATGGTCACTTTTTGTGTAGGTGCCATGTGCCACAGAGAAAAAGGTATATTCCTTTCTATCCCCATTCAATTTTCTCCAGATATCTACCATTTCTAACTTTTCTAAAATTCTATTCACTTTCTTAACTTCTTTCTTGTTTATTTTGTGGTTAGATTTATCTAGTTCAAAGAGTAGGAGGTTGAGGTCTCCCACTAGTATAGTTTTGCTGTCAATTTCTTCCTGTAACTCTTTTAACTTATTCTCTAAGAAACTGGATGGTATACCACTTGGTGGATTTATGTTAAGCAATGATATTACTTCATTGGCTATGGTACCTAATAAGAGAATATAGTTTCCTTCCTTTTCTCTTTTAATTAGATCTATCTTCATTTTGTTTTTTTCTTAGATCAGGATTGCTACCCTTTCTTTTTTTTAATTTTTGAAAAAATATTTCAATTATTTGTTTATTTAATGTTTTTAGTTTTCATCATTGATTGAGTTTGAATTACATATTTTCTCCCCATTTCTACCCTCCCCCACTCCAAGATGGCATATATTCTGATTGCCCCATTCCCCAGTCAGACCTCCCTTCTGTCACCCCATTTCCCCCATCCCATTTTCCCTTACTTTCTTGTAGGGCAAGATAGATTTCTTTGCCTCATTGCCTGTATATCTTATTTCCTAGTTGTATGTAAAAACTTTTTTTTGTCCATCTACTTTTAAAATTTTGAGTTCCAAATTCTCTCCCCTCTTCCCTCCCCACCCACCCTCCCTAAGAAGGCAAACAATTCAACATAGGCCACATGTGTATCATTATGCAAAACCCTTCAACAATACTCTTGTTGTGAAAGACTAACTATATTTTCTTCTTCCTATCCTATCCCTCTTTATTCAGTTTTCTCCCTTGACCTTGTCCCTTTTTGAAAGTGTTTGTTTTTGATTACCTCCTCCCCCTATCTGCCCTCCCTTCTATCGTCCTCCATTTTTTATCTCTGTCCTCCTTCTTTCCTGTGCGGTAAGATACCTGAGTGAGTGTGTATGGTATTCCCTCCTCTGGTCAAATCCGATGAGAGCAAGATTTACTCATTCCTCCTCACCTGCCCCCTCTTCCCTTCCAAAGAACTACTTTTTCTTGCCACTTTTATGCAAGATAATTTACCCCATTCTATCTCTCCCTTTCTCCCTCTCTCAATATATTTCTCTCTCATCCCTTAATTTGATTTTTTTAGAAATCATCCCTTCATATTCAACTCACCCTGTACCTTCTGTGTCTGTATATATATATATATATATGTATATTCCCTTCAGCTACCCTAATACTGATGTGTTATGAATTACACACATCATCTTTCCATGTAGGAATGTAAACAAAACAGTGCAACTTTAATAAGTCCCTTATGATTTCTCTTTCTTGTTTACCTTTCCATGCTTCTCTTGATTCTTGTGTTTGAAAGTCAAATTTTCTATTCAGCTCTGGTCTTTCCACTGAGAAAGCTTGAAATTCCTCCATTTTATTGAAAATCCACATTTTCCTTGGAGCATTATACTCAGTTTTGTTGGGTAGGTGATTCTTGGTTTTAATCCTAGCTCTGTTGACCTGTGGAATATCATATTCCAAGCCCTTCAGTACCTTTTAATGTAGAAGCTGCTAGATTATTCTGATTGTGTTTCCACAATACTCAAATTGTTTCTTTCTGGCTGCTTGCAGTATTTTCTTCTTGACCTGGGAGCTCTGGAATTTGGTGACAATATTTCTAGCAGTTTTCTTTTTGGGATCTTTTTCAGGAGGTGATCAGTTGATACTTTCAATTTTTATTTTACCCTCTGGTTCTAGAATATCAGGGGAGTTTTCTTTGATAATTTCTTGAAAGATGATATCTAGGCTGTTTTTTTGATCATGGCTTTCAGGTAGTCCAATAATTTTTAAATTATCTCTCCTGGAACTATTTTACAGGTCAGTGGTTTTTCCAATGAGATTGTCTTCTTTTTTTTTCTTTTTTTTCATTCCTTTGGTTCTGTTTTATAATATCTTGATTTCTCATAAAGTCACTAGCTTCCACTTGCTCCAATCTAATTTTTAAGGTAGTATTTTTTTCAGTGGTTTTTTGGATCTCCTTTTCCATTTGGCTAATTCTGCCTTTCAAGGCATTCTTCTCCTCATTGGCTTTTTGGAGCTCTTTTGGCATTTGGGTTAGTCTATTTTTAAGGTGTTATTTTCTTCAGTATTTTGGGGTCTCCTTTGTTTTTTGTGGTTTTCTCTCATTACTCTCATTTCTCTTCCCAATTTTTCCTCTACTTCTCTCACTTGCTTTTCCAAATCTTTTTGAGTTCTTCCATGGCCTGAGACAAGTTCATATTTTTCTTGGAGGCCTTTGGCTTAAGCTCTTTTTCTTTGTCATCAAAGAAATATTCCAAAGTCTGAGTCTGAATCTGAGACCTTTTTCACTGCCTGTTCATGTTCCCAGCCAACTACTTGACCCTTGAGCTTTTTGTCAGGGTACAACTGCTTGTAGAGTAGAGAGTACTTAGCCCCAAGCTTGAGGGGCTGTGCTGTTGTTTTCCAAGCTATTTCTACACAGTAAGCTCTGCCACACCGGTGCTACTCCTCCCCCAAGAACCGCCAACCCAGACTGTGACTCAGATCTACTAAGCAGGATTTGCGCTTCTGCTCTAATCTGCCACTTAATTCTTCACACCAGGTGGGCCTGGGGCCAGAAGCAACTGCAGCTGTAGCTCTGGAAGCAGCCTCAAAGCTGCACCCTCTTTGCCACCCATGGGGTGGTGGCTGACCAGGAACTCCTTTCACTCTGTTCCCACAGTTGTCCCCACTAACCTTCTCTGTTGTCTTTGGTGTTTTTGGGTTGAGAAGTCTGGTAACTCCCACAGCTCACTGATTCAGGGCTCTATAGCTTCTGGTCTGATTGGTCAGGGTGGGGCCCACACTGGGCTCTGCTCTGCTTTCCTCCCAGCTCCATGCAATAGACATTACTGAGCGACCATCCAGGCTGTCCTGGGCTGGAGCCCTGCATCCCTCTGCTATTTTGTGGGTTTTGCAGTTCTAGAATTTGTTCAGAGCTATTTTTATCACTGTTTGGAGGGTCTTGGGGGAGAGCTTTAGGCAAGTCCCTGCTTTCCACCCACCATCGTGGCTCCACCCCTACCCTTGCTTTTTTTTTAACTTCAGCTGAGGCATAATATATTCTACTCCAGCCTTTTACCTTTACCTTCTGTATATTTCTCTATCACAAATGTGTTTCTTGTAAACAACATGTTGTAGGATTATGATTTTTAATTCATTCTGCTATCCACTTCCATTTTATGGGAGAGTTTATCCCATTCACATTCATAGTTATGATTACTATTTGTGTCTTTCTTTCCATCTTATCCCATGCCCATTTATGCTTTTCTTTCTTCTTTTTCCCTCCTTCAATCTGCCCTTGATTCTGTCAGTCCCCCTCCTTTTTCTTTCCCTTTTCCCTTACTACTTCTTTTCTCCCTTCTATTCCTCCCTGACTTTTCTTCCCTCTTTCCCCCTCAACTGCCTATAGGGCAAGTTAGATTTCTATTCCTGAGCATATTATTCCTTCCTTGAGCCAAATACAATGAAAGTAAAGTTCAAACAACGCTCATCACTTTCCCTTCTTTCCCTCTACTGTACTATGTCTTTCTGCCTCTTCATGTCATGTAATTTATCCTTTTCTGCCTCCTCTTTTTTTCTTCTCCCATTACAATAATTTTTCAGCACTTAATTGGGTTTTTTAAAATCACATCAAAATCAACTTAAACCCACACCCTCTGTCTATGCATTTCACTTCTATATGATGTAATAAAGATACAGTTCTCATGAGTTGTATCATCTTCCCATGTAGAGATGTAAACTGTTTGTTTTTTTCAATAACATGGTTTTCTCCCCCTTCCCTATTTACCTTTTTATGCTTCTTTTGAGTCTTGTATTTGGAGATCACATTTTACATTAAGCTCTGCTCTTTTCATCAGTAAAGTCTAGAAGTCCCCTATTTCATTGAATATCTATTTCTTCCCTTGAAAGATTATGCTCAGTTTTGCTAGGTAGTTGATCCTTGGTTGTAATCCAAGCATCTTTGCTTGACAGAATATCATATTCCAAGCCCTTTGATCTTTTAATATAGAATCTGCAAGGTCCTATGTAACCCTGACTATGGTTCCACAATATTTGAATTGCTTTTTTTCTGGCTGCTTGCAGTATTTTCTCCTTGATCCGATAATTTTGGAATTTGGCTATAATACTCCTTGGCATTTTCAATTTGGGATCTCTTTCAGGAGGCGAGCAGTGGATTCTTCCAATGATTATTTTGCCCTCTGGTTCTAGGACCTCAGGACAGTTTTCTTTGATAATTTCTTAAAAGATGCTGTCCATGTTCTTTTTTTCTTCATGGTTCTCAAGTAGATCAATAATGTTTAAGTTATCTCTCCTGGTTCTGTTTTCCAGGTCAGTTGTTTTTCCAATGACGTATTTTACATGTTCTTATATTTTTTCATTCTTTCAAATTGTTTGACTGATTCTTGATATCTCATGGAGTCATTAGCTTCCAGTTGCCCAATTCTAATTTTTAAGGAATTCTTTTCTTCAGTTAACTTTTTTACCCCTTGGAAATCTGGCCAATTCTACTTTTTCAGGAACTGTTTTCTTCAGTGGACTTTTTCTCCATTCTGTCAATTGTATTTTTACATTTTCTTCTATCTCTCTTATTTGACTTTTAAAATCCTCCTTGAGCTCTTTCAAGAAGGCTTTTTGGGCTTGAGACCAGTTCATATTCCCCTTTAAGGTTTCATATGTGAGTATATTGACCATGTTGTCCTCCCCTGAATTTGTTTTTAATCTTCCCTGTCACCAAGATATTTCTTTATGGTCACTGATTTTGTTTTTGCTTCTTCTTGCTCATGTTGTCTGCCTTTTCTTCTTCCTTTTAAATTTGATGTCTGCTCCTGGGGCTCTGGGGCACTGTCCCAGACTTCTTGTTTTGGGAACTAGGGTTCTGGTTACTGGTTTTATGTGCTGGGTCCTCAGGTGCTGGAAGCTGGATGGTGTAGTAGTCTGGTAGTTTACTTGGTACTGAGCTGGAGCTGTTGTGTTTCTGGTGTCAGTGCTTGTGTGCTCCTCCACCCTGGGGCTTGGGATCCAAAGCTAGTACACTGAGGTAGGGCTTGCTGCTGGATTTCTGGGATGACTCCCATCCATACTGGTCCCCTAGACTGCACTCCTCTCACTGCGTGGTGCAACAGTTCCTTTCTCTTGACCTTCCAAGTTATCTTGGGCTGGAAATATGCCACACTCTGTGGATTCTGCCACTCTAGAATTTGTCCAGATTCACTTTTTAGAGGTATTTGAAGGAGTTTGTGGTAGAGCTCAGGTGAGTCTCTGCTTTCACTCTGCCATCTTTGCTCTGCCCCACTGTAGACTTTTCTAATCATTTTATTTTAAAATTAATTGTTCTATGCCTAAGTCTTATTTGTTCTCTAGGTACCTTTTTACTTTTCCCCTTGCTGGGGAAAACCTTTAAATTAGAGTCTAAAACTGAAATACTCCTCAGGAATCCAAGGTGGAGGTATAATCTTTGCCTGTTGAGTAGATTTGCAACCAGAGAGGAAGGAATTCAGGAAAAACTTCAAGAGCAAGAAAAAGGACAAGGATTGGCACAGGTTCCCAGACTCTGTGGGTTGAGCAATTGCCAAAGCAAAAAAACACTGTTGTCTCTCACATTAGATTGTAATCTCCTTGAAGGAGTGACTATCTTTTGCCTCTCTTTGTATCTCCCAGAAAGCCTATTCTGAACAGACTAGATCCCATAAAGAAAATATTCCCATAGTTTCTTAATATCCACCCTATAGAATCTATTTCCTATAGAGTCTATTTCCTCTGCAATATGTATATATTTTATCCTCCTGATATGCCCTTCTCCCTGACCGCGATTTATACTTTACCACTGTATCACTGTGTTGTTAGAAAGACTACCTCAGGATAGTAGGAGATCCTTGAAGGGAGTTGGGGTATCTCTTCTCTACTTCCCTTGACTTAAACTCCAATTGTATATGCTCCTCACACAGTAGGTACCAGAGACTAGTGTTTCAATCCCATTTAATAATTTACTATCAATAGCTTTTATAAAAGGATATTTAAATCAAAGATGTAAAAAATAAAAGTATGATTTTTTTCCCATAGCACTTTGGGGAATACTCTCCCCCATTCACCTCCATCTCTGAGCAAGCTCAGGCTTAGCCCAGTTACTGCATAGCATTGATTTGATAAAGTCAACATTCAAATTCAGCTTTGTTACCAAATTGCTTCTGGTCTTAACTACCAGTGGATTGAGTCCTAGAAGTCAAATCCTTCTCCTCAGTGCTCAGCTGGCTACAAAACCAAGATACTGGGATGCTGGGCCACTACTCTCTTTTCACTTGAAGAAAATAGCAAACATGAGGTAGGTAAGAAGCCCAAGAGAAGCCTAAGACTCCTCCCTTTACAGTATTGCTTTACATGAGATGCCAAAAGCAAATGAACAAAAGAAATTCACCAAGATCCAGTAGCCAAAGAGAATGGGTGAAAGAGAAAGTCAGGGCCAATTAAGGTCTTTTCGAAGGCATCTTCAGTTGTGGCTAAGCAGCCAATGAAAAAGGCTTCTTCTAATACCACCCAATTAGCCAACCAGGAGCAGTTATAGAATATACATATACACATATAAACAAACACATACATACATGTGTATATATGTGTATATGTATGTATATATGTGTATGTGTGTGTGTATACCACCAACTCTACAAAGCACTTTCATTATATATCATCACAAGTTTCCAAGAACAAGTTCCTCATCATCTTCATGTGGGAAGATAGCATCAGAGATGCTCTGTAAAAGGGCTATTTCAATACCATTAAAAAAGATCTTAGAGGTTATTTACTCCAGTCCTTTCCTCTGCACCTGGTATATGGTAGGCATTTAATAAATGCTAGTGTGTAGCTAGGTGGTATAATAGATATAGCTTTAAACCTGAAGTCAGTCAGAGTCACCTGAGCTCAAATGTGAACTAAGACACTTACTAGCTGTGTGACCTCTGGACAAGTTGCTTAACCTCTGTCTGCCTCAGACTCCCCATCTATAAAATGGGGATGATAATTATGGCATTTAACTAACAAGGTTCTTGTGAGAATAAAATGTGACCATATTTGTAAATCACTTTGAAACTTTAAAGAGTATATAAAAACATATTATTATTGTTAACTAACTTCTATCAAATGGGGAGACTGAGATCCAGGGAGGTTAGGTGAAGTTATATTTCCAGTTTAAGAATCTATACCCCAATGCATACAGCTAATAAGCTAAAATTACAATCCATGTCTTCTGTCTCTAAGTCCTATGCCAGGGTTGGGTAACCTGTATCTTAGAGGCCACATGTGGCCTTCTAGGTCCTTGGGCACAGCCTTTTCACTGAGTCTACGTTTTACAGAACAAATTCTTTTATTAAGGGGATTTGTTCTATGAAGTTTGGATTCAGTCCAGAGCTACTGCTTTGTTCACATAAATATTTTCTATCTATCTATCTCTATCATTTATCTCTGTATATCTGATGCTACACAAAGACAATCAATGAGCTCTAAACTGAAAAAAAACTTAAAAACTGACCTTATTGTGGAATGAGGAGCTTTTGGAAGAGATATTCTGAGAGGCCAGGACTCAAAGGTAACATAGCACTTCTGTACATGGGACCAAGGAATCTATTTGTCTAGCCATAAATTCATAACTCAGTGAATGTGTGTCTGACCATTGTAGTTACACATTGTGGGGGAAAACAGGTGCAGACTGTAGATTGTCTTGTGGGGAGCACTTTGTATAAAGTCCTCTCCTGCACCTGCAATTCTGTATTGTATTAGTTGTCAATTAACCATTTCTCACATTGTGGTGGCAATGTGTTAGGAACAGGTTGATTACTGATCATGGTATATGTGATTGTTTTCTCTATCAGACAAGTTTGTTATTCAGGGATTATGTCTGCTATTAAATACTAGCAACAAAAATAAACATAATTGCTCCAGTAATGACAGTCTCACATGGACATTTCTTTTAACATATAAAATGAAATTGTCTCAAAGCTGTATCCCTTTGAGATAGATATCTTCTTTTAGTGAGAGTTACAAATGCACAGGGAATCATCTTGAACAAACTTCATCTTCTATAATAACATATCATTGAATAGAACACTGAACAACCACAAGTTAAGTGCTTTTTACCTTGCACAATTTCTTCAGTCAAGAGATTAATAGATTACATCAATTTCTCTGTCTCTGCTCCTCATTTAAACTTGAAATCTAGAGCATCCTAGAATACAACAGGAAGCTTAATCCATTTTTGGATCATTGTTTTAACCTATGCAAACAACCTACTTGTTAGGCTTCCCCTTTCTACTGTTGTGTATTGCAAAGCCAAGGTCAAGTATTATGTGAGTCTTACCTGTGGTGTAGCATTCTAGGCTTTGGGTTTAAAAAGGCCTGGTTTAATCTTGGAAGTTACCCCTCAAACTCTATCTCTTAGGGTCATCTCACTTCTGAGAAGTCTTAGAATATAGCTCTAACATGACTTACATTTAGATTCAGCCTGGGTTTTCACCAACGTGGATAAAAGGACCCCCAGCTCCAATACACAAATACAAAGGAATATTGTATATCGTGTATAGGACAGCCTTTATTTTGTCCCTTAGAAAAATGCATAAAGGAATCACAGTAGAAGCTAAACAACTGATGTAAGTCTCTCTTTTCAGTGAGTCTCACCTTTCCCCTAGGGAACAGCCCCTCAGCCTCATAGCACCAAAATGTATTTGGAACTGCTATTGGAAAAGAAATAAAATTACTCTTCTCAAAGAGACAAATCTCTAACATCCCAGTGAGTCTCATTTGAATTCCTGAAATCCATAAAGACACTGAGTCTTACACTACTACCATAAAGGCTTGGAAGCCCCAAAAAGGGAAAGTGTGACTAAAACAGGTGTTTCTCCTGGACCTCCTGGCAAAGTGCAGGTCTTTTGCTCCTTTGTTTTGTGACTTTAGTCCCTTGCCTTTCCCACTTTGGGATTGTGGGCACACTACATGGTTTTCTTCTCCCCAGGAGAATGGTACTGTCTATAAACTCACCTTCTCTTGCTGGAAGGCTGGAATTTGGGTATTCTTTCAGGTCACATGGATGGTAGCATATGAAATATCCATGTGTCTTTGTCCTAAAGTCAAGTCAAGTTAGTCACTGTGCTAAGTACTGAGGATACAAAGAAAGGCAAAAACAGTCCTTGTTCTTAAGGAGCTCACAATAAAATGGGGAAGGCAATATGCAAAAAAAAATACATTCAAACAATATATAACCAGAAAAACTGGAGATAATATCAGAAGGACTAGCATTAAGAAGGACTTGGAAAGGCTTCTTGAAGAAACTAGGACTTTAGCTGATTCTTGAAGGAAGTCAGCCCCCTGGGAGAGAACCTTGTTCCTCTATCCTAGGGTCCAAGTGTGCTTCTAGCTGTGCTGGTCTCTAGATTGTCCTCTAAAAAACCAAAATGAAAACATGGGGAAAGGGATTAAAAGACATAATTTTACAATTGATTTCCATTTATAAATCCAGCCCAGTCATCAAACCATCAATTAATCATATCATCCTTAATGTCTAGGAGATGTTATTAATCTTCTCTATGAGGTTATCCCTCATTCTCACCATGTGATCAGCTCATTTTCTTCTCCTTTGGTAAATTTCTTTGTTGATACCCTTTGCTCCAGCTTTTCTTCTAAGTTCCTCATTTGTCATTGGACATGCTCCACATTCTTCACATGGAGATGTGAAGTCCCAAAGAATCCATGTAACCCCATCAGGTTGACTAAAGAACTATTCCGATAAAACTATTATATTATCCCTTAAGTTAAATATTTGAAACCCCTAGAAATCAAAACACAATGTCTTTGACTACATTGTCCTATTATCTCTAGTTTTGGATAGCTCTCTGGGGATCTAAAACGTCTCCATTGTATCATACAACCCATTCACTGAAGTGGTTGCTCTCTTTCCTGAATGCCTTCCCCAGTATTTTCCAATTTTTCCAAAAATTCTATAGCATTGCCTTTGTTATACAATTCTTAGACACTCTCAAAATCAAAGCAATAGTCTTAAATGAGGGTCCAGAAGTGCCATAGCTGAGTAGGCCTTCCTCATCCATAAAACAAAAGAGTTTTATTGGATCAGTAGACCACAATCTTTAAAAATTGCATGTGAATTTCAGTTAAAGTATAATAATAGCTACTATTTATATAACACTTTAAAGTTTACAAAGGGCTTTACATAATTAACTCATTTTATCCTCATAACAACTTTGTGAGAAAGGTGCTATAATTAATTATCCTCATTTTATAAGTAAGGAAACTGAAGGTGAGAGAAGTTAGATGACTTGCCCAGTGTAAATAGCAATTTGTTTATAAATTATATGCATATATAATGTATATCTTGATATGTTATCTTTATTGTTAAATAGACACAAAAGGAAATTTTGAAGCTTGAGATAAAGATCAAATGAAGAAAAAGGAAGTGAGATCTCATTCCGTATGAAGAAGGTATACTCACGTGAGGAAATCCAGGAACTAGAGAAGGGAGGTAAAATGGAAAGCCTTTAGAGAAAGGACAATGGAGAGAGAAACAGAAAAGATTTTTGTCATTGAAGCTTAGTATAGACCACATGAATAGAAAGAAGAAATAGATTATAAGTTTGGGAAACAGGATAATCCTGGTACAGAGAGTGTGATATCAGCTCTCTCTCTCTCTCTCTCTCTCTCTCTCTCTCTCTCTCTCTCTCTCTCTCTCTCTCTCTGTTTCTCTCACTGTCAAAAGAAGAGTAGCTTGCCTTAGTGATAATGCCATACTTCAAAAAGTGGAAGAACCAACAATAGGAAATTTTCTAGATCTGTTTTTGACTAAAAGAGACACTGTACTTTAAAAATGCTATCAGGAAGTCTAAAGCTCTGAATGAACTAAGCCTGGTATGGGAAGTTAAGGACAACAAAAATAGTATTTTAAAAGCAATGTTGAGAGAAAATGGAGGATCAGAGAAGGAATAGGGATTTAGTGTGGGTGAGTGGGACAACAATAGTACAAGAACACCTAATTTCCCTTGATGAATTAAAGTCACTTGATTCAGACCAGTAAATCAATTCATCAACAGGTATTTATTAAGTACCTGTCATGTACCAGGTACTGTATTAAGCTCAGGGAATACAAATCCAAAGAATGAAGCAACCCCATTCACAAAGAGCATGCATTCTAATTGAACGGCAGGTGTGATGACTAAGCACTACATAAAAGATCATAGAAACCAAGAGAAGGAACATGGGATCAGAGAAGGATAAATGTTGCAACAATTTTGGAAGAAAGCAATAGAACAAAGCCTGTAAATTTTAGTCAAAGGATTTCTATTCCTGGAGAAAATATAGAACAGACCATTAAAAATATGGGTACCAAACATCTAGGAAAGGAGCCAGTGATTACAAAAAGCCAGCTTGGCTTCATCAAGAAGACATCATGCCACACTAACTGCATTTCCATCTTTTACAGGATTACTTAACTACCAAATGAATATAATGTTATTGATGTACCTCACCAAGATTTAAGCAAAGTTTTGGATGAAGTATCTCGTACTATTCTAGTGGAAAAGATGGAGAGATGTGGCTCAGATTAGATACAATCTGATGGATATAGAACTGGTTGAATGATCAACTCAAGGAGAAGTAATTAATATATTCATGACATCATGCCAGGAGGTCTCCAGTGGAGTGTCCCAGGGATTTATGTTTGGCTATGTCTTTTTTTAAACATTTCTGTCAATTACTTGGATCGTAGAAAGTATGATTATAACATTTGCAGCTGGAGTATTGACCTGAAACTATTAAGATAAAATTCAATATAAACAAATGCAAGTGCACTTGAGTAAAAAAAAATAACTTCACAAGGATAATGTAGGGTAGGCATGGGTAAATAGAACATATTCCAAAAAAAATATGTGATTTTAACTCAATATGAGTTGGTATTGTGACATAACAGCTGAAAAGGCAGATGTATTCTTGGGATTCATGAAGAGGGGCATGACTTGAAGGAATAAGGATTTGATAGTCCCACTGTATTCTGCCTTCATCAGACTTCATCTAAAGAATTGTGTTCAGTCTGAGACATCATAGTATTAAAAAAGACATTAATAATTCCAGATGAGGACAACCAGGATAGTAAAGGTCTTGAAGGTATAGCACGGAGAAATAAGACTTGGGGTTTGGGAGTGAAGGAAATATGACAGCTAGCTTCAAATATTTGAATAACTATCATGATTAAAAGGAATTAGACTTATTCCTTTGGGCCCTACCTGACAAAAAGTGGGAATAATAGTGGGAAGCTGTTAAGAGGACAATTTTGTTTGAAATCAGTAAAAACTTTCTAACTTTTGGAGCTGTCCAAAAGTGGAATGGATTTCCTTGATAAGTAGTGATTCCACCTTCCTTGGAGGCCTTCATTCAGAGGCTTGATGACCATTTATTAGGCATTTTATAGTGAGGATTCCTTTGGCACATGGTGTAGACTAGATGGCCTCTTTTAATTCTCAAATCCTGTGATTCTGTAGTATTTCAGAACACTTTTTATTTTGTTTTATAGTACAAAAGCTTTTTGCTTTCATTAGAATGTTACCTATTAATATAGATGAAAATTAATGCATATTTTAGTGTATCTTAATGTGTTTCACTGTGTATTTCACTTTGAGATATAGTATTTCAAATGTTTCATTAAAAGTTCAGTTTATTTTGATATTTCATTTTAGCATTTTGTCATAGCTGAAAAAAAATAGCCTGGCAAAGGTATGTGTATACAAATGGAAGAAATACCTCATTGGCTGTAGTTACTAAATCATAATTCTCATTTTCCAGTCCCATCCAGCAATTATGTAATATTACTTTGAAATTTGATTCATAAATATTTATGAAACAGATAAGTCCAAAACTGACTGGAGGTCTTTCAAAGATTTTTAAACTGATTAGAAATCCAACTTTTTAAAGGTGACATATATCATTTCCAGCAACAAAAAACTTGGTTTTAAAATATTTTGCTAGTTATGACAGCTTAAAGCTATCATTACCTTGTATCTCAAGGAACAATATATCTTGAGGGAGAGATTCATCTTCAATGATTGTGGTTGTAAATCTGAATTTCAACTAATTATCTCAATAATTTTAAATGTTTTTGTCAACTCTTGTGATATCTGATTATAGAATCACTTGTGTTTCATCTTATAATGTGGCTCATATGAAGAGGAGAGGCATTGCTTCTGCTCCTTTAGTGTTTTTCTCTTGTGTTCATATTATTATTATTATCTTTAATCCATTGATTTCTTTGCAGATACACCTTAAAGTCAGTTATACATTTTGTGAGGATGACTTTATTTGAGACTAGATAAGAAATTATATAAGAAATAGAAAGGTATATATCAAAGGAACAGGGTAGATGTACAATTTACAGCAGCAAATAAATATGGTAACCTTGTATTTCACAAGTGTAAAGATTTAATATTTGGAGACAAGATTCATCATTTGGCAAAAACTGTTCAGAAAACTGGCAAGCAGTATGGCAGAAATTGGGTGTACACCAGTACTTTACACCATTTACCAGGATAAAGTCAAAGAGATACTTGACCTGGATATAAAGAAAAATATTACAATAAAATTTGAAGAACATGGAACATATTACTTATTAGATTTATGGATAGGCAAACAATTTATGATTAAACAACAGATAGAGTGCAGAGTGAGGTATAAAATGGATAATTTCAATTACACTAAATTAAAAAGATTTTATACAAATAAAACAAATATAGCCAAGATCAGAAGGAAAGCCGAAAATTGGGGGGTGGGAGAGAATTTATAGACAGTTTGTCAGATAAAAATCTCAAATATAAAAACCTTTATTAAATTTATAAAAATACAAGTCACTTCCCCAACTGATATATATTCAAAGGATATGAATAGGCAGTTTTTAGATAAATAAATCATAACAATATAGTAATATGAAAAAAATTATCCACATCATTATTGATTACAGAAATGCAAATTAAAACAACCTTAGGTTATCATTTTTATCCTAACTAGACTAAGAAAAATGTTTAAAGGGGAAAGCAAAAAAAATTGGAGGGTGTTTGGAAAAATTGGAACACTAATTCATTGTTGGCAGAATTGTGAACTGATCTATCCATTTTGAAAAGCAATCTGAAATTATGCCTAAAAAGTTACTAAACCACCTATACCCTTTGACCTAGCCATGTCACTACTAGATATATTTCCAAAGTTGACTAGGGAAAAGGAAAAGAAGCTACATATTCTAAAAGATTTATAGCAGCTCTATTCGTGGTGGCAAAGAACTGGAAATTGTGGGATTCTTCCTCAATTGGAGAATAGCTGAACAAGCTATGGTATGTGATCATGATGGAATACTAATATTCCATGATGGAATACTAAGAGATGATGAATTTAATGACCTTAGAAAAACATGGATAGACTTGTGCAAAATAATGAAGAATGAAATGAGCAGAACCAAGGGAACACTGTATATGGTGACAGCAAAATTGTTTTAATAACAACTTTGAGTGATTAAGTTTTTTTGAATATTATGAATTCCCAAATTAACTACAAAGAACGTATTTAAGTTATTTTGAATGTTATGAATTCCCAAATTATCTACAAAGAACCTATTTAAGTTATTTTGAATATTATGAATTCCCAAATTAACTACAAAGAACCTATGAAGGAAGATACAATCTGCATCCAGAGAAGGAACTGATAAGTAGAAAACTGTGTAGAATGATATTGCATATGTGTATGTATACATATATATATATATATATATATATATATATATATACATATTTGTGTCTAATGGTAGCCATCCCTAAGGTTAGGGGGAAAGGAAAATAGAACTTTGTATGATAACTTTATTACATATTTAAAAGAAATAGAAAATTATACATAATAGATTTCCAGTTTCACATGCAATCATCTTTTCAAAATAGTATTATGTCATGGAAATGTTTGTTTAATTCCATAAATTAAAAGTAAAATAAAAAAATAAAAGGGAAAAATCACAATAAACTCAATTTAGAACCAGAAAATAAAGAAACTAGATAACATAATTCATGAATCCATGTAATTAGGCACATGTATACTATAACATATCACAATATATTGAAAATTAATGAATGAATAAGGGTGCCACTGTCAATCCCTCTGTGTTGTAGAATTCCTGCTCTTCCCTCAGGATACCTTTTATATATGTGGATGTCCAACATATGGACAGAATGAGGGCACCAGTTTCAATTCATATATAATATATTAGTAAATATTGCATATTAGGAAAGTGTATTCTTAATTTTAGATAAAAATAAGTTAAAGTAGACATTTTAACATTTTCATCACATCCCAATGAATTGTCTTGCACACCTCCTTCCCTGAAATTATGAACATTTCATTTTAGAGGCTACTGAATCAACTGACCATTAAGGTACCTTCAAACTCTAAATTAAAATTCTAGAAGATGGCAGAGTAAAAGCAGGGAGATACCCAAGCTCTCTCACAAATTATTTCAGATAACTCTAAAAAAGTGAATCTGAACAAATTTGAGAGAGGTGAGCTGTGGCAGTTACCAGACTTCTCAACCCACAAACACCAAAGACAACAGAGAAGGTTAGTGGGAAAAGCTGTGGTGACAGAGGGAAGGAGTTTGTGGTTTGGCCACCACACTGGGGGCAGAGGAGGTGGGGCAACTACAGAACTACAGCTGCAGTTACTTCTGACCCCAGGCCCACCTGGTAGGAGGGATTAAGTGGTGGATCAGAGCAGGAGGGCAGAGCCTGCTTAAGATTTGCATCAGGTCCAGGTTGGCGGTTCTTGGGGAAGGAGGAGTGCTGGTGGCAGAGCTGGCTGTATAGAAATAGCTCTGAAATCAACAGCACATCCCCTCAAGCTTGGAGCAAAGTACTCTTTGCTCTACAAGCAGTCATACCCCGACAAAAAACTCAAGGGTCCAGTAAGTTGGCTGGGAACATGGCCAGGCAGCGAAAACATTCTCAGATTCAGTCTCAGACTTTGGAATGTTTCTTTGGTGACAAAGAAGACCAAAATATACAGCCAGAAGAAGTCAACAAAGTCAAAGAACCTACATCAAAAGCCTCCAAGAAAAACATGAACTGGTCTCAGGCCATGGAAGAGCTCAAAAATGATTTAGAAAAGCAAGTTAGAGAAGTAGAGGAAAAATTGGGAAGAGAAATGAGAGTGATGTGAGAAAACCATGAAAAACAACTCAATGACTTGCTAAAGGAGAACCAAAAAAAATACTGAAAAAATATTGAAGAAAATGACACCTTAAAAAATAGACTAACTCAAATGGCAAAACAGCTCCAAAAAGCCAATGAGGAGAAGAATGCCTTGAAAGGCAGAATTAGCCAAATGGAAAAGAAGGTCCAAAAGACCACTGAAGAAAAAACTACCTTAAAAATTAGATTGGAGCAAGTGGAAGCTAGTGACTTTATGAGAAATCAAGATATTATAAAACAGAACCAAAGGAATGAAAAAGTGGAAGACAATGTGAAATATCTCATTGGAAAAACCACTGACCTGGAAAATAGATCCAGGAGAGATAATTTAAAAATTATTGGACTACCTGAAAGCCATGATCAAAAAAAGAGCCTAGATATCATCTTTCAAGAAATTATCAAGGAGAACTGCCCTGATATTCTAGAGCCAGAAGGCAAAATAGAAATGGAAAGAATCCACAGATCGCTTCCTCAAAAAGATCCCCAAAAGAAAACTCCTAGGAATATTGTCACCAAATTCCAGAGCTCCTAGGTCAAGGAGAAATACTGCAAGCAGCCAGAAAGAAACAATTTGAGTATTGTGGGAAAACAATCAGGATAACACAGGATCTAGCAGCTTCCACATTTGAATATGATATTCCAGAGGTCAATGGAGCTAGGATTAAAACCTAGAATCACCTACCCAGCAAAACTGAGCATCATGCTCCAAGGCAAAATATGAATTTTCAATAAAATAGAGGACCTTCAAGCTTTCTCAGTGGAAAGACCAGAGCTGAGTAGAAAATTTGACTTCCAAACACAAGAATCAAGAGAAGCATGAAAAGGTAAACAAGAAAGAGAAATCGTAAGGGACTTAGTAAAGTTGAACTGTTTTGTTTACATTCCTACATGGAAAGATGATGTGCATGATTCATGAGACCTCAGTATCATAGCAGCTGAAGGGAATATGCATATATATGTGTGTATGTACATATATACATATGTGTGTGTCTATGTATGTATATATGTAGGTGTATATATATGTATATATAGAGAGAGAGAGGGCATGGGGTGAGTGTGAAGGGATGATATCTAAAAAAATAAAATAAAATTAAGGGATAAGAGAGGAGTATATTGAGAGAGGGAGGAAGGGAGAGATAGAATGGGGTAAATTGTCTCGCATAAAAGTGGCAAGAAAGGGCAGTTCTGTGGGATGGGAAGAGGGGGCAGGTGAGGAGGAATGAGTGGGTCTTGCTCTCATTGGATTTGACCTGAGCAGGGAGTGCCATGCACACTCAATTGGGTGTCTTGCCCCACAGGAAAGAAGGAGGAAGATAAGGGTGGGGGGGATGATAGAAGGGAGGGTAGATGGGGGAGGAGGTAATCAAAAACAAACACTTTCGAAAAGGGACAAGGTCAAGGGAGAAAATTCAATGGAGGGGGATAGGTTGGGAAGGAGCAAAACATAGTTAATCTTTTACAACATGAGTATTGTGGAGGGGTTTTCCATGGTGATGCGCATGTGGCCTATGTTGAATTTCTTTGCTTCTTGGGGAGGGTGGGCGGGGAAGGAAGAGGGGAGAGAATTTGGAACTCCAAGTTTTAAAAGCAGACATTCAAAAACAACAAAAAAAGTTTTAAATGCCACTACAAAATAAGATACACAGGCAAAGGGGCATAGAAATTTATCTTGCCCTACAAGAGAAGAAGGGAAAGGGGGATGGGAGGGGAGTGGGGTGACAGATGGGAGGACTGACTGGGGAATGGGGCAACCAGAATATATGCCATCTTGGAGTGGGCAGGAGGGTAGAAATAGGGAGAAAATTCATAATTCAAACTCTTGTGAAAATCAATGGTGAAAACTAAATATATTAAATCAATTTTTTAAAAAAGCAGGGGTAGCAATCCTAATCTCAGACAAAGCAAAAGCAAAGGTAGATCTAATTAAAAGAGATAAGGAAGGAAACTATATCCTGCTAAAAGGCACCATAGACAATGAAGTGATATCATTACTTAACATGTGTACACCAAATTGTATAGCATCCAAATTCTTAGAAGAGAAGTTAAAGGAGTTACAGGAAGAAATAGACAGAAAAATACTATACTAGTAGGAGACCTCGACCTTCCCCTCTCTGAACTTGATAAATCTAACCTCAAAATAAACAAGAACAAAGTTAAGGAGGTGAAAAAAATTTTAGAAGAGGTAGATATGATAGACCTCCAGCAAAAATTGAGTGGGGATAGAACGGAATATGCCTTTTTCTTAGAGGTACATGGAACATAAACAAAGATTGGCCATGTGCTAGGTCATAAAAACCTCACAATCCAATGCAGAAAGGCAGAAATATTAAATGCTTCCTTTCCAGATCATGATGCAATAAAAATTGTTTTTCATAAAGGATCATGGAAAAATAGACTAAAAATTAATTGGAAACTAAATAATCTAATCGTAAAGAATGAGTGAGTCAAACAACAAACCATAGAAATAATCATTAATTTCATTCAAGAAAATGACAATAATGAGACAACATATCAAAACTTATGTGATGCAGCGAAAGTGGTTCTTAGGGGAAGTTTTATATCTCTGAATGCTCACTTGAATAAAATAAAGAAAAAGAGATCAGTGAATTGAGCATGCAATTGAAAAAGCTAGAAAAAGTACAAACTGAAAATCCCCAATTAAATGCCAAATTAGAAATACTGAAAACCAAAGGAGAGATTAATATAATTCAAATCAAGAAAACTATTGAACCAATAAATAAAACTAAGAGCTGGTTTTATGAAAAAAAAAACCAATAAAATTGACAAACCTTTGGTCAAGTTGATTAAAAAAAGAAAACCAAATTACAAGTATCAAAAATGAAAAGGGTGAATTCACCTCCAATGAAGAGGAAATTAAAACAATAATTAGGAATTATTTTGCCCAATTGTATGCCCATAAGTTTGATAATCTCAGGGAAATGGACGAATATTTACAAAACTACAAATTGTGCAGATTAACAGAAGAGGAAGTAAAATATTCAAATAATCACATCTCTGAAAAAGTAATCGAGCTAGACATCAATGAACTCCCTAGGAAAAAATCTCCAGGGCCAGATGGATTTACAAGTGAATTCTATCAAACATTTAAAGAGCAATTAATTCCAATCCTTTATAGACTATTTGGGAAAATAGGTGAAGAAGGAGTCCTACCAATCTTTTTTTATGACACAAACGTGATATTAATACCTAAACCAGGAAGAGTCAAAACAGAGAAAGAAAATTATAGACCAATTTCCCTAATGAATATGAACACAAAAATTTTAAATAAAATGTTAGGAAAAAGATTACAGCAACTTATCACAGGAATAATACACTTTGACCAGGTAGGACTTATTCCAGGAATGCAAAGCTGGTTTAATATTAGGAAAACTATCAGCACAATTGATCGTATCAACCACAAAATTAGCGTGAACCATATGATTATCTCGGTAGATGTAGAAAAAGCTTTTGACAAGATATAACGCCAATTCCTATTAAGATACTAGAAAACATAGGAAGAGACAGAGTCTTTCCTAAAATCATAAGTAGCATCTACCTAAAACCATCAGCAAGAATTATATGTAATGGGGATAAGCCAGATTCATCCCATAAGATTGGGGCAGAAACAAGGATGTCCACTATCACTCCTATTATTCAATTTGGTACTAGAAATGTTAGCTTCAGCAATAAGAGAAGAAAAAGAAATTGAAGGAATTAGGATAGGCAAAAAAGATACTAAGTTATCACTCTTTGCGGATGATGTGAAGATTTACTTAGAGAATCAAGTAAAAAATTACTTGAAACAATAAATAACTTCAGCAAAGTTGCAGGATATAAAATAAACCCACACAAATCCTTGGCATTCCTATATATTACTAACAAAGCCCAACAGCAAGAGATAGAAAGAGAAATTCCATTTAAAGTTACTGTAGACACTATAAAATATTGGGAGTCTATCTGCCAAGACAAACCCAGGGCCTATATGAACCCAATTACAAAACACTTTTCACACAAATAAATTCAGATCTAAATAAATGGAAAAATAAGAGTTGCTCATGGTTAGGCCGAGATAATATAATAAAAATGATGACTTTACCTAAATTAACTTACTGATTTAGTGCCATATCAATCAAACTACCTAAAATTATTCTATAGAGCTGGATAAAAAATAACAAAATTCATCTGGAAGAGCAAAAGGTCCAGAATATCAAGGGAATTAATGAAAAGAAATGCTACAGAAGGTGGCTTAGCCATACTGGATATTAAACTGTATTATAAAGCAACAATCATCAAAACTACTTGGTACTGGTTAAGAAATAGAGTGGTGGATCAGTGGAATAGGTTAGGTACACAAGACAAAGTAGTCAATGATTATAGAAATCTGCTCTTTGATAAACCCAAAGAATCCAGCTTCTACTATAACAATTCACTATTTCACAAAAACTGCTGGGAAAACTGGAAAACAATATGACAGAAACTGAGCACAGACTAATATCTTACATTGTAAACCAAAATAAAGTCAAAATGTGTTCATAATTTAGATATAAAAGCTAATACTATAAGCAATTGTGGAGAGCAAGGAATTGTATACCTGTCAGATGTATGGAGAAGGGAAGAATTTATGACCAAACATGAGACAGAGAGCATTACAAAATGCAAAATGGATAGTTTTGATTATATTAAATCGAAAAGTTTTGTGCAAACAAAGCTAATGCAACCAAAATTAGGAGGGAAGCAGAAAATTAGGAAAGAGTTTTGACAACCAGTGTCTCTGATAAAGACCTCCTCTCAAAAATATACCAGGAACTGAGTCAAATTCATAAAAATACAAGTCTTTCTTGAATTGATAAATGGTCAAAGGATATGAACAGGCAATTTTCAGAGGAAGAAATTAAAGATATCTATAGTCATACGAAAAAATGCTCTAAATAACCATTGATTAGAGAAATGCAAATCACAACTTCTCTCCTATCAGATTGGCTAACATGACAAAACAGGAAAATTATAAATGCTGGAGAAGATGTAGGAAAATTGGAACATAATCGCACTGTTGGTGTAGTTGTGAACTGATCCAACCATTGTGGAGAGCAATTTGGAACTATACCCAAAGGGCATACCCTTTGATCCAGCAATTCCATTTCTAGGGCTATATCCCAAAGAGATCATAGAAGGGGGAAAAGGACCCATATGTACAATAATATTTGTAGCAGCTCAGAGCTGCACCACCTCTGCCTCCTTCGGGGCAGTGGCCGACTGCGAACTCCTTTCACTCTGTCCCAGCAGCTTTTCCAACTAACCTTCTCCACTATCTTTGGCATTTGTGGGTTGAGAAGTCTGGTAACTTCCACATCTCACGGATTCAGGGCCCTATGGCCTGTTCCGCCCAGCTCCCAGTCTGGTTGGTCCTGGCATGGCCCACCCTGGGCTCTGCTCTCCTCCACTCCCAGCTCCCTGTGATAGACCTTTCCCAGGGACCATCCAGGCTGTCCTGAGCTGGAGCACTGCTTCCCTTTGCTATTTCATGGGTTCTGCAGCTCTAGAATGTGTTCAGAGCCATTTTTATAGGTGTTTGGAGGGACCTGGAGGGAAGATTAAGCAAGTCCCTGCTTTCCAGCTGCCATCTTGGCTCCCCCCCTGCCCCATTACATGTCTTCTTGAGGGGGAAGAGGGGAGGAGAGGGAGGAGGAGAAAATTTGAAACTCGAAAACTTGTGGAACTGAGTGTTGTAAACTAAAAATTAAAAATAAATTTAAAAAATCATAATTCTAGACCTGGGCTCTCATACTAATTCTTCTACTAAATAGCAGTGTAGCCTTTGTCAAAACAGTTAAACTTTTGGAATGTCAGTTTCCTCATCTGTAATATGAGGGATGTTGGACTAGATAACTGCTAAAGTATGCTCCAGAGCTAACATTCTCTGTTTCTAATTTTTCCTTAAATACTTTTTTATCTTTATGGATCTACATTATGTCCCTATTTTAAACCACAAATATATCAAATATAAACATCTTTATTTAATGTTCAAAAACTGTCATCTCTGACTCATTTTGTGATAATCATAGTTAACATTACAACAATCACGAGTAGATAATATAGTTAGTATTAATCTTCAATTTACAGATGAAAAGACTGAGACTCAAATGCCTGCATTCCAACACAACCTCAGAATCTTAATAGTTGTGTGACCCTGAACAAGTCTCTTACCTTCTGTCTGATTCAGTTTCATCACCTATAAAAAGGTGGTGATATTATCATGTACGTCCCAGGGTTGTTGTAAGGATCAATTGAGATAATCATTGTAAATAATTTAGCATAATGCCTGGCATATAGTAAGCACTATATAAATGTTAACTATTATTATTATTATTATTACTATTATTAACTGACTTACTCAATGTTACACAGTTTACGTGTGAAAAAAGAGGATTCAAAACAAGATCTTTTCTGACTTCTGACTACTTTTCCACTTACACCTCACTGCCCAATCCCTCAGACTTTGTTTTTTATCGCTTCCCAACACAGACTCTCCACTCAAGCTAAGTCAGCTCTAAGTTGTCTGCTCTCCACCATAGATACAAATATTGACTCTGCCTATCTCTATTTCAGGATGATAAGAATGTGCATGCTCACAAACTTAACTTTTCATCTCTGGTTTGAATGACTATAGCTAGAAGGGTTTGAGAGTCTATGCTTAGTCTCTCATTTGACTTTTTGATGCCCTCTCTCGTCCCAAAAACAACTCATACTGATCAGCAGCTTCAAACTTCCACTGCCCAGACCTACTTTATTTGACTTCTGCATATGTAATTAGCTCAGTAGACTCTTCCTTCCCATTTATTAACCTACATCAGTCTCTTTCTTCAAAACATCACTCCAAATTCACCTCTTCAAGGAATTCTTTTTTCCTCATCAACTCTATTTCATTCTCATATACTCTTATATTCTTGTTTCTCATTTCCCCTCTTTTTTGCCTGACATTTATATAAGATGTTTGCAATATTTTCATAATTTCATATATTTAGAGCCAAAAGGTAATAACCAGAGACCAGGTAATACAATACACTCATTTTATAGATTAGGAAACTGAGGTTAGAGAAGTTAAGTGACTTTCCTAAGAACACATAAGATGTAAGTGGCATAGTTGGGACTTGTCTCTAGCTGTCTTTTCCACTGTACGATGTTGCTTTGTTTTAATTTGTACGTTACCATGTCAACATTTCTGGTTGCTTTCTGTTCCTCCTACAAGGTAGCTATTTGATCTCCCTTATCTCTCCTCTTCTTACCTACTGCAAAACTGTGCACAGTCAGCCCTCAATTAGTGCTTATTAGATTGAGTTTTTTCAGGTGCTTCTGATCCATCTGGGGTTTGCCAGTGGTTTTTTCTGGCAAATGTGTTTCCTTTTTTTCTTAAGTATACTATCTCAGGATAGTATAAAGCTATATCCTATTGCTGTCTTGTATTCTTCCAGTACAGATTTGGAGAACTTAGGTAATATCAGCTATACCTTTTAATCCTCTCTATTGTCATGCCTGAGGAGAGATACTTTTTGATTCTTAACTCAAACCTTTCATATTGATGCTGCAGGATTTAGAGTCTTTACTAATAATAACACACAGAGAGTTCTCTCTTCCACCTGGTTAATCATCTCAAATTACTCAGATGCATTTTGCCACTATCTCCTCCTTCACCTCATTGTTACATGAAGAGGTAGCCTATTTCCTTGCCAAGGAGATCCTCGAATCCTTTTTCATAGACAAGTGAAACCATTCTATCCCATTTTCACTAGCACTATGCTCCTTCTGCCCTATCTCACTTTTGTACTCTTTACTGGCAACTTCTCTATGACTTGCAGACATGCCATGTCTCCCTGGACTCAGAAAATCCTCATTTGATTGATCCGTCCATGCTAGCTATTATCCTATCTCTCCTCCCTTTCACGGCAAAGATTTTTAAGAAGGCCATCTACAATTGGTGACTCCACTTCCTTTCTTCTCACTCACTTGGTTATCTGCAGGTCAGCTTCCATCCTCATCATTCAGCTGAATCTCCACTTTCCAAAGTTACCAATGATCTCTTAATTGTCAAATCTAATGTTCTGATTCTCCTCCCTCCTATATGATTGCTCCTTCTCAGTCTCCTTCAGGAAATCTTCATGAAGGTCATGTCTGCTAACAGAGAAGATTTCCCAAAGCTCTGTCCTGGGCCTTCTCTTCTTTCTCTATGCCATTTTACTTGAGGAACTGATCAACTCTTGTAGATTAACCTATCATCTCTAGGCAGACGATTCCCTGATCTATTTATTCAGACTTAATTTTTTCTTTAATACACAATCTTGCATCTCCAACTACCTAATGGACATCTCAAATTGAATACTCCATAGACATCTTAAACTCAACATATCCAGAGCTGAGCTCATTATCTTTTCTCCAAAACCCTCCTCTCTTTTTTAGCCTCCTTGTTACTGTGAAAGGTACCTCTCAGTTACCCAGGCTTGTAACCTAGGTGTTATCCTTGACTCTTCACTCTCTCATTCCTTCATATCTAATCAGTTGCTAAGTGCTGTTGTTTCTACCTTCATATTATATCTCATATATACCCTTTCTCTCTAGCATTGCCACGTGGTGAGGACGATATTTTTTTCAGGTTACCGCACATTTACAATAACCTTCTGGTTGGTTCTCCTACTTCAAGTCCCTGCCCACTCCAGTCCCTCCACTCAGCAGTCTGACTAGGTCACCTTCTCTCCTCCTTTACAAATATACTCTAGTGGCTCCCAAACACTTTCAGAAACAAATAGAAAATGTTCTGTTTTACTGTTAAAAGTCCTTCACAACCTGATCCCTTCTCCCCAATAATATTCTGTGACCTTGTGACATTGGCCTCCTTGTTAAACATCACACTAGAGACTCTCTCTCCTGATTCTGAACTTTTTTGGTTCTCCCTCCAAGCCTGAAACAGTCTCCTTCCTCATTGCCATGTCCTTGCTTCCCTTGTAACATGTTTTATCATTGTTGTTTTTCTTGTTCAATCACTTCAATTGTGTCCAAATCTTCACGACCCTATTCGGGGAAGTTTTCTTAGCAAAGAGTGATTTGCCATTTCCTTCTCAAGCTCATTTTAAAGATGAGGAATGGAGGCAAATAAGGTTAAGTGATTTGCCCAGAGTCACACAGCTAGTAAGTGTCTGAAGCCAGAGTTGAACTCAGGAAGATGAGTCTTTGTGGCTCAGAGACAGGGTATTCTATCCACTGGGCCACCTAGCTATCCCATTTCATCATTAGTTCTCTAGAATTTTGGTTGATCATTATGGTCAACAGAGTCCCTTATTCTTTCAAGGTTGCTTGTCTTTGCCATATTTTTTGTCATTGCATAAATTGTTCTCCTGGTTCTGTTACATTCACTTTGCATCAGTTACTCCAAGTCTTCCAGGTTTATTTATTTATTTCATTCTGAACTTAACAAATAAGACAAGAATTTACACAACATAGTAGAAAAAGGTTTTTTTTTTAAACAAAACCATCCCCTTCATCAATAATTATAGAACAATAATAATCCATTATATTTATATGTCATAATGTGTTTAGCCATTTCCCAATTTATTGGTACCCCCCTCTGTAACAGTAAGGCGAGTGTCACAGTATCAATGGTGATCATGAACATGCCTGTATAGTTCTGTATCACAGAATATAAAACACTCTCCATATAGAAAGCAGAAGAAGTAAAACATTCATTCAGACACCAGAGGATCAAATACCCAAACCAATAACTCCAATTCAACATAGGAACAATTATATCCCAAAATTGTAAGTTCACTTCATTATAACAGCAAGGAACTTACAATATCACAGTAGGAAGTCAAGCCATCCCATAACCTTCCTCTCTGCTGGGGCCTTCCTGTAAACACTCACTCACAAATCCTAGCTGCCTGCTTGCCTGTGTCCTCTCTTTCCAAAGTTCTGAGAGAGAGCTTAAAGGCTACCCTGATGAGTATATATACCCTTTTAAAGGCCCAAGGGCCTCACAACCCTCCTGACCTAATAAGCAAAAGGTTGTGGGCATTCCTACCTTACCTAATCAAGCTAGCCTTAACTAGATCCACCTGAAACCTATTAATAGGAATAATGGGTGGGGGAAGATCTTTAATCACATTAACAGTACATTCAGCCCCAAGATTTTTCACATCTGTTACATAGGTGATTTGTGTCTGAATAGGTATTAACATTTCTTAAGTACAACAAAATCCACACAAAATAAACACATCATGAGCTTCAAATTTACAAAATACATAACAGCTCATTACCAGAGTGGCCACATGACTCACTCTTCAGCCCCTAGATCTTTTGTATCCATTATATAGGTCAATGGGAATTTTGTTATAACTGGTGTCAATAACACCATTACAGTATAATAGGGATAACACAAAATATGTATATAGAACAATGACATCATTCCCCCTTCAAACAAATGGGGCTCAAAATCTTAGGGTAAGGGTCAAAGTTCTAGTCTTCCATAGCTTCCTCCTTCTGAAATTAGACATACAGTTGTCCTTGCCCCAAGAGGTCAAGAGTCCTATTTGAGAGGTCAGTTCTTTAGCAAGCTGGCATCTGGAATTCTGTTTACACCAGGTCCAGAGATGACACATTACACTCGTGGACAGGTGTAAGGGCAAGCAAAGTGGGATTTTTTGTTGTCTTTTGTTTTGGAGTGCTTCTCACTACTAAGGCAATCAAGTGCCTTTGATTGAGTCTTCCCTTTGTTTGTAGAAAGGCCCACACCATTTTGCTAATTATGTCAGGAGAGGTGTGAAGCCCTTGAGAGGTGTGAAACGCTTGAGAGGTGTGAAGCATTCTGACTTGAAGAAGGGTAGATTGTTAACCCCTTAAAGTTATTTTCCTTAGAAAAGCAGATCAAAGAACCTGTGCTAGTAGCCCTCCTGTGTGCTGGTGTTATTGGCCTTACACAGCCAAAGTAGTGGTAAGCAGCATTGTTCTTAGAAAATGGTGTAGTGGGCAGGATCTGCAAATTGAAAGGAAAGCAAGGGGCCTGGGAAACTTGTTCACTGTTTCCCAGTTGTGGTAACTATGATTCTGTGGAGCCTGGAGCAGGAGCTGAGAGCTGCTGTGTGTGGAGCTGTGCTTTCCCAGAAATAGAAACTTTGTATAGGAGCCCCTGGAGCCTACTGTCGGGCAGGAGCAGGAAGAACTTGAAGTGGAGCAGTCCCCTAGAGCTGAGAGGAGGAGTACGAGCAGGGAGTTGCCTATGTGTGAATCCAGGCAAGAGCTGGAAATGGTCAGCCCGTAGAGGAAGAGACATGGGACTTGAAAGTTGACCTCAGGTCAAGATGAAAAGAAGACTTTACTTGGACCCTTTTTACTGACTGAGAAGATTGCAACTTGTTGTAACCTAGGGGTGGATGGTGTTTGTATTTTCTGCTATTCCTTAAGGATGACATACTGTCCTAGGGAAGACACTGGCCAGATCCTGGCCTCTGCTTGCGTAAACAAGTATTTTGGGGAATGATACTGAATGATGTTGTGCTTAAGGATGTTGCTATGAATGTTATGGTTTAGTTTATTGAACAGTGATATATGCTGTGTAGGTATTCTGAGAAATGCTATTAGATATACTGAATGATATGTTTTATTTAAGACTATAGGGCCAACTTACTAATAAGTTATTATGTGATGGGATCACAAAGTATAGTGCCTCTGTTTGTTCCAGGATCCATGGCCATTTAGATTGTAAAGTCAAGGACCCTGGAAGGGTGGAATGTAAGGGCAAGCAAAGTGGGATGTTTTGTTTTCTTTTGTTTTGGCATGCTTCTTAGCACTAAGGCAATCAATTGCCTTTGATTGAGTCTTGCCTTTGTTTGTTATAAGGCCCACACCTTTTTGCTAATTAGGTCAGGAGTGTCACAATAATTTCTCCCTGATAATTAGAATCTATCCCTCCAGCCAATACATGTGCCCCTTGAGTTGCTAATCCTGGTTTAGGTAATATCCATCCAAAACGATTCTTATGAATCCTCATACATATCCCAATATGTCTTATCTCTTTTCTATCAAAACTAAAGTTCTTCATACAATGTAAATCATATCCTGCCAAACCAGGTATTCCTGGACACAGTGGTGGGACATCTTCCCTCACAGTCCAATACTGAATATTTTGGATCTCATGTGTTTGCTGTTTTCTAATCTGCAGATTTGGGGTCATCATTCTGGCTAGAGGTGTACATCCTCCTGATGGTCTATTATTCAAATTATGTAAATCATTAAACAAATTATCCTTCCAATGTCAGTACAAATGATTAGAACTTAACCTTATCAACTGTTCTTTCAATAATCTATTCATTCTTTCAATTAACCCAGATGTTTGTGGATAATATGGAATATTTTATATCCATTCTACATTATTCAATATACAAGATCCCTTCATTTCATTACCTTGAGAGGTGACCCATTGTCACTTTGCATCTGCATTGGGGCTCCATAATATAGACTTACAATACCTAGAGTTTACAGCTGTTTTTCTGAGTTGCATTCTTATAAGGACAAGCCACTAGCACACCTGAATATGTGTCAACAGAAGTACATATAAATTTACATCCTTTATCTTGGGGTAGTGGTCCAATATAATCTATCTGCCAAATTTGGGCTGAAACTTTTCCCCTTGCTATTTCTCCAGTTACTACCCTAGGAATAGTCTGTTCCTTTTCCAATTAGCACATACAATACTCCTCTGTTATTTGCTTTAACGATGCATGAGGGATACTAATACCTTCATCTTGTGCCTGCCAACATGTGGCCTGGACCCCTAAATGTCCGGCCATCTATTGGACCCATTTTGCTAATATTGGATCATCAGTTGGGGTCAGAAGAAGGACAATATGTTCAGTAGCAATCTTTGCTAGCCGATCGGCATGTGCATTGTACTCATATTTTGGTGTGGTGAGGATCACATGAGCATCTACATGAAAAAATGACAAATTCATAACCAGAGACATGTCCCATATAACTTCCCATAGTTCTTTACCCCAAACTTGTTTGCCATGAATCTCCCAATTCTGATTTTTCCACATGGGCATCCATGTAGCTAACTCATTAGCTACCACCCACAAATCAGTAAATATATTGGAGGACATTGTCCTCCTTTCTCTGTTTTGAAAGCTTGATTAGTTTGATATACTGGCATAAGTTTAGCGTATTGACTACTTCCACCTATTCCAGTACTTTCCAAAGTTTCTTTAGTACATGAGTTATAGGCTACTGCTTTCTGGTATCTTTTGTGTCCCAAATATTTTGCTATCCAATCAATAAACCAAACATGTTTCTTCTGTTCTTCAGTTAGTCTATCATATCTGTCATTCTGTTTCACCAAGGATTGTACCAACAGTTGCCTTGGTTCAGGTGCTTTTTCATTTCCATCAATGTCAATGCTTGTGATAGATCCATGTAGAGCAGAAACTCCACTTTTGCCTGCTCTCAATCTATTCAGAATATACCATTTCCATGGGATCATGTTCATCTTTTTCACATGTCCAATTCTGTACGAAGCTGGCATACTTGTTACCCAAATCATAATCGGAATTCCAGGTCTTAATATCACTTCATGTCCCAGAGTCAGTTGTTCAGTCTCCACCAAAGCCCAATATGCAACTAACAACTGCTTCTCAAAAAGTGTATATTGCATTCCGCATGAAAGTAGTTTTCTTGACCAAAATCCTAAAAACACATTTTGGCTTTGTTGTTCTTGCCATAAACTCCGGTTTGCATAGTCATCTTGTACAGTCACTTCTAATTCCACCAGTCAATGGACTGTATAGGCCATAAATCTAGAGCCAATTATATAGCAGCCTTTGCTTCTTCAAAAGCTTTACTTTGTTCTAGTCCCCAATCAAACTGGTATTTTTCCTGGTAACTTTATACAAAGATTTCAGAATCTGTCCCAAATGTGGAAAGTGGTGTCTCCAAGAACCAAATAGTCCTATGGATTTTTGGGTCTCTTTCTTAGGGGTAGGGATAGGAAAATCCTGAATTTTTTGTCAGTCTTGTGGAAGAATTTCTCATAGTCCTTTATTCCATTGCATACCCAAAATTTTACTGTTTGAGCTGATCCTTTAATCTTCTCAGGGTTAATTTCCTGGCCTTTGCTTTTCATATGGTCAGTTAATAGTGTCAAACTCTTCTACATTTCTTTTACATTTTCTCTCTGTATCATAATATCATCTATACAGTGGGTAAACTGTACATCACGTAGCTTCATTTCATCCAAATGTTCAGCCACAATCCTATGACAAATAGGTGGGCTATGCAGATATCCTTGTGGCAGTCCTGCAAATGTTTACTGTTGGCCCTTCCATGTGAAAGCAATCTGGTCCCATTGTTTAGAGTCTATTGGGATCATAAAGAAAGCATTGGCTAAATCTATAACTGCATACCAAGTTCCATCATATTTCTATATCCTTACTATTAAGGTGGTGGTGTCTGGAACAGCAGCATACAAGGAAGGAGTCACTTCAACTGTCTATAATCTACTGTCATTCTCCATGGTCCATCTCACTTTCATACTAGTCAGAAAGGATTATTCCTTCAAGCGGTTATAGAGACTAATGCTCCTGCTTCAATATATTCCTTTACAATACTGGCAACTTCATCTTGCTCACCTGGCACATGATACTGCTTCAAAGTAATTACTTCAGAAGGTTCAGGTAAAGTGAATGTATTCTTTTTTTATTTTTCCAACTAAAACTGTATTAATTCCTATTTTCCTCACTGCCAATTGATATCTCCCTTCAGGTAAATTCGGTCATCCCTCTCAATATATCTATTCCAACGAGGTATTCAGGAATGGGTACAATGACCTCTTTCTTAGGCAATTGTTCAATTTTCATCATTAGTTTAACTTGTCTTACTGATGTTTCAGTCCCTCCTAGTCCTGTGATGGCAATAGGAGTTCCATGCCTGAACTTGTCAGGACTTCCGTAAATAAGGGAGCCCTCTGCCCCAGTGTCTATTAATGTCCTAGTTACAGCATTTGACCCATTTTTCCAATACATAGTCAGATTAATCTGGGGTGTGTAATCCCTTCTGTGTGTTTCTTTAATCTGAGCTGGGATTTGGTCACTTTCCTATTCTCCCTGAAGGTGTAACTCACTTGGATACAAGGGTTCAACATCTGCAGTGTCTGTAGAGGCAATTCTTACTTCTCTATTCTGTCTACTATTAAGCCCATTATCTTGGTACATTTTGTATAGTGTATTAGTTGGAATACCATCTATACTTCCAAAATCTACCCCTGCTCTCAACAGAGCAATAAACATTGCTATCCTTGTCATTTTTATTCTGACTTTTTGTCTACTGGTTATTTACTCTTCTCTTATGAGGAAATTTATCTTTTCCCCAGTTTCCTAAGTCACTTAACTATGAAATCTTATCTAGCACATCTGAAAGAGGGTGCCTTATCTCCCCAATTAGTAGAATCAAAATTAGGTGTTTATAAGTGGGGGGGGCTGTCTTAACTATTATCTTCCTCTGACAGATCCCCAAGGGAGTATCATAATAAACCCCAGCATTTCCAGTCATGATTGCCATCTTCATGACCTCCTCCTTCAACTTTCCCATACAATCCCTAAGTGAGTGCTAAGATCTATCCCCATTGGATCACATAGAATCCATTGGATACTCTCTGTTGCATCCTGTTCCTGCTAAAGCTAACAAATTGGTTGTATTGTTGTTACCCCCTTGCAGATGGTAATCCCTAAAAGCTTGCTGCACAAAAGGATTCTTTCTAATGCTTATGAATTTCAAGCAGTCCACGTAATCTAATGATACTCCTATGGCCCCTTCATCACTGATTCTCACCATCCAAGATATCAATGATTCTCCTATTCTTTGTGTAAACTGACCCAAGATGTCTGTGACCTCCTGCTGAGTGAAATCTTCTAAAATTTCTCTGAAAACTGAATTTGCCTGGGTCTCCTTTTCCCTTCATAATATGGGGTGTGTATCTGCCAGAACTACATGTGACACTTTGCCATCTTAGGACCATCATGTGACATTTGGTACCTCAGCTTCTGATATAGCATCATTTTCTGCCAACTCTCTTTCCCTGTCACCATGGCAACAATACAGGCAGCTGGAGTCACCTTGAGCTGAACTTAGATACACTTTTGACCTTCTTGGCTTCCTACTTTTTCTAGCCATATTAACATCAAAATCCTCATTCAACTCAGAGGATTCTTGACCAATAATATGTTCTTCTGTCACTTGACATTCCCTGATTTGCTGTGGCAAAGAAATATTCTCCTTAGGCTAGTTAATTCCCTTTCCGTCTGAGGCTTCTCTTTCAACCATTTGTTCCTATTTTCATATGTCAGACGATAAGCTGATAAAAAATCCAGTCTTTCCTAGAAAGTGCTGCTGGCAATTCTCTCCCTGGTTTAACTTTAATTTATTTTAAACATATTTCCAAATCCCTAAGCTCTCCCCTCTGTAGCTTCTGTTCCCAGCTTTCACAGTACAGAGCCTTTAGTCCATTCCCTTGCTAGGGAGGAATAAGTCACATCCTCCCATCCTGGGATATTCATATTTTCTTCTACAGTCCTTCTGCCTCTAAATAGAGATTTTATACCTTGCAATCCCATCATCGTTGTCAAATGTATCAGTAAGGCAAGTGTCACAGTATCAATAGGGACCATGAACATGCTTGTATAGTTTTGTATCACAGAATATAAGAGAGTCTCCATACAGTCAGGGTTACATAGGACCTTGCAGATTCTATATTAAAAGATCAAAGGGCTTGGAATATGATATTCTGTAAGGCAAAGATGCTTGGATTACAAGCAAGGATCAAATACCCAGTAAAATTGAGCATAATCTTTCAAGCAAGGAAATGAATATTCAATGAAATAAAGGAATTCCAGACCTTTCTAATGAAAAGGCCAGAGCTCAATGGAAAATTTGATCTTCAAATACAAGACTTAAGAGAGGCATACAAAGGTAAACAGGAAAAAAGAAAAGAAAAAAAAACCTTGTCATTCAAAAGGGCAAATGCTTTACATCTCTATACGAGAGGATGATACTTGTTATTCTTGAGAATGGTATAGTTATTATAACATTTGAAAAGGATATACATAGACAGAAGGTATGGATATAAATTAACTGTTGTGATGATAAAAAAAACCTAATTAAGAGGTGAAAAGGGATTGTAATGGGAGAAGAGATAAGGAGGAGGCAGAAAGGGGTAAATTACATCAAATGAAGAGGCACAAAACATATTATAATCAAGTGAAAGAAGGGAAAGAGAAGAACATTGTTTGAGCTTTACTCTCACCAAATTTGGTTCAAGGAGGGAATATCATATTCTGTTAAGTATAGAAATCAAACTTGCCTTACAGGCAGTAGGAGGGGAAAGGGGAAAGAAAAGGGGGTTGTGGTTAAAAGTGAGGGAAGAAGTAATAAGGTAAAAGGGCAAGGTAAGAGAGGGGGACTCATTGGGAGGGAAAATTGAGAGAGGTGGTGGTCAAAAGCAAAACTCTTTTGAGGAGAGGAAGGGAGAAATAAAAGCATAAAGGGGGGAATAGGATGGAGAGAAAGACACAGAAAGTAATCATGACTGTGAATGTGAATGGGATGAACTCTCTCATAAAATGGAGGCAGATAAGAAAATGGATTGAAAACCACAATCCTACAATATGTTGTTTACAAGGAACTCATTTGAAACAGGGGAATACACATAAGAAAGGTAAAAAGCTTTAATAGAATATATTATGTTTCAGCTGAAGTAAAAAAAAAAAAAAACAAAAGTGGGGGCAGCAATCCTAACCTCAGCCAAAGCAAAAGCAAAAATAGATCTAGTAAAAAGAGATAAGAAAGGAAACTATATCCTGCTGAAAGGCACCATAGGCAATGTAGTAATACCATTACTAAACATGAATGCACCAAGTGCGATAGCATCCAGATTCTTAGAGGAGAAGTTAAGGAAGTTACAGGAAGAAATAGACAGCAAAATTATTAGTGTGGGATCTCAACCTCCCCCTCTTTAAACTTGATAAATCTAACTTCAAAATGAAAAAAGTTAAGAAAGTGAAGAGAATTTTAGAGAAGGTAGATAGGATAGACCTTTGGAGAAAATTGAATGGAGGTAGAAAGAAATATACCTTTTCGTCAATAGTACGTGGCACATACACAAAAAATGACCATGTACTAGGGCATAAAAACCTCACAATCCAGTGCAAAAATGCAGAAGTATTAAATGAATCCTTTTCAGATCATGATGCGGTAAAAAATTATTTGTAATAAATGGCCATGGAAAGATAAACTAAAAATTAATTGGAAACCAAATAATCTAATCCTAAAGAATGAATGGGTCAAA